>NC_040912.2:49702802-50056511 GCF_004126475.2 Phyllostomus discolor
CTCTCAAATTTTGTGGCTGACATAATTTCCTAATCACCCTCCATTCATGGCCTTTCTTTGATGCACAGGCTTTATGTTGTGCTGAATCCTGCTGTGTTATAATTTCCTCTTTAAATAACTCTCTCCTGCTAGACTATGGACTCCTTGAGACCTGGAACTCTTTCTTACTCTCTTGTATCCTCCACTTCTAGCACAGTGTTGAAAATATATTAGACCCATAAATGAATGTAACTCTCTTGAGTTGCAAAGGAAAACACACCTACATCCTCAGGAGAAAGCAAATTCTCTGATCCTGTGATAATACTATAAATGGTGGAACCAGGATGATGTCCAGAAATCTGCATTTTGGCAAACCGTAAATCTCATACAGGTAGTTATCAAAAAGTCTTTAGAAAAATTAAAATACATCTATTTGGAGTTTATAACACTAACCCAAAGATGAAAAAAATTGTCCTTAATATCTAGGAAAGTCCTGATACATTTAGCTATATTAAAATTTAAACTTTTATATGTAAGAAAAGAGGACAAATATACTCAAAGACAAACTAAAACTGGGGAAATATTTTTAATATTATGCTTAAGATGGAGCTAATTTCATTGCTTTATTAAAAAATAAATAAGAAAATAAGGAACTAAAAGAAAAATTGTGCATAGAAAAATGTTCAAAGAATATGTAGGCTTCAACATCAAAATGTTAGATGCTCATTCAACAGTTACAAGCCTAGGAGTTTACCCAATGAATATATTCACAGCATGTGTGTGAGAGCATCCTCACCACAGTGTTTGCAAGGGCCACAAATGCAAAACTAGAAGTACGCTGTGGGGTCCATCTACACACATTGGAATATGCCACTAAAATAAGAAAATAAGTCTCCCAGGTACATCAGATTTAAAAGAAAGCAGTAGACATAGCAACGTACATAGAATGTACACATTTGTGTAAATATTACAAGTATACATAAAATTGTTCTGGAATACAATAACTAGCTCTCACCATTGGAAAAGGGGTCTGTCAACACTGTTGTACTTTTCATTTTGTAAAACTTTATACTGGACTCCCGGCAAGATGGAGGCATAGGTGGACGCACCGTATCTCCACGCACAACCAAGATTAGAACAACAACAATTGCGAGCTAGAGTAACACCCAGAAGTGACAGAGAATTTATCTGAATGGAAGTCGGACAGCCAAGAAGTTGAAGTAGACTCATTCATCCAGACCGGTGTGAGGGGCGGAGAGGAGGAGCCAGGCGGGCGCGGGTCAGCGGCGTGCAGAGGTTGGGGAGAACTTGGCGCGAAATTGGCGCATAAGCCATCCGGGGCGCGCAAGAACAAAGCGGTGGACCCTGAGTACGCAAGCAGCGGCTGGCGGACCCAGTGAGGCGGCGATTGTGGAACAGGGCAGAGCTCGCAACCCAGGACCCCAGAGAAGGGACTGAGATCCCAAGAGAACGGAAATACCGCCATTGTTCCCTCCCGCCCCCGCCCCCACCCCCGTCCCCACATACAACGTCACAATCTAGCGACTGGGGTGCCCAGCCCTGGTGAACACCTAAGGCTCCGCCCCTCACCATAACAAGGGCAACCAGACTGAAGGAAAAAAAGGAGAAACAGGGAGAGATATGTCGCCAACAGAAGAACAGATCAGTCCCCCAGGATTCATCCTTTTGAGCGACCAAGAAATAGCCAATCTATCAGATGCACAGTTCAAAACACTGGTGATCAGGAAGCTCATGGAATTGGTTGATTTTGGGCGCAATTTAGATGAAAGGATGCAGGTTACCATAAAAGAGATGCAGGAAGATACACGGAGCAGAGCCAATAGTGAAAGGAAGGAATCTGAGTCTCAAAACAATACAGTAGACCAGAAGGAAGATAGAATCAACCAAGCAGGAAAGCATGATGAAATAAGAATTCAAAAAATTGAGGAAAACCTTAAGAGCATCCAGGACACCTTTAAACGTTCCAACATCCGAATTATAGGGGTACCAGAATCGGAAGGGGAAAAGCAACAAATTGAGCACGTATTTCAACAAATAATAAAGGAGAACCTCCCCAATCTGGCAAGGGGAACAGTCTTCTAAGAAATCCAAGAAGCTCAGAGAGCCCCAAAGAAGTTGGACCCAAGAAGAAACACACCAAGGCACATCATAATTACAGCAGCCAAGGTAAAAACGAGAGAATCCTAGAAGCAGCAAGAGATAAGGGGACAGTAACCTACAAAGGAGTTCCCCTCAGACTGTCAGCTGATTTCTCCAAAGAGACCTTACAGGCAAGAAGGGGCTGGAAAGAAATATTCCAAGTCATGAAAGACAAGGACCTACATCCCAGATTGCTCTATCCAGCAAAGCTCTCATTTAGAACAGAAGGGCAGATAAAGTGCTTCTCAGATAAGGTCAAGTTAAAAGAGTTCATCATCACCAAGCCCTTATTTTATGAAATGCTAAAGGGACTTATCTAAGAAAAGAAGATAAAGAAAAGACATGTATAGTAAAAGGACAGCAAACTCACAAATATTAACAACCACACTTAAAGCAAAACCAAAAGAAACTAAGTAAACAATTAGAACAGGAACAGAACCACAGAAATGGAGGGCACATGGAGGGTTAGCAACAGGGGAGTGAGAGGAGGAGAGAGAGGGAAAAGGTATAGAGAATAAGTAGCATAGAATGTAGGTTGAAAATAGATAGGGGGAGGGTAAGAATAGTATGGGAAATGTAGAAGGTGAAGAACTTATAAGTATGACACATGGACATGACTAAAGGGGGGGATGTGGGTGGGAGAGGGTGTACAGGGTGGAGGGGAGTGAAAGGGGGAAAATGGGACAACTGTAATAGCATAATCAATAAAATATATTTAAAAAATTTTATACTGTTGAATTTGTACTAAATGTAAATTTTTTATTTAAAATATTTAAAGTTATTTTAATACTATCTTGTTTCAACAGATATACTTCTTAGGCTAAAAAAGTTATATTGTACAAACACTAGAGTTTAGTACCTCGTGTGTGCATATGTTTCTGTGAATTTTAATGTTGAACTATTTGTTTTACCAGGTGACTGCCCACTGATTGTTCAGTTTGCTGCTAATGATGCAAAACTTTTATCTGATGCGGCTCGTATAGTTGGTCCTTATGCAAATGGAATAGACATTAACTGTGGTTGCCCTCAGAGGTAAAGCTCAAAGAAGTTGGAAGAATTTTCTTTTTTTTTTTAAAGATTTATTTATTTATTTATTTATTTATTTATTTATTTTTAGAGAGGGAAGAGAGAGAGAGAGAGAGAGGGAGAGAGAAACATCAGTGTGCAGTTGCTGAGGGTTATGGCCTGCAACCCAGGCATGTACTCTGGCTGGGAATCAAACCTGGGACACTTTGGTTCCCAGCCCATGCTCAATCCACTGAGCTACGCCAGCCAGGGCTTTTTTTCAAGAAAAGATTAGGAAAAAAATCTATGTGGACATGGTAAACTACCTGTTTTCCAAGAACTAAAACATAAGGAAAATAGAGTTAAAAGTTTTTGGGCTCTAAATAAAAAGCAAGAAAGAATAAGGGAAGATCATTTAGGAACTTACATGCTGTGGTAGGTTCTGATGGCACAACAATGTGTAGACTCTTGACAACTGTTTTAGCTTACCTCACTGCTAGAATTGTTTTAATCTGTGGATCTGCTTTGAACCTCATCCATAAGTACTTACTGAGATGCTAATGTTTATAGTAATTTCTAAAAGGTGTTTTTACTGCTATGTCAGATATACTTGGTTTAAAGACTATGATTCTGTGATTTGGGAACTCACCATTTATTTTCTCCTAATTAATTTCTTTATAAAAATAACTTCTTGTAATAAACTTTTTTCCTATACCACAGTTACTTGGTTGATTTTAAATAATTAGGTATTGATAGATGTACTTAATTTGACAATAATATCCCTATGTTTCTGACATCGTACTAAATTATCTGGCAGTAATTCAAAATGTGTCCAAACAATAAAATCAAGGTTTTAAGTAGGGCATAATCCAAATTAGATTAGACATATTTGTATACTCATTAGGAGAGTTAAATGAGCTGTTTACTGGTGTTGGAATGCTGTAAGCCAAAATTTTCTCTCTACTGTTAAGACTAATAAAACCTCTTGTTATGTACAATAAACATCAAATTTGAAATTTAAAAAATCTGAAATAATTGCAGTTAATTACAAATACTTAAATCTGTTTTGGTTGAGTGAATGCTAATTTAATTTTCTCACTTGCCAATGAAAACCATTTCCCCTAAGTACTTTTTGGTCTGGGAATGTGTTTACCTAAAGTTGATCCACTTAGAAATGTTGGGTTTATGAATTGTAAAAAACTGATTCCATTCCAGATTGCTACATAGAGAAATAGATGCATTTACAGTGCCTTTAGTATTATATCTTCTCTTCAACTCTGTACAATTTATTTGTTGTGTTGGCTTTATAAAGGTGGGCAATGGCAGACGGTTATGGAGCTTGCTTAATAAACAAACCAGAGCTTGTTCAGGATATGGTGAAACAAGTAAGAAATCAAGTGGAAAGTCCCAGGTTTTCGGTATCTATTAAAATAAGGTAAAGACAATATTTTAATTTATTGACAGGTAATTCTTAGGAAATAAAAGAGTATTCCTTCTATCTGGGGTTCATATCCTTCATTTGTAGCTGGGTATATGGAAATGTTGAAACAAGATACTTAGTAAATGCATATATACCTTAATTTTTATTTATATTCCAGAACAACTTCATCTTTTTATTTTTCAACAGAAATGAGAACATTCCTTTATCATTAAAAACTTCCCTAGAAAGAAACCCTCAACTTTTTCTGTGTACTATGTAATTAATGCTAAGAAACATTCCTGGTACCAAGAGTAGAAAATAGGAATGGTATTTGCACAAAAAATTCCACAGTGAAAAGAGAATAAACCAGGAATGAGTTTTTTGGTGACAAATTAAAAACATATTTCAAGATAAAGTAGTATATTCTCCCACCTTGGGTGTGGAGTGTGTACAGCAGATATTAGGTAGGATAGCGTCTTTTAGTTCATGTGTGACAGTATTTGGATGACTTCAGTTACAAAAGCTGAAGGGGAAGAGCACTAGGTAGGATAAAACTTGTCATCCTATTGTTCCCAATAGCAAAATAGCTAAATTTGAAATCTTAAATGGAAACTGATCCCTGAGCAAAAACCCTTAGTGATAGTGGAATGTAGTGATAATATGATAACAGCAAAACTAACTAAATAATGTTTTATATGAAATATTATTTATTAATTTTAGCTTTGATTTGTGTGCTATAAAAAGATGGATATAATTTTGAAATTATAGGATCCATGATGATCTTACAAGAACTGTAGATCTTTGTCGAAAGGCTGAAGCAACAGGTGTTTCCTGGATTACAGTCCACGGGAGAACTGTTGAAGAAAGACATCAACCAGTTCACTATGAAGCCATTAAAATAATTAAGGAAAATATGTCTATACCTGTTATTGCTAATGGAGACATCAGAAGCTTAAAAGAAGCAGAAAATGTATGGCATATTACTGGGACAGATGGTAAGAAATAAGTATTTGAATGCTTTACTTTTAACTAGCAAAAAAAGTTGGGATGGGAGAATCATTGAATGTTTTATTTTTCTTTAAATTGAAACTATTCTCTTGTAGTGGATTTAAGCTAAGCAGTTTATTAAAATGATGTTAAAACTCTTCTACTTAGAAACAATAGATTATTTTATTATTACTATTTTTTAATCCTCACCCGAGGATATGCCTATTGACTTTAGAGAGAAAGGAAGGGAGGGAGAAAGAGAGGGAGAGAAACATCGATTGGTTGCCTTTCAAACACATCTTGAACTCGGGTCTAAACCCACAACCTAGGCATGCACCTTGACCTCGAATCAAACCCCTGACCTTTCTGTTGAGGGGACAATGCCCAACCAACTGAGCCACACTGGCCAGGGTGGAAACAATATATTATTTTAATTGGAGTAAATTCAGTTACTCTACTGCCACCATCGTATCTAATGAATGACCAGTTAAGAATCTTCCAGATAGCCTATTTGTAAAATAGAACACTTAGACTAGAATTGAGAGTTAGTGACACAAGAGAAGTCATAGAAACCAAAAGAACCCCAGACTGCTATAGAGTTTCATCATCCCCTAAAGTACCGGCATACTAAGCCCTGTGATACCTATTGCCAAGGGGGAGAATACAGATAAACTTAACTTCAAGCAAGCCTAATTTATGACCATTTGGATTTACCCTTAACAAAAAGCTTCAAGATTAATTAATGTAGAAGTCTTAATACAATAAAGAATACCTGTAAATTTAAACTTTCTGGGTTTATAAAAACAACTGTCAAAATAAACTGTAGTATAAGCCCTTGCTGGCGTAGCCCAGTGGATTGAGCATGGGCTGCGAACCAAAATGTCACAGGTTCGATTCCCAGTCAGGCCACATACCTGGGTTGCAGGCCATGACCCCCAGCAACCCCACATTGCTGTTTCTCTCTCTCTCTCTTTCTCCTTCCCTTCCCTCTCTAAAAATAAATAAAATAAAATCTTTAAAAAACTAAAAAATAAACTATTATAATTCAATTAAACAGACTAATATAAGGGCATTGTAAAACTTTGTAATACTACTTTTTTAAAAAATATTCTGTTTGTTTGAGTTTGACCTTGTAACTGAATTCTTAATGTGTCAACAAATGTGATGTGCTTTAATTTGTAGGTGTGATGGTTGCAAGAGGACTCTTAGCAAACCCGGCCATGTTTGCTGGATATGAGGAAACCCCTCTGAAATGCATCTGGGACTGGGTTGACCTTGCTCTTGAACTTGGAACTCCTTATATGTGTTTTCATCAACACTTAATGTACATGATGGAAAAGATAACTTCAAGGCAAGAGAAAAGAGTTTTTAATGCTTTGTCAAGCACAACAGCAGTCTTAGATTACCTAACAGACCATTATGGGATTTGACTGGATTTCCTAAGTTATTTTAATATATATTTTAAAGAAAGTGTGTTTAACATTTTTATATTAAATAAAATTTTTTACTTTTAATACTAAAAGTATGACTCATACAGTATCTGTAAGTTAACATGAAGTATTGTTACATGTACTGGTACATGTAACAGTACTTGGGGTTCTGCTGCCCCCTGACACCCTCTAGGCAAAAATTCGAGAGGTGAAAGCTTGATGATAAAGGAAAGGAATCTTTATTCCAAACGTAGTTACTTAAGCCTATCACAGCTTTAATCACTTAAGCCTATCAGTTAAGGCTAAACTCTTAACACCTGAGTTCTCCTAGCTTTTTCCCGGTTTTTAGTTACCTTGTTTCTGTTGGGTTAGTTTACAAACTAAAAACAACATAATATACAAAAATTAGACAATTTTGGAAGAATGGCGGACTTCTACCTCAGAGCCTGTACCCTCTAGAACATCCAAAGAATAAAACTGCCACCCTCTGCCAGGCCAGCCTGATCCTAGGCTGTGCCCAGAGTTCCTTCCCATACAAAATACCATCGTTGGGAAATGCCGGCAGCAGCAGCACTATCATCCAGGCATCCTTGAGGAAGAACAGACCCAGACCCAGAGCCTGAGAGAGCCAGCTCTCTATTTCCATTGGCTCTGGAGGCATTCAGCTCAGCCAATCCAGTCCTGGACTGCAATCCACAATTGCTTCAGCAAACTCCTCCTGTGGCCCCTCTTACTCCTCCTTAGTGATCTCAGTTATCTTAATCAGATCACTCTGTATCAGTCTGTTATTAATGAGAAAAAGTGCAGAGAAGTGACAGAACAAAAGCCAACTTTTGTAAAATGAGAAGAAATGACATTCTGTATAAAGTTGCATTCAGGGATTAGATTAAAAATTCAAACTGGAAGCCCTGGCTGGCATAGCTCAGTGGATTGAGCACGGGCTGGCAACCAGTGTCCCAGGTTCGATTCCCAGCCAGGGTACATTCCTGGGTTGCAGGCCAGAACCCCCAGCAACCACACATTGATGTGTGTGTGTGTCTCTCTCTCTTTCTCTCTAGCTCCATCTCTCTCTATCTCCCTCCCTTCCCTCTCTAAAAATAAATAAAAATCTTAAAAAAAAAAGTTCAAACCGGAAAAACACACTGGTACTTCCTAATTTGTGAATTACACACCCCAAACTGTTTAAATTGTATGTACCTGAATTTAATTAGATACATTTTCTATAATTTAAAACTAAGTTTCCATTACACATTAAATGACATTAAACTTGTTACATTTCAAGTCTTCTGTATCAGTGATTTTTAACCAGTGTGCCACTTCACACTGGTGTGCCACAGGAATTTCTAATATATGCAATACCTGATTATTTAGTGAGGGGCATAGACCTTTCCCTTGGATTGTCATATAAAAAAAAGACAACAGCACAATAGCTGTCAGGTGTGAATGAATCAAAATTATACCTGTCTTTTTTTTTTCAGATCAGCAAAACGTTCTTTTGATGTGCCACAGAATTTTAATAGTTCATGTATGGTGTGAAATGACAAAGGGATGAAAATCATTGGTCTAGATCTTTAGAAGATTGAAAGACTGATAAATACAACTACCTAAACTAGTATCAATTGTGTTCCACCACATTTTAAGTATAAAAAATGTAGTAACTAATCTGAAAATGATTATATATTTGAAGCATTATTTCCTGAAGAACAGTAACCAGGTTTTATTTTTAACTTAAAAACCTAATTTTCAGATTCTGGGGGTTGTTTTAGATTTTATTTATTTATTTTCAGAGAGGGAAGGGAGGGAGAGAGAGAAACATCAATGTGCAGTTGCTGGGGGTCATGGCCTGCAACCCAGGCATGTACCCTGACTGGGAATCGAACCTGCGACACTTTGGTTCGCAGCCCGTGCTCAATCACTGAGCTACACCAGCCAGGGATAGATTCTGGTTTTTTAATGGTGGTATTTGTAGGCTTCCCAGCAGTTGATAATAATTTTAACCTTAAAGTTCCATGTTTGGGAAATGTTACTGATAGAATTTTGTTATTGGTGAATGTGCTACTGCAAGAATATCTCAGGTAAAATAAAACAGCTCCATAATCAAGGTATTGGTCTATGTTACTAACATGAAAATTACAAAAGGAGACAATTATCTAAAACTTCTTAATTCAAGAGTTTGGGAATATTAATTTTAATGTAAGCACTCTGTTGTCCTATTTTTTTCTCTGATGCATTCTCCTTTCATTTTTCAGTTACTGTATTTTTTTTAATGCTCACCAGAGGATATACTTATTGATTCGGGAATGGAATTCAGAGACACTCCAACCAGCTAAGCCACATGGGGCCAGGGCTGAGTTACTATATTTTTAAAGATAACTGCCTTTTCCATTTAATAGGAGTGGTATTGTCACAAGCATATATTCCTGATAGTCTTTCCTAGCTGCCTGCTGAGCAGCCTGCCACCAAGGAATAGACAGGAGTCACACACAGTAACTATGCTCTTCAGTCATTTGTTTATTGAATGCAGGTTCACTCAAAGTAGAACATCAACATACATGAATATCATACTCACATTCTAACATTCTAAGAGAAGTATTACACACACATACACAGTAATCAATGGGGGATAACAAACCCCAGTCTCAGAGTCTCAGTCTGCAGGTCTGAGAGATGGCACAGTGGGCAAGGGAGTTGTCAGCATCTTGCAAGGAATGATCTTCAGAGCCAGATGGGTAGCAGGGGCAGGTGAAGTCCTCAGTCCAGCAGAGCAGGACCTCCAGTGGCCAATTCCAATGGACGTCATTGTGGAGGGGAGCAACACTCTGGTATGTGGAGCTCAGCTGTCTCCACAGTGGTCTGGAACCGGTCTCAATTATACCTTGAAAGTGGTGTACCCTACCCTTCTGGATCTTTTTATAAATGTCTTGGCATCCCTGATGGCAAGTGTGGAATTTCCCCAGGAGCCTATCTGTGGGTGGTCCCACTCTGCAGACGTGGCTGTTCTGATCACATGTGCACATATCTTAGGTGTGTCTCCTTGCCAAGTGTGTCTGTTCTGACTTAGATAGCTTCCCTCTTGAACCAAAGTGTCATGGCTGACTGACAGCCATTTTGGCTGACATGAGTGACTCCACTTTGTTTTATATACTTTATGCTAACTTGATCAGACCAATGTCATTTTATTTGCCCTGCTCTCCACAAGGATACAAGCAAATAGGGAGCCATCAGCAAAACTTAGTCATCTTTCTAAGTCAACTCTGAGGTGAATTATACTAGTGTTGTGATAAAATAATTCAATTTAGGTGAACAGCCTTCCAAAGGCACCACTGTGGAAGGGCAAGGAGTTCTAAATGTGTTTGGTTAAAAAAAAATTATTCCATAGGGTTAATTTATGTTGCCTTTTATTTAGATGTGATCAAGTATATTTATGATAAGAAAAGGCACCAACTTAAATGTTTTTATATTCTATAATTACGTCTTTTTCACCCTTTGTTTAATGTTCCCAAAATAATTGTTTCCAGGAAGATACATCATTTGCATTTTTTATGTTATCGAGGTCAAAATAGTTCATATTTAATCATTTGAATGTATTCACACAATTTGAAAACCTGGAAAATAGTCATTGAAAGAAACTACCCATACTACAGTTTCCCTTTCCCGTCAGTCCCCAAACGTCACAACAACACCCTTAAGTTCATGGCCTCTTCCCAGCACGTCCTGTTCCCAGGACAACAGCAGAAAGAATGTTTTCACTCTACATTTCCTACAGTCTGAGAACAAAATGCTGCATAACTACCCAATCCTGGCCCTTCTATTTAACTAGAGCTTATTTCCGGACAGTGAAGTCAGTTCTATCGTAACACTGAACCGAAATACGAAAAGAGTGCGTTTCAAAATGGTCACGTAATTTACACCACCTTATCCAAACCTTCTGACCCGGTGCCATTTTCCTTGGACCCCACGCTGCTTTATAGTAAGAGATCCATTAACGATGCCTCCTACCCAAACCACACAGTATTAGAAATTTAAAGTCAACTCTCCTTAAGTTGCACCTGGGAGTCCCACACATCCACCACCAACTAGGACACAATCAACTTCTACCGTATTCGCGCCACCGGGGACACCTGCGGGGATGGACCGGCACCTCGGCCCTGAACAGGAGGCCGGCCCCGCAGCGGGTGGGGGTGGGGCACGCTTCCCTCCGCTGCCCCGCCGCGGCGTCTGACGTCTCGCGCGTCGCCGGCCCAGAGCAACGCGGGGAGCCCGGCCGCTTCAAGCGGGGTAAGGCCCGGCGAGATCCAAGGGGGGCCGCGGGGTCGCCGCCTTCTCCCGGGTTGGGCCTGTCCCCGACCCGTCGATCTAGGGCCTGCTGCGCACTAGGGTCTCTGGGCGCGGAAGTTAGTAGAGGCTGGCGTTACGCAAAAGTCGCCGCAAAGCTGGCGGAAAAACCGTGTGCTACACAGGCGGCCCTCCCAGCAGCTCAGGGCTGGGCCGGGGAGGTGTTGACGCCGGTCTCCCGACCCACCCTTAACCCTTTCTTTTCCTTCCCTTCCCTTGCTTTCCTGGACGGGCGCGTGCAGTTACTGGGACGTCGGACTTCGTAAACCCCCTGGATGAAAACATTGGCGACCCGGGGGTTATACCCAATTTTCTTTGAACGGCAATAAAGTAAAACAAGTGTTTCTCTATTTAGGTGTGAAGAGAAAAAAAATGACATTCCAATGGGCGGCAGTTGCAACCTTTCTTTATGCTGAAATAGGACTCATTTTAATCTTCTGTCTACCTTTTATTCCTCCTCAGAGGTAGGAAAACGCCAAATTGTTACAATAATAAGTATATGACTAGCTCCTTTATGCCGTTTAGTGTGATACAGAAAACGTTTTCTTAAAATTTGAAAGTTTTGAGTGCTGATTATATAAAAGATGCAGTTAAAAAAATAAAGCCACTAACAAAGTAATATATAATGACAACATTAAAATATCACTGTTTATAAAACTTTTTGTTAAATGTACAAATTAACTCCCCCCCCCCCAAAAAAGGAAATGGCAAGTCCTTTGTTTCTTTTAATTACGGGTAGAATAAAGGTTATGGTTTTAACATCTGCCTTGTCATCAGGTTTTACCTTTGTTTTATTGCCCTGATTTGGAACAGTGAACTAAGTGAAGGTGGATAGATAAAGATGGTTACAGCCTAGCATGGAGGCAGAAATGTTTCACTGGGGCAGTGAAAGGACAATTTAGAAACTTAAGCCAGTAAGTAATTCTTAGTGTTGGCCTATCTAAACAAGAAATTGTTTCATTAATGGTAATTTTACTACTGTTCCCCACACACAGAATTAATGAATATAGGTTAAAGGTGCTGATTATGGAAAGTATCAGAGCCAGACATTAGCATTAGTTCCTTAGGTCTTTAAGTATTAAGTAATTTAATTGAAATATTGGCTCACTTTACCCCTGTGATAATCCACTTAACGGGAGTTCAATTTTAGATCCAGAAACTTGCTTGTGTGAATGGTGAAATACACTTGTAATAAAAATGTTACATGACTTTTGTTCATACGCATGGCGTAAAAGAAAATCTTGCATAAATGCCTACAGATAACCCACTGAAGTTTACTAGGAGCCCATGAAAGAGATATACAAAAGCTTTTACTTTGGCTCAGGGTTCAAATAGTCTTTCACAACTCTTAGCTTGCTTCTTTCCTACCTGGATTTCTACTCATTTCTGTCTTTGTCCATCAGTGGTATCATTTTTTTCTTCCTTGATCAAGACAAAAAAAAAATTGAATGATACTGTAGGAAAGGAGCTTAAAGATCATTGTATCCAACCCACTCATTCTATAGGGAAAATGGTCTAAGGTCAAGTAACTGATTAATGGCAGATTCCAGACAAGAATCTTGCTTTCGGGTTAGTGCTCTTTCTACTCCATCCCTCTACTTACTTCTCAGCGCCTTGATTTGTTTCTCATCCTCAATAATACCCTGTTTAGGTTTTTGGTAATACTTGCAAGGACTTGCAAAAAATATTTTTAGTCTGTCTACTTTTTCTCTATCAAAATGATCCATTAACTTTTCTCCATCAAAATGATCAATAAGTTATTTTTCTTCCTGCCAAATAAATTTTTTCCCTATTCTGATCAAGTAGCTATTGGATAGATGTGTTCATATTTATATTATGTTTATATAATATACATGAGAAAATATGGTATATTTGTGTGTTTATATATATATCATTTATAATATGCCCTACTGTGTGTATCTCCATCTTTTTATCTTTTATATGTGTATCACCATAATCTTCAAAGAAGAGCTTTTAGTCTTTTTTATTTGGCTCTCTATTTTTGTCTCACAAAACCAACTGGTTAGGCGCATGCTGAGAGGTCAGAGGTCAGACTGCCTGGGTTTGTAGCCTTACTGTGCATTTTACTGTGCAACCCTCTGCAAGTTTTCACCATCTCTAGTCAGTTCTCCCATTTGTAAAATGGAGGTAATATTCATATCTACCTCACAGAGTGGTTGTGGTGATTAAATTAGCTAAAACATATAAAAAGCTTAAAATGTATAGTAAGGACTCAATATATGGTAGCTATTATTAGCTCTTCCTTGAATTTAGTGTTAATATAAACTGCTTGTTGTTCTCTGCAGGGTGTCTCTTGTGTTTTGTTTTGTACTGGCCCTTGAAATGTAAATCTACATTTGGACCTTGATTGCCACTTATGTTCTCTTTCAAAAAATATAAAATTTTTATAATGTAAAATCTAAATGCCCTTGGAATTGGAAGCATAGAGACAAAAGAAATCAATTTATCTTATGTCAATCTTCCTCTCCCCTCAAAATTCAAGTTATTATTTACAGTTGTTTCCAAAACTTATTAGCTAATAATTTGTCATAATCTTTTAAGTTTTTTGAAGTTGTGTTTGAAGTTTATTTAAGTGCTTATTACTCAGTTAATGTTTTCATTTTAAATGCCCTTGCGCAAAGTTTGTTACCTTTTGAGTTGTGTAATGAGTTACTTCATCAGTCTTTGGCATTTATAAGCCATACATTTTTACCCCTGTCTTTGTTTATACCTTTTAATTCATCCATTATAGACTATTTACTTTCCAATTTTATTTCCTCTGTGTTCACATCTTGATCATGGTAACTACATAGGTACATACACATACGTACATATACTCTTCAAGTCATATATTTAAGAGTCTTACATTTTGTCATGTGTATATAATATATCAGTGATTTTAAAAATCCATGGTAAAAGAGAGGAAACACTTTTACTTGGAGTAAATGTTAAAATTGTGCTACATAAAATAAATAGCTGAGGGGGTTGGGCCCACTACTCAAATATTGCTAATTTAGGGCCAATATTTGTTGTTTCCCTGTTATTACCCTGATTAGGAAAAAGACATAAAATGATAGCTTCTATCAGCCATATAACATTTTACTATGAGAATTCCTTTTTAAGATTTTGATCATGTATCTTGCCTTTAAGTTACTTTCACTGTAGAATATTTAAGCTTCTGGAGAGAAGGTAATGAAATGTCAGGTTATTATTAAATTTGAGAGAAGTGTTCTTCATTTCATGAAACTCTTTTATAAATTAGTAACTCTCTGATATGACATAAATTAAATTTCTGTAATTCTTATTACTCACTACACAATAACCAAAATATCAATTCAGTATTCAGAAAGTATTTCAAAATATTCTTTCAATTTTTTTTATACCTAATGTAATTGTATTGCTTTACAGATGGCAGAAGATTTTTTCATTTAATATCTGGGGTAAAATTGCAACCTTTTGGAACAAGGCTTTTCTTACTATTATAGTCCTATTGATTGTTCTGTTTCTAGGTAAGTACTAGAGTAATAGATGCCTACTTTGAATAAGCTTACTCTAGTTTTTATTTATTAATGAATTTTTTAAATTAAGTTAATGTTGCTATTGATATACAGTTGACTTTGTATAGTATATGAATAATATATAGAGCAAATACTGATATATGTATATAGTTAATAGATATTACTATTATATATTCAAAGCATAAATTTCAACAGAAATTTGTTGTTCTTAACCTCTTTTAAGTTGTTTTAAAATTTAAATAAACCAATGTAGAGCCCACTTTTCAGTGTTACCAGTTATACATACAGTCCTTTGTTACTGTGGCATCCTAGGCACCAGGGGCTTAGCTGTTAGGGAGGCATAGAGGAATAGAATGATTAGGCCCTCAAAGGGACTCTTAGGTGCAGGTTTAAAAACAATTACGACACAGATATTTGGGGACTACTGAAAAAAACTGAATATGGACTGGTTGTTAGAGAATATTAGGGAATTTTTTTTGTTAACCTTAGTTGTGATAACAGTGTTGTTACATAGCTGTGGCCTGCAAATCAAATGCCAATTTTGGAAATTAAAGTTTTAGTGGAGCATAACCACACCCATTTGTTTATGTGTCATCTATACATGTTTGCATGGACAGCTACAGAGTGACACAGTTGCAGCAGACACACCGTGTGACCAAAAACATTTACTATCTGCCCTCTTACTAAAAAAGTTTACCAACACCTGTTCTATAGGAATATGTCCTTATTCCTAGGAGCTGCATGCTAACATATTACAAGTGTCATGATATTTTCAACTCACTTTCAAATGGTTAAAAAATTAAGACAGATAAAGCAAACACAGGGAAAAGTTAGCAATTATTGAATCTAGGTGGTAGAAATATGGGTGTTTATTATACTAGTTTTTCAGCATGTTTGAAATTTTTATGATAACAAGTATCTTAGATATTAGAATTAAACCCTTAAGTTTCTTGTCAAAGCAGAAATTCCATAAGTCTAAATAATTATATATTTTAGAAGAAGTAGCTGAACTTAGAAAATTAAGTATCTTGCCTGATCACCCAGCTACTTTTTGACACTTCAGCTTTTAATACACATTGCAGAATATGCTTTACCTCAGAATCCCTAAGAGCTGTTGTATTGTAGGTTAAGTTTTACAAGGGCCAGCCTGTAACCATAGCCACCATGTGTGCCACTATTTTGTGAGAAAATGTTTCCCATGTTCCATAACATCAACCTCTGAAATGGAATCCTCTTTATAAAACTGGGACCAACTGGTGTGAGAGGGTGTGAGTAGGTAATTGTATCAGGGTGTGAATGGGTTTCTGCCTCATCCAAAAATGTCAATATTTGTCTCCTGGTACATTATTGTTAATGTTATCAACTTAATCTCCAGCCTTATAAGTAATAACACTAAATGAGTGAAGAATAAGGAAAGCAGTCCTGCTTTGCCACCAGCTAACTAAATGACTTCTGGAATGGCGTTTCCTGTGAGTTTGATTTATCTATTGGCAAAGTCACAGGAGAGAAGATCATTTCTGCAGCTTTTTCTAGCTCTAAAGTGTTTCAAGATCTAACTCTAAAATTATCACAAGAATTTCTACTGAAAACTGCCACACACCCCACCCGTATAAGGAAGGAGAACTTTAGTCACAGTTTTGGTTATATCTATCAGGAACAAACTTGAACTCACTTGAGCAAGAAGGAGGAATTTATAATAAAATATGAGGCTGTTTTAGAGCAGCCCAGGGAAGGAAGTAAGCCAAATTCCAGCGAGGAACTAATAGTCCCTAAAGTGCCCTTTTGTGTCCCTGCATCTCTCTCTCGGTCTACTTGATTCTTCATCATTTCCATGGACTCTCAGTCTATTCCCAAAGCAGAAAATGGCCACCACACAGCTGCCAAGTATTAATCACTCCAGCCATATGCAAGGATTAATTAGCCAATTCTGAATCCCAATTCTAAGGAAAAAAATGAGCCAGCTAGCACCAGGTATGCAGCCCTTGTCTGGTAAGCTATGACACAGTCATGACTGCTGCCTGTAGCCTACATCTGTGGGCAGAGTACATAATTCCCAGGGTGTAGGGAAGTCATGGATGATTACTGCAGGAACTTTAACAGTGGATGAGTAAAGGCAGGTAGATAGGGACTTACTTTTTAAGCCTCAGTGTTTACATTTCAGAAGAGGGTAGTAACATCTACTTCACTGAGGTATTGGAAGTTTTCGCCTCAATAGATTTTTTAAAGTAATAAATTTTTTAAAGACAAATGGCAAGATAGCCTGTATTAGATTAATCCTCCTGTGATAACAATTATGTACCCTGGACAAAATAAGAAAAAAAAAGTATTTGAAGGCTTAGGAGAGCAACCAAAAGTAGATGGAAACTGGAGTCTAGTCAAACCTTGAAAGTAGGGAATCACGCAGAGTGTGATTTTATTTACATAGCTCTTCCTCTAAGGACAGTTCTCAGCCGTGTGGCATGGTCACATAGACCTCAAAGTGGAAAGCCACAGTATTACTGGCTTAAAGGGGTCAAAGGTCAGAGAGGCTGGTAATTAAAGGGAAATATCCAAAAATAGAGAAAGCATCATAAAGTGAACCCCAAAATCTGCATAAAAATTCACCTCAAATCCTTGGTTGAATCTTGAACCTGGATCTATAAGGGAGATTGCAAAGAGTTCTGTGGAAAGCAGCAGTTAGAACGCTAAAAGAACTGAGTGGATTTAGATGCTGCCCACCAAAAAAGAAACAGTTTAGAGTTTCAACTCCCGTCACGTTTGATGGCCATGGTAAAGACATTTGACCTTTCTACTAAAATCACAGAAGATTGCTTTTTCAGAATAGAGAAGTTATTGTGTCCCAGGAATTAGGAATTTAACTAAAATTAAAATCAAAACAGACTAGCCTTAAAAAGTGTAAAAAGCAAGTCTCTGAAAACACCTGTAGACACTATACTCTGTTCACAAAGATACACTATATTCTGGCACATAAATATAAGTCTCAATAAGTTACAAAAGAATTGAAATCATGCAAAGTATATAAAAGAGAATTCAATAACATACCTGAAACAACCCCACATGTTTGGAAATTAGATAAGACACTTGTCAATAATGCATGGGTCATAGAAGTACTCAAAGGCAAAAGAGAAAATATTTTAACTGAGTAATAATGAAAACACTGTACAAAAATTTTTTAGATAATTAAGCAATAAAGTGCTGTTTAGAGGATATTTACAGCCTTGAATGTTTATTAGAAAAAGAAGAGTTATAATCAGTGAATTTTTGCTACCTTAAGAATATTTATTCATGATTTTTTCTAAAAGGTTAGTCATAAAAATTATATGATCATCTCAATAGATGCTGAAAAAGCATTTAAAAATATTTGACATCCATTTATGATAAAAACTCTAAACATACTTTTTATAGAGGGAATGCACCTCAACATAATAAAAGCCATATATGACAAGCCCCCAACTAATATCATATTCAACAATGAAAAGCTGAAAGCTTTTCCTCTAAGACCAGGAACCAAACAAGGATACACAATTTCACCATTTGTATTCCTAGTATTGGAAGTCCTAGCCAGAACAGTTAAGCAAGAAAAAGAAACAAAAGGCATCCAAGTTAGAAAGGAAGTAAAACTGTCACTATTCCAGATCATGTGATACAGAAATCTATAGCTACATTGATTAAAAATCTCTAAGGCTTCCTAGAAAAGACTGGTGAGTTAATAAGTGAATTCAGTAAAATTACAGGATACATCAATACTCAGAAATCTGCATTTTTATATGCTAATAACAAACTATCAGAAAGAGAAATTAAGAAAACCTCATTTATAATCATATTAAAAAGAATAAAATACCTAGGAGTAAATTTAACCAAAAAGGTGAAAAACCTGTACACTGAAAACTATGACATTGATGAAAGAAATTGCATAATAGGAAAGATATTCTGTGCTTATAGATTGGAAAATTAATATTGTTAAAATGCTTATGCTACCCAAAGTAACCTGCACATTCAGTACAATCCCTATCAAAATTCCAGTGGCATTTTTTTACAGAAATAGAATAAACAATCCTTCGTATGAAACCACAGAAGACCCCAAATAACCAAAGCAGTCATGAGAAAGGACAAAGTTGGAGGCATCATGCTCCCTGATTTCAAACTATATTACAAAGTTATAGTAATAATCAAAACAGTATGGTATTTGGGGGAATGGGTGAAGAAGTAAGGGGTTTAAGAGGTACAAATTGGTAGTTACAGAATAGGCATGGGGATGTAAAGTGTAGTGTAGGAAATGAAGTAGCCAAAGAATACATGCATGACCCATTGACATTAACAATGGTGTGGGGATTGCTTAAGGGAGTAAGGGGTACTGGGTGAAGGGGGGCAAAGGGGAAAAAATTCAGACAACTATAATAACATAATCAATACAATTTTTTAATATATAAACAGTATCGTATTGGCATAAAAACACACATATATCAATAGAGCACAATAGAGAGCCCAGAAATAAAACCACACATATTCAGTTAATTTTTGATAGAAGAGCCAAGAATATACAGTGAGAAAAGACAGTCTCTTCAGTAAATGATGTTGGGAAAACTTGACTACAGTCTTACACAATACAAAAATTAACTTAATGTACACTTGGAACTAATACAAAGTAATCTTGAATGTAAGATTAACTCAGAATGGATTGGAGACTTGAACTTAAGACCTGAAACCACAAAACTAGAAGAAAACATAGGTGGTAATGGGTCTTGGCAATGATTTTTTTGAAGTTCACACCAAAAACAAAGGCAACAATGGCAAAAATCAACAAGTAGGGCTATATCAAACTAAAAAGGTTCTGCAAAGCAAAGGAAACCATCAACAAAATGATAGACACAATAAAATACTAGTACAGTAAGAGAAATAGGATAGTCTCTCAGAATTTATTGTAATGGGATATGGCCTATGTGTTATTGTTAATAGGTTAAAATGTAGTCACCCTATTAAGGATATAGAGTAAAAGATAGTAGTTTGCAGTGTAGCTGGAGATGAGACAGTAAATGATGGTGAGTACTAGATGAACAGTGAAAACAAAAATGGTGAGTACAGATCATCCATTTTGAGCACAGTATCCTCTCAAGTACTTAGAGGAAAAGTCCTGCCTAAAGTCCATTATTTTAAAGTTATATCAGTTACTCTATAACTGCTTTCCATTTTAATAATAATTTTATATTCTTACAAGCCAAAAGTAATGTGTTCTCTTTTCTCTAACAGATGCTGTGAGGGAAGTAAGGAAATATTCCTCTGTTACTACTGTTGAAAAGAGCTTACCCAGCAGACCTGGTGCCCATGAACATACACAGATGAAACTTTTTAGGTCTCAAAGAAATCTTTACATTTCTGGATTTTCATTATTTTTTTGGCTGTAAGTAAAACACATACACACATTTGAAAACAATTTGTTTCTTATTTTTTAACCTAAACTATAGATTTTTTTTCCTGTAATATTAATTATACTAATGTCTGCATAAAAGAACCCAGGCTATATTCCCAACTAACAAGCAATAGTTACAGATTGTAGGTTTGAAAAGTTAATAAGCTCTGCATGATCACCCCTGCTTCTATCTGGAGCCTTGTTTCATACTCTTTGCTGACAAGTACACCACATTCCTACTCCACTATTCATTCATTCATTCTTTTAAAAAATATTTATTGATTTTAGACAGGGGATGTGGGGGAGGGAGAGAAACATCAATTTGTTCCACTTACTTATTCATTCAAATGTGCCCTGACTCGGTATCAAACCTCCAACCTTGGCATATTGGGATGATGCTCTAACCAACTGAGCTACCTGGCCAGGCATTCATTCATTCTTGTAACAAATATTTATTAAGTTCCAATTGTATAATTAGCTCCTGACTACTTCAGGATCTTCATACCTGCTTTTCCTTCTGCCAGAACACTCTTTCCTCTTTCCCTGGCTAACTTTTCATCATTCAGCATCTTTCCCAGGGAAGCCTTCTGTGACCACCATTCCCCTCAAAGTAGATAGGTATCCTCTTGTACTCTCCTATAGAATATATACATACTGTATTTTGTCGTGTATAATGTGCTGCTGTTCATAGTGCACACCCATGTTTTTGGCCCAAACTTTCAGGAAAAAAATCTTTCATTTTAATTTTTAATTCAATTATTTATTCGTTTATATTTAGATACTTGTTTTTTGTATTATAAAAGAATTTTAGTATTTATTTTTGAACATATGGTACATGAAATTTTATGTAACATACAATTATAAGATACAAGAACAGATGCAAGGTCTTTCAGGTACTACCCATGTATAATGCACAACCTTATTTTTCCCTCAAAAATTTGGGCAAAAAAGTATGCATTGTACACAACAAAATATGATATTTTCTTTCAAGCATTATCCATGCTTATAATTAAATACTGTTTTAACTCTTGCCTCTCCAACTACAACCTAAACTATTTGAGAACAGGGACTTTGTCTTGTTTCTTCCTATGTCCCCAATATCTGAAACAATACTTAACACTTAGCAACTCCTTAGAAGATATCTGTTGAATGAGTAATTGAAGATACTAATTACTACTAATAACAATAAAAGTTACCCACAAACACATGTGTGTGAGCAGTTTGGGGGCTTGACCAGCCTCATACACTGCTCTTTAAATAGCAAAGTTTGAACTGGGGGTAAAAAAGATTTCTCTTACTGGCCCTGCCACCCTGTATGAAATTCTCTTTCTTCTCCTCTTGGCTGGAGGCATCTACAAAGAAAAACATTAAATTAGTAAGTACTATTGGACCTGTATTTCAAATGCTAGTTTTCTAACAAAGATTCTTTTTTTTATTATTTATTATTGATTATGCTATTACAGTTGCCCCAATTTTCCCTTTTACCCCTCTCTGCCCAGCAACCCCCACTCCCTCAGGCAGTCCCCACACACCATTGTTCATGTCCATGGTTAATGCACATAAACTCTTTGGCTATTCCATTTCCTACACTGTACTTAAACATCCCCATGGCCATTGTGTTACTACCTATTTGTACTTCTTAATCCTTCACCTATTCATCCATTCCCCAATACCCCCCTCCCATCTTGCAACCATCAAAATGTTCTCCATATCCATGATTCTGTCTCTGTTCATCTTGTTTTCTTAGTTTGTTTTTTTATATTCAATTGTTGATTTGTATTTGTTGCCATTTTATTGTTCATAGTTTTGATCTTCATTTTCTTAAATAAATCCCATTAACATTTCATATAATAGTGGTTTGGTAACGATGAATTCCTTTGGTTTTTTCTTATCTGGGAAGCCATTTATCTACCATTCAATTCTAAATGATATCCTTGCTGAGTAAAGCAATCTTGGCTGGCTGTAGCTGTCTGCTTTTCATGACTGAATATTCCTTGCCAATCGCCTCTAGCCTGCAGAGTTTCTTTTGAGAAATCAGCTGAGAGTCTTATGAGGACTCCCCCTGTAAGTAACTGTCTGCTTTTCTCTTGCTGCTCTTTATCTTAAACTTTGGCATTTTAATTGTGATGTGTCTTGGAGTGAGTCTCTTTGCATCCATCTTGTTTGGGACTATATGTGCTTCCTGGACTTGCATGTCTAGTTCCTTCACCAAGTTAGGGAAGTTTTCTTTCATTATTATTCAAATAGATTTCCAATTTCTTGCTCTTTCTCTTCTCCTTCTGGCATCCCTACCTACAATGTGAATGTTGGAAAGCTTGAAGTTGTCCCTAGAGGCTGCTTACACTATCCTCAATTTTTTAGATTCTTTTTTTCTTCCTGTTATCATAATTGGTTTTATTTTTCTTCCTTATGTTCCAAATCATTGATTTGATTCTCGGCTTCATTCACTTTACTGTTGTTTCTCTGTAAATTGTTCTTTATTTAAATTGATGTAGCATTCATTTCTGACTGGATCTTTTTTATGCTGTTGAGTTATTCACTAAGTTCCTTGAGCGTCCTTATAACCAGCGTTTTGCATAACCAACTGCATCTGATAGATTGCTCATCTCCCTTTCATTTAGTTCTTTTTCTGGAGTTTTGATCTGTTTTTTCAATTGGGCCATGTTTCTTTGTGTCCTCATTTTGGCAGCCTCCCTGTGTTTGTTTCTATATATTAGGTGGAGCTGATGTGGCTTCCTGTCTTGGTAGTGTGGCCTAATACAGTAGGTGTCCTACAGTGTCCAGTGGCATAGCCTCCCCTATCTCCCAAGCTCGGTACTCAAGGTGTGTGCTTCATGTGGGCTAAATGCACCCTTCTCTTGTAGTTGAGCCTTGGTTTCTTTTGGCAGGTGAATGGGAGGAATTTTCCCAGACACGTCAGCTTCAAGGACTAGCTGTGACCACTGACCACCAACCTCTGCCCTCCATAGAGGATCAGGTGTTCAGTGACAGGTAGTGATGCTCCAACATGATTTGTAGCTGTCCCCTGGGAGCACAGGCCCTGGGATTTCCCAGGTGGTGTAGGCCAAGGTCAGCCCCCACCTTGTTTTGCCTGGGGCATCCCTGTCTGAGCTATAAAACAATCTGAGATGGCTGCTACTTGTGCTGGGCTTGGAGATTCCTAGGCAAACCCAAGCTGTGAATCTAGGATAGCTGCTGCTAGTGCTAGCCCTGGGGCCACTTAGCAAGAGGTCCAGAGTTTGGTGGCTCACTGAGGCTCGCAGTTGCTTGTTTGAGAGGATTTAGGAAGTTGTGAAGCATGTACTAGAACCAGCCATTCACATGGAAAAGCCACTGTTAACAGCTGTAACATGGGTCAGATGGAGCCTCAGGGCATCTCCAGGGTGGGGCAAAGCGTGTTAGCCATGTTGATGGAGTCTCAGATATGGCACCTACCTGGCAGCTCCATGGCTGTGTGGGGGAGAGATTCAGAAAAGGGACGGTGGCCTCTTCCTGCCTTTTTGTCTGGGAGATAGTTGTCCCCTAGCTTTTGTCTTGATGCCAGACACTGTAGTTCCTCCCTATATGCCACTGGTGCCTTTCTAGCTACTACCCTGGTGCTGGAGCTCAGAGGCAGTGAATGTGAGTAAGTCTGTGTGTGTTTGGCTTAAGATGAACTGCTTGGGACTCTTAAAGTTTCTTCCACTGACTCAATCCCCCCTGCCTTTTGCAGGCAGAAGTAATGGGTACTTATCTTCCTGGCACTGGAACCCTGGGCTTCAGGCCTGGGGTGGGGCTGGGACTCCTCACTACTGAGATATCCCAAATTTTTATCCACCACCTGTGGACTTGGAACCAGCCCATTCCGTATCCCTGACCCTTCTACCAGTATGGATGGATATGATTTCTTTAATTCCATAGTTGTCAGAGTTCCATTCAACTTGAATTCTGATGATCCTGAGTGATGGTTGTTCTATAATCTAATGGTAATTTTGATGTGGTTGTGCCAGGAGGCAAGCTGTGTTTACCTATGCTGCCATCTTGACTGGAAGTCTAACAAAGATTCTAAACAAATGAGTCACAGGTGTGTTTGGACTGAAAGACTTGGATCTTTTTTAAAAATGTGTTCTCCCTAACCATCATCTCTCTCCACCACACACATACCTAAAGCAATGTTGTTATATCAATAACTATTTATTTTACCTTTTTTTCTTTAGAGTGCTGAGACGTCTGGTTACTCTTATTACTCAGTTGGCAAAAGAACTATCAAACAAAGGAGTACTTAAAAGTCAAGCAGAAGATGCTAATGAAACTGCCAAAAAATTCATGAAAGAGAATGAGAAACTAAGACAGGTATTTAAATTTTTTTTTAAAAAATTTGTGTGAATGTTGTTGATATTCCCACAGGATGATATATTATTTTTCAGCATTGAAAAGGGCATTTGCTTAATTTATATGCAGAAAATAACCAAAAATAGCAACATTGTTCTACAAATCAGTGATTTCATTTTATTATCTTTTACATTTATTTGTTCTCATACTTTCCCTCCATAGTAGATTAATACCATTGGACTTTCTGTGATTCGAGGAGAAAAGTATTCTGGGAATGTGAATTTTAATCTATTCATTACCATTAATTTTACTTTATAACCTAAAACAGGTATTTATAAGTGTCTATATTTCTTTTTTTTAATCCTTACCTGAGGATATGATTATTGATTTTAGAGTAAAGGGAAGGAAGGGAGAAAAAGAGGGAGAGAAACATTGGTGTGAGAGAGAAACATCTATCTATTGCCCTTCTTATGCACCCTGACCAGGACAGGACCCAAAACCTAGGTATGCGCCCTGACCAGAATCAAACCCTGGACCTTTCCATTCACAGTACAATGCTCCAACCAACTGAGCCACACCAGCCAGGACTAAGTCTCTGTATTTCCATTTTCTTTTCAGTTAAATTATTTTTGTAATGCTGTTTTGCTTTATTTATTTTGTTTTATTTTAAATGATGGTTATGTAGGAAGCAGAGGAAAATAGTTGATGTAGATTGATGATTATACAATATTTAAAACCTTTAACTTGGTGATGCTGCTGATAATGCTTCTTTGACAGCCCATTGCTGAACCCCTGCCATTCAGGGAGGGTGCTTTTCCCATTAAATAAAAAGAACAAATGGAAAAATGAAAGATACAAAATTATTTGGGTTTTTTTTTTCTTAAGTTTAAAATTTAGTACTTAGATCTCATACTTGAGTGTGTTCAGTTCATAGTAAGTCACATATTTTGAGAATTCTGCTTTTTAATAAAAATAGCCAGTGGAAGCATTCATCAAGCAGATTTTCTTGAAGATAACATTCCTAAAAGAATGCAATAAGATTATTTCCCTATTATGAATTAATGAAATGCAAATAATTATATGTTACACCAAGTTATGTTTATGTAAAAAGTTTTGGCTCCCTCAGTAGAGAATATAAATCCTTATCCAAGTCCTAAAGTCCAGACTCTTATAAGAAGAACTCAAAGCACCACCTTCCATCAGTTCTAAATGAGGTAGCTATTATATAGGATAGTGTAAAGCTTTCCAAAACCTATTAAATAAGGCAAAATTCATTTCAGAAAATTCTGTTGGATGCTATAATATCATGGTTACTTTCTCAAAACCCTGTTTTACTTTTTTTTGATGTCTGCCTTATTTTCCATACGAAAAGGTATCTTTATAGAAACAATTCAAAAATGTTTCTTAGATTGTATGCAGCATCTTTTAAGGAAACCTTTAGAGAATAAGCATCAGTTTGTGTTTTGTTTTGTTCTGTTTTGGAAAGGCATTGATTCACAGATGTCATGTAAATTTCCCTTTGTAGTAAACATAGGTCTGGGAAATCAAGCTGTTGGTAAAAGCAACCAATAAGTTATTTTTGCTTTGGGGGGGAATATTTCAGCAACAGAGTTAGTCTCATTTTGTACATTAATATTTTTGCTTCATTTTCTATCCTTTGATCTCATTTCCTAATGGTAAAAAGAAAACAAAACCTTCAAAGCTTTGATTAATATGATGGCTAGCCTCGAAGCACACAGCCATGTCTTTGTAGATTCGCCGTGTGCCTGTCTAGATTTAATATTCTGCCCATCATGTCAGATTAAGGAGTTGTAACTACAAATAGAACACTGCTTTTTCCCTCTAATTCTTTCGTTATTTTATTCCTGCTCTTTAGCTCTAAGAAAATGGAAAGTGGTTTTGTACTATTATTTTTCTCATATACATCATAATTAATATACTTAAATTAGTATTGTCCTTCAAAGAAAGCATCCTCCTCAAAACATTTTTGGAATTATTTTCAGGACCAGTTACCATTCCAAGGAAGCTTATTTCATGACTACTGATTCTTTGATCCCCCACAATTTCTTCCTTTGGTTCCATGCTGTCCTTCTTCCTGCATATCTCTAATCAAATTAGTGGTCCTAGATCATCAAAGGTACGCAGATATGCTAGGCTAAAACCAGGACACAGTGGGGAGAAAGTCTGTGAGTTGGACATAAATACTGCCAATGCCCAAAGAGCACCTAATTGCTACGGGGCTATGCCTGCACTGACACTGCTACTGCTGAGGAGCCGACCTGGCTTGGCCCAGCGGCTCCTGGTGCAGCATGCCTAAATCCATTCCAGGTCTCCGCAGGAGCAGCTCAGGACCATATCACCCTTGGGTTCACCTGTTGCCATTGGGGGTATGCCTTGTCTCACCTGGAGAGCCACAAGAAGCAGGCATGAAGGGCGCTGTCCTCTCCCTCACCATGTAACCTCACCACCCCTCACTTGTCCTGATCAGGCCTCCTGCACTCCTGGCCAGCCTCCCCTGGATCATGTCCTCCAATTTACAGTGACCTCTTCTGCAATCATGATCTCTTGACTTCTCCATTGTGACATCCTGGGACCATATATTTCAGTTTATAAGGCCCTCAGTATGACCTTCCTTTGTAATGATAAAATCTTTCCCCCCTCCCCCCAAAAATAAAAAACAAATTGCAACTAATTGATCAATAAAGGCCATAGGTTAGAATATCAAAGATGACTTATTTCAAGTTATGTAATTCTTGTGGGTGTTGAAATACTACTTAAGGAAGGATAAAATTGCAAAAACACCTCTTCATTCTCTGTCAGAGACACATTATCTAATGGAAAGTATATTACTCTTGAGATGCAAGAGATTTGGCTGCTGGTCCCAACTCTACCAATAATTAGCATTGTCACCTAGGGCAAGTCACCTCATATGTTCTGGACCTCAAGGTCCAGATAATATAATAGCTAACACTGTGCCAGGTATCACTTCACATGCTTCACAGTAAGATATTAATTCTTGCAACAACCCCATGAAGTTGATACGGTTATTATCTGCAATTGATACATGAGAAAGGGAGGCACAAAAATGTTAAATGACTTGCACAAAATCATCCAGCTAAGTGACAACTAAGATTTAATCCAAGCAGTCTGACTCTGCAATCCACAGTCTTAACCTTCTCTTGTATACTAGCCTATAAAATGACTTGCAGATGGTGCCTGAGACCCTTTTGTGTTCTGATATTCAGTTAATTAGATGAAATAATTCTATGAAAGACCAGTTAACTTTTAATTGTTTTAAATAACAACAATAGTGGAATTTTACTTCTTACTAGTTTTTTTCCAGCCACGTACCAAGATGGGATAAGGTAGATGAAAGAGTGAACACGTGCATTATTGTAACTGGTAGCTATTGGATTTCAGATTCCAAGACTCTTGGTCTTTCTCCACTGTCAAGTTACACATAATAAATTTGGACAAGTTTGCAGGTGCAGTAATGAAAGCATATTTACAAAACCAACACAAATTCACCTTTTCTAAGTAAATGGCATAATAATTCAAGCAGTGTAAACATTCCTGCAACTCAATGATTCCCTTCCAATTTGGGTAATCACTGGAGAGTCTGTGGGAACTGGATTCAGTGAACCAACAGCTAGGATTGTTTTGAATGTGAGCAGGCAAGACATTCACAGAGATTTGGAGAAATATTTTTTTCTTATTTCTGATCTTTAAATTTTTTAAATTTTAAAACATTTTGAAACTATAGGCTTCTTTAGTCATAGTGTGCACTTCAGTCCTCTTACTTCCTAAAAAAATTTCTTGGGATTATATAATATATTCATTAGTGCTTTAATTCCTCTCGAGTTGCTTAATCTTTATTGCAACACAGTAATGCTGTATTTGAAATTATGCTATAGTTTGTGTGCTCTTATCTCATCCTTTTCAGTAGACTAAGTTACCTGAGAGCAGAGATCATATTTCTCTTACATTTGTATCACTTATAACACCTAGTATTGTTATATTTGCATGTAGTCGGTGCTCAGCACGATTTGTTTGTTAAATATACCAGCTTACATTAGAAGAGGAACCATCTGCAAAAGAAACCGTTTTCTATGTCAGTCTGTTTTAAATTGTCCTGTGTTGCTTTTTTACCTATGGAAACTGTCACTGTCAAGTTGCTGCATTCTAGTCAAATAACCCATGCCAGTGTGTACATACTTTATTTTTTAAACATTAATTTGCCTTTCTTGGTAACTTAAATTATTAAAATTTCTTTATGATGTCAACTTCTTAATTCTTTTAACAGTGGTGATTTCCACCCAGACATACAGATCATGAAATTTATGTTTTTATTTTAGGCAAATATTTTACTATTCAGACTTTAATTTTTCTTCCCTAGAAAGGATAAGCTGGAAACATAAAATAAACACTTTAAAAGCCAGATTAGGAACTTCCGGCCATGATGGAGGCACAGGTAGACACACGGTGCCTCCTTACACAACCAAAATAAGGTCAGCAACAATTTAGAAACAAGGTAACAACCAGATCTGACAGAAAATTGAACTGTATTGAAGCCACACAACCAAGGAGTTAAAATATACACATTCATCCAGACCAGTAGGAAGGGTGGGAGAGGAGTCACAGCACAAAAAGCGGTGGCACCAGGCGTATAAGGCATCCAAGACCGTGGCAGGCAGACCCTGGGTGCGCAGGCAGCTGGCAGACCCAGCAAGGCGGCAACTGTGAAGCAAAGCCCTACGCGCAAGGCAGCTGGCTGTCCAGGCAGTCCCACATTCACGCACAGATAAACCAGGCAAAATTGGGCAGTAAGACAGACTGGGCAACCCAGGGTCCCAGTGCTGAGAAATAGAGCCTCAGGGCACTGATTGGAAACACCTGTGGGGGTTGAGATGCCGGGAGAGACTCCCAGCCAAACAGGACAGTTCATTGGAGAGACCCACTGGGTCCTAGAACATGCGCAATCCCACCAACAAGGTAATTAGCACCAGAAAGGCCCAGTTAGCTTGGGGGAAGTGACAGAAGGGACTGAAATCCGACAGAGCAGAGCAAGCGCCATTGTCCCCTCTCGGACCCTGCCCACACATACAGCCTCAACCCAGCGACTGGGTTGACCTACCCTGGTGAACACCTAAAGCCCCGACCCTCACTGCTTAATAGGTGCAACAAGACCAAAAAAATGGGCCAAACGGAAGAACAGATCAAAGCCCCACAGCAAATACAACAAAGCAACCAAGAGATAGCTAGCCTATCAGATGCACAGTTCAAGGCACTGGTGATCAGGATGCTGACAGAATTGGTTGAATTTGGTCGCAAAATAGATGAAAAAATGAAGGCTACACTAAGTGAAAAGAAGGAAAATGCACAGGGAACCAATGACGATTGGAAGAAACCAGGGGACTCAAATCAATGGAGTGGACCAGAAGGAAGAAAGAAACAACCAAAAAGAAAAGAATGGAGAAATAAGAATTCAAAAAAATGAGGAGAGGCTTAGGAACCTCCAAGACATCTTGAAACGTTCCAGCATCCGAATTATAGGGGTACCAGAAGGGGAAGAGGAAGAGCAACAAGTGGAAAACTTATTTGAACAAATAATAAAGGAGAACTTCCCCATTCTGGCAAAGGAAATAGACTTCCAGGAAGTCCAGGAAGCTCAGAGCGTCCCAAAGAAGTTGGACCCAAGAAGGAACACACCAAGGCACATCATAATTACAGCAGCCAAGGTAAAAATGAGGGAGAGAATCCTAGAAGCAGCAAGAGATAAAGGGACAGTAACCTACAAAGGAGTTCCCCTCAGATATTCAGCTGATTTCTCAAAAGAGACCTTGCAGGCAAGAAGGAGCTGGAAAGAAGTATTCCCAGTCATGAAAGGCAAGGACCTACATCCAAGATTGCTCTATCCAGCAAAGCTTTCATTTAGAATGGAAGGGCAGGTAAAGTGCTTCTCAGATAAGGTCAGGTTAAAGAAAGGAGTTCATCACCACCAAGCCCTTATTTTATGAAATGTTAAAGGGACTTATTTAAGGAAAAGAAGATAAGAAAAAGAAGATAAAGAACATGTATAGTAAAATGACAGCAAACTCACAATTATTAACAACCACACCTAAAATAAAAACAAAAACAAACTAAGCAAACAACTAGAACAGGAACAGAACCACAGAAATAGAGATCACATGGAGGGTTAGCAACAGGGGAGTGGGAGGAGGAGAAAGGGGGAAGATGTACAGAAAATAAGTAGTATAGATGGTAGGTAGAAAATAGACAGGGGGAAGGCAAGAATAGTATGAGAAATGTAGAAGCTAAAGAGCTTATGACACATGGACATGAGCTAAAGGTGGGAAATGTGGGAGAGAAAGGGTGTGCAGGGTAGAGGGGAATGAAGGGGGAAATGGGACAACTGTAATAGCATAATCAATAAAATAGATTTTTTTAAAAAGCCAGAATAGATTTTAAAATATGAAGAACATTGTAGAGGATTAATGGAATAAAATTAATTTTGGGACTAATCAATGAAAATTAGATAGAATTTTCCAGGCATAGAGATGGCCCTTCCATTTTGTACTTACCTACCTCCACCCTGAGAACATATTCTTCTCTTACAAATTCATCTTTATAAAAATAGAGTGAGTAGACAGCTCACACTATTTTTAACATAAGGATCTTCCAATTAATATCCTCAGAACTGATTTTTCTTTAGATTTGCATTACATACATGAAAAGGCATGTATATTATTTACCTAAATTCTATTTTCATTTTTTACTTTTATTTTTTTATCCTCACCCAAGAGTATGTTTATTGATTTTATATAGAGAGAAACATTGAACAGTCACCTCCCATTTGCTTCTACCAGGGATGGAAACCACAACTAGGTATGTGCCCTGACTGAGAATTGAACCCGCAACCTTTTGGTGAATGAGATGATGTTCCAACCAACTGAGCCCCCTGGCCAGGGCTATGTAAATACTTTTGAAAATATAATTTTAATCATAGCCCAAAAAGAAGCTCTTGTTATTTTCATTTTAGAAATTTTAGCCATTGTAAGGAGAAATTTATTTGTATGTTAGCCAAATGCCAAGTTTCTGTTGGCAAAATTACATTGCAGAAAATTATAAAATACTAAAAAGACAGAGGATAAAATAAAGACTAATAATTTTAAATACATTACTCAAACCATTTCCTGGAAGAATATCTGGCTATTGCGATCTAAGCTCATTTCTATAACTCTCTTTTCTCGTAGCTCTTGAAAAGCTGTAACAAGGAAGAGGAACACCTTTTGGAAGCACAAAACAAAAAACTGGTAAAAGACCAGGAAAAACTGAAAACTGAATTAAAGAAGACTTCAGATGGTAACTTTGTGTGCATGTACCAAAGTAGAAAGAGCATGGTATTTTATGCCGTTACACTTCACTGTTTTCCCTAAAACAAATCTAATGGCTAAATGTTCTTCTGGCTGAAATACCATGAGCGACCTATTTATAAATTCCTGCTCAAATATGAAGATAAAACATTGTTTCAGCCAAGAGAAACATGCTGTGTTATACAGAAAAACATGTAGGTGTTTCAGATCTGTGTTGTAAATACAGATGTTCCTACCTTAGCAAAAGAGCTATGTTCCTGAAAAGTTGCTTGTAAATACGTTACTGGAAATAAATCACATTCTTCCATCACAGTAGATTGCTCCTTTGGAAGAAGTGATCACAGGGGGATTGTTTTGGTTATAAGAAATTATATTGCTAATCTCAAGCCCTAATATTTACTATCTGCCAGATAAAAGGAAAGCATTCCTTGAAAGAGATGGGCAGGCATAGAGTAAGAAAAATCTGATGATGAAAAGTTGAGAATTTGAATGTCTCATTCCAAAATACATTGCAATGAGCACTTGGGGTAGGGCATCCTAACTTCATTTCCCTGAAGGGAGCTATTTCTTCCACATTATTTTGTTTTTTAAAAGATAGTTCTGATAGTATTTTAATCTTCTTAGTCAAATAAATTATTATTGCCTACAGTCACATAGCACAGAAAAGTAGATATCCCAAGTCCAAAGTCATCCCAGGAAACTGTAAAAAAAGGTCTGTGGCTGGACCCCAGTCAAAATTTCTGTATATAATAGATACTCCTTGATGTCGTCCAGGCACTAGGGAACTTCTCAGTCAGAGTTAAAATACTGATCAATGCATAGACCTCCAATTTTAAGTCTCTTTTATTACTTTATGTTGAAGGTAAATTTGAGAATGTTCAGTAACTGAATCAAGGACCTACTTTATGCCATTTGTAAATTTAGATTTTTTAAATAGGCCTCTGTATAATAGAGGTTCTCTATAATATAACTTACAAATTGATTATCTATTTACATTGTTTGGATAGACTTAACTTCAAGATGTATTTGAATTTGAGATGGAAAGTATGAATATAAAAGCTAATTCTGAAAAAAAGCAAAAATTAATAGGATATTTCATGCAATGTAAAAAATTTTAGTCACTTTTTTACTTCTTATTTAAAGTGAAAAAAGTAAATCAGAAAATTGTTTAGAGTCAGTAAGTTAAAAAATAAGTTACTCTTCTAGACAAGGTGGTATATTATTGGTAGGTATAGTGTAGCTCATAATTCAAAATCTTGTCATAGTTATACTGTATACTCTTCTGCAATTCCAAAAGATTTGGAATATGATTAAGAAGTTTTTTTTTCAAGATTCTATTGACTTGTTTTTAGAGAGGGGGAGAAAGGGTGAAAGAGAGGGAGAGAAACATTAATGTGTGGTTGCCTCTCATATGCCCCAACAGGGAACCTGGCCTGCAACCCAGGCATGTGCCCTGACCAGGAATCAAGCTAGCCACCCTTTGGTTCACATGCAAGCACTCAGTCCACTGAGCCACACCTGCCAGGGCAATCAAGAGGTTTTAATATTTGTATAAAAATAAATTTAGTAATCACCTACTTTCTACATTAGACATTTCAGAAATGTGTTCTTTTTTTTCCCAATGCAAAATATTGCTGCTGATCCTTCAGAAGAAGGCAAGAGACTATTTTCAAAATACTTTTGCTTAATTTTAAAATACTGGTTCAAAATCTTGCTTTCTTTTTTTCACATCTGCAAATGATCCTTTTTCTTATGTTGTAATCAGGGTGGTGGGAAAACCAAGGACAGACAAGAATAGGTTGTGTGCCACGCTACACCTCTCAACCCTGGCCAGTTTCTTCATTCTTTGCCTTTCAAAAATTCCAACTCTGAGATATTTTGAGCTTTAACTTCACAAGTCTGGAATATAACTCTTGAAGCTCAATATTATTTTAGATTAACACAAAGAAACTCAATATTTCTTTAACAGACAATTCAAATGCTTGGAGAAAATGGACTTTTGGATAATATAGGCATGGTGTTTCCTATCTGATAACAAAAGATGCCAGCCTCTGTATTTGAAGTGTAGACTGCAAAGCTACTTTCAAAGTGAATCAGTGTTGAGGTAAAAGCAGATTTTACCTGTTTGAGTATGTCCTGTTTGGTTCCTGCAAGGTGTGTAGTATTTTATGAGTACATTTTATTTACCCAAAATTATTATTTTAGATAACATTATTAATGACCTTGAGAATATCAACTTTCAGTTCTAAAGGAAATATATCCTAGACTACATTCTCTTGACCTACAGCAGTCAAATTTATTATGGTAAGAACTAAGAAATTACATAAACAAATAGTACAAGATTTGGATAAATTTAGCAGCACAATGCTTTGCACATAGTACCATTCAAAAATATTCACTGATTTCTAAAGATTGAGGGTATTTATGCTGACAGTGCTTAAGAAATGTTTCAGAAAGTTCTTTTATACTTGAAAATTGAGTAGAAAAGCAATGTGGTTTATTTTTTATAGTGGTAAATAGAGTATTTGCCATCTGATTTGTCTTACCCTTGTTGTTTCTTTAAATGAAACATTTTCTCCAAAGTGTATAAGTAGAAATGAAACATAAACACAAGTATTTATTTTAGCTGGTTAGCCCCAAATTGGAAAACTGGCATTCTGAAGTCAGGTATTAAAAGCACTCTATCAGACCTGACTGGGTAGCTCAGTTGATTAGAGCATTGTCCCAATACACCAGGGTTGTGGGTTCAGTCCCCAGTCAGGGCACATACAGGAATCAACCAATAAATACATAAATAAGTGGAACAACAAATTGATGTTTGTCTGTCTGTCTCTCCTTCCCTCCCTCCCTCTTCCTCTTTCCCCCTTTCCCTCTCTCTCTAAACCAAAACAAAAAAGCAGAAAAAAAAAAGAACATACTACAGTAGTACCAAGCACCATCAATTTTTAACAACCAACTCAGATTTCACCCAGAATTCGTAAATTACCATGCTTCAGTGCAGTAATATGACCCTAGTGATCCAAAAGGGCGTTCATGTCCCAAAACACCCAGTTTACACTCAGGATTAAGTCAGGTGTAAGGACCTGCCAGATCTGTCATTTTTAATGATCTGTTAACGATAAGTCGATGTCCCAGTGTGTGGAGTAATTGGGAAAGGGCATGACCATGAAAAATGAGAACTTAAGTTTTGAAGAATTTACAAAGCTCATGGCTTTCATAATAAAAATAGATCTTGTATGTAGTAGAAAACCTTCTGATATTCAAGGAGATTAACTTCAAAGGAGTCTTTTGGAATAGCCACTGTATCTATTCTTATAAACAAATACCTTCTCAGTATTATTCTTATTAGAGGAGGCAATAGGTACCATTTAATCATTGCATGTATCCAGGCAGTGGTAAAAGTAAATCTGATTTTAAAAGTGAACTACATGTGGAAATGTCTCCTCCTCATTCATTTAGGAGCAGGAATATGTCCATAACATGTTTCATAACAGAGTTCTTAGGTCAGCAATCTTATAGTAGGAGTTGAGTAGTAGCATTTGTCTCCTGCATAAAGGTCCCTGGTTGGAGGTGTGTGGGAGGCAACTGATCAATGTTTCTTTCACAGGTCAGTGTTTCTCTCCCTCTCTCTCTCTCCCCTCCTTCCCCTCTCTCTAAAAGCAAATAAATGTAAAAAATAAGCATCTGCTTATATAGCCCCAAGTAATGTAATTAAGCAAAGTGACTATCAGGAACTATTTTTATTGTTGGCTTTTGACTCTTAAATTTATATTTATTTTTTATGAGAAAAAACTTTTCACTGTAACCTCTCTTCTCCTAGAATTAATTCAGTATGTGGTTGACCTAACCCTATTCCTCAGTTTCATGCAGTCTTAGAATCATAAAGACAGAGCCTGGCATGTTTTATTCATCCATAGACCAAGTGTGTTATATTTGGAATGGGGCCACAAATCTTAAATGTTTAACTCCCTTGGATGGGACATCTGGAGGGTGAGGAGAGGAAAGAGTATATGCCAGTAAACATAACCACTTCTCATTATTGTTTTTAAAGATTTTATTATTTTTAGAGAGAGGGGAAGGGAGGGAGAAAGGGAGAGAAACATCAATGCGTGGTTGCCTCTTGCGCACCCCCTACTGGGGACCCGGCCCACAACTCAGGCATGTGCTCCAACTGAGAATTGAACCAGAGACCCTTTGGTTTGCAGGGGGAGGTTCAATCCACTGAGCCACACCAGCCAGGGCAGTTTCTCATTACTTTTATAGTGTGATTATTTGTTTAGAACATTCGTTGGAATCATAGACATGGAATGATAAAACTTTACAGGAAAGGGCCCTGGCTGGTGTGGCTCAGTGGACTGAACCCTTACCTGCAAACCAAAGGGTCGTCCGTCGAATTCCCATCAGGGCACATGCCTAGGTTGTGGACTGGGTGCCCAGTTGCAGGTGTACGAGAGGCAACCACATATTGATGTTTCTCTCCCTCTCTTTCTTCCTCCCTTCCCCTCTCTCTAAAAATAAGTAAATAAACAATTTTTTAAAAATACTTTGCAGGAAAGGAGAACTGGTTTGAGTAGAGAAATCATCATGTTCTTTTTATTATAAATATTGTATTAGGGAAATTAAAAATGAGACTAGATCTCAAGAGCTCTTTCTAGCTCTGAGAGCTTTTGCCTGTGGGATTAAAATAGTCACTTTATGTTTAAAAAGACTACTTACCTTTTTCTTTTTAATTTTTATCAGAGTTTTACATACACATAAACTTAACAGTCAAATAGTACTGCAGGACTTACAATGAAAAAGAGCAGTCCCCTGGGACCCATCCCCACAGGCAGCTATTCAGCTCATTTAGCTATTATTTCTGATATTTGCCTCCAGATTTCTAAATGCAATGTTTAGGTAGCAATTTCTTGATCTTTCTGTGTCTAGGATATTATCTTTGTCTGTCTTGTGTAGAAAAAGACTTAGGATCTAGGGACTGCTCTCTTAGCTAACCTAACTCCTCACACACACTTCCTATCCCCCCCAATTTTCCAATATAATAAACATCAATTTTTATTATATCAAATTATTATGGCTATATATCTATTATTCGTCATCATCATCAAGGGGACCCCTTTGCCTTTTTCTGGTGTTGCTACCCTGTTTCCTGGATTCCATGTTTTCCACTTTTCAGTAACTCTCTTCTTTTGGTAGAACATATCATCTAATGTTTTCCTGAGAAATAATACATGAAAGGTGAATACTTTGAATACATGAATGTCTAAGAATCATTCTTTTCTGAAAATCATTATTATTATTTTAGCCTCACCATTGATTGCAAAATCTTTAACCCTAGGAATTTGGAGGCTCTGCTTCATTATCTTCTGGCCTGTGTTATTTCTGTTGACATGGCCAGAGTCATTATTCTAGTCCCTGACCCTTTTTGTATATAACCTGTTATGTTTTGTTTTGCTCCCTGGAAAGTTGTAGAATCTTCTGTCTGTCCCCAGGGTTATGAAATTTCACCTAAAGAGATTTTAGGAAGCATGCAGAATCAATAAGATTTGGGGAATGAGGGAAAGTAAAAGTTTAAGATGACTGCAAGTTTCTAACCTGGTTGACTAGGTAAGTGACACTTTTAACTAAGATTGGTACCAAAGGAGGAGTGGAGTGCTTTCATTTATCTGGGGGAGAGGGGAAGCAGAAGTAATGTATATGGTTATAAATATACTGAGTTGAAGGAGTCATTAGGATATCCTAGTTAAAATACCCAAAGAACAGTTGAAGCTTGAAAGAAAGGTGGTCTCAATATGAAGTCTAAACCATCATACAGATGGATCTGATGTTTAAATCAAGGAGTGGATGATTACCAGTCAAGGAAAACTGTATTGAGTGGGAAGGAAGAAGCCTGAACATACAACTCTGGCACATAACATTTGAGGATTAGACTGAGAAGAATCATCAGAGGTTTTTACTGGTATCTACTCACCTCTAGTGATTTAATTCTCAATCATTCATTAGTAAAGATTTTCTGGATTCTAGGTGATACCTCTACTTTTTGGTGTGTATTAATAATATCAAGCCTACTGATGGTCTACAAAGTATAGTAAAGAATGCTGTGTATATGTATAAAATTTTCTAAAATGTTTAAAAATTTTTATATATTTATTTTAGAGAGAGAAAGAGAGGAAGGGAGATATTGATGAGAGGTAGAGAAACAGTGATTTGTTTCACTTATTTATGAATTTAGTGGTTGGTCTTGTATATGCCTTGACCAGAGATCTAACCCACAACCTTGGCATATTGGGATAGTGCTGTAACCAGCTGAGCTACCTGGCCAGGGCATTCTACTAAAATTCTACCCTTTGAAAGATATTTTGAAATTACAAGAAGGAATGGAGTGTATGAGAAATGTGTGGTTAATAGGAGTTGGAAGAAGTTGGGCTATGAGAGGCAACAAACTTAGGAAGCAAATACTGTGTTGCTCAGCATGCTCCCTTCTCTCTCTTTGGACTCCTTCACTGATTTCCACAACTTGATTTTTTCTCCAGAAGAAATTCAACAGTATTTTCCTTCACTTCCTTCCTCCCTACCTTGTTTCACCTTCTTAAATGTTTGCAAGACATTGCTGTCAAAAGTAAACTTTATTTAGTCAACACTTCTGAAGGTTTGTGTTTCATATATTCCATTCATTATGTCTGCACACAAAGTGACCTTTGCGGAAAACATTTACCCCTTTGCCCTCTACCCTGGTTCCAAAACAGGTCTTTTTATTCAATATTTTATAGAATGTCCTACAGCCTTTACAAACCAAGAACTCCTCAGCAGTTTTTATAGAATTGGTTCCTGGGATTTGGGGTTCTGCAGATGGCTGTGGGTTCTTGCAGGTTGCATATTACAAATATTTTAGCAAAATGGAGTTTCTCTGCTCAATTCCTCTTGTAAAATTTTACTGTACCTGCCATGTAAAAACTATTGTGCTAGATGTTGTGAGGGATATCAGAAGAATACATTGTTGTCTCAGTCTTCAAGGATGTCTGGTGAGAAAGATGGACAGACTCACTGACAAGAAAAATGTAAGTCAAGGGATGATAAAAGCCAAAATAAAGGTACAAATAAATACATACAAGAGGCTATGGTAGCACAGAGGAGAGAGTGATTGTTATTACTGGCAGAGTTACAGAAAAATTTGTGGGGGAGGTATAATTTGAGCTGAGGCTCAGGGATGAGTGGGATTTCACAAGATTAATGGGAGAGTCTTCCTCTAGCCTCAGGAATGCACACAGACCAAGGATGAAAGCCCATGGTGCCTAAACCCATGGTTTATGGCAGGGCAAAATGGGAAAGTTGAGACAAGATCTTGAGGCCCATGAGTACCATGCTTGAAAGTTCAAAATTTATTCTAAAGTTAAGTACAGAGGCAGCGGCAGATTTTTAGCAAGAAAAAATATAGAGCCAGAAACTCAAATAATTTGTGGACAGAGATTTAAATTAGAGAACAGAGAATAAAATAACTCTGAAATGTTTCAATCTATTTAAGAATTCTCTTGCACAGTTTATTTGTTTAAAGATGCTGTGAAAGCATCTAACAAGCATTTGGAAATGCAAAATTTGAAGTGACTCAGATTTGGTTTAAGACTGACTTTCCCTTTGGGGAAGTTAGTCTACATTGCAGTTCTTCACAGAGTTCTTCTGTGTACTAATGGTCCAATGCACTGTCTATGTTGAAATTTAATAAAGTGCTAGCTATTATTATTATTAATAATATCAAAAACTTTACAAGATAAATAGGGAATGATTGAAACAAGAAGTTTTTTTCATTTAAATTTTAAGTGTCAACCTAAAAAAAAATTGTCAAAACTAATTTAAAACACTTCCTTTGAGTTTAGGGATCACTTTTCTGGCACTATCTTACTTTCCAAACCCATTTGCCTTTTTGTATATCATAATAAAAAGTTTTCAAATATAAGGTAAAATCTTTTACAACCTTCTAAATTGAAAAAGATAAACATACCTCTATAGCCTGATCGATGGTAAAATGTGCATTATTAGATGTTTGGTATGTTCATTTGCTAATTAAACCCGTAACTGATTTAGAAAGCCAAAGTATAATAATAGCACTGTTCTTTTCTGTAGGTATCTTGGAAATATATTGGTTGGGCCCAGGGTATTTTAATTGGCTAGTGTTTAAAAGTGATCAACACCAATGAGATGAATTAGTTTTGCTTGAGAAGCTGAAGCATGCATTTTTGCTTTAGAAGTTGCCTGATGGGGGCACCTCCATGTGAAAGTCCAACTAGGCTCGAATCAGCTTATCCAAAATTGAACTTACAATCTTCTTGTTCAGATTGTTTCCTCTTGGTTCCTGAGTCAATCATTTTTGAAATGGACAGAAAGCAATCAGCTAGGAAAGTGACCTGGAAAATTCAAGGAGGAAAAAACTTTTTTTTCCTTTAACTAAACCTTATTGCAACATCCCCTATCTATATAGACTTTGCTCTTTCTATAAGGAAAATGGATAAAGCTAAAATAGGAAACTTTTAAGGGGATTTCTTAAAACATCCACTATAATTTGGACCCTCTTCTCATGTTCTGAAACTTTATTTTTTAGTTATTTTGAGTAAATTTATAACTCAGGAGAAACCGATAAAACCTACAAGTGTTGTTTTAGAACAGGGGTCAGCAAAGTCTAACCCAGGGGCCAAATCTGGCCTACTGCCTTGTGTTTGCAAATTAAATTTGATTGGAACAAAACCACAATCATTTGCTTACATATTTCCTGTGAGTGCAGAGTCGAAAAGCTAGAGTCCACATGACACAGAAAGCTGAAAATATTGACTATCTGGCCCTTCACAAAAATTGTTTACCAAGCCTTACTTTGGCTCTTCAAATAAAGAAGAGTGCCTTTTTCAGATAAATGAGGATACTGAAAAGATTTGCTTTTGCTGTTAATGGTAAAAAAGTTGCCGTGTACCCAAGTGCTTGTTGAACGAATATTGAGCAGATAATTTAAGAAATTATATATGCTTGTGTATACTAAAACTAGTTCTTGGTTTATAGTTCATGTACACTGACTCCTTCAATTCTCACGTTATGATGTGTTGGTAATTCTGTGTTCCACTTGCTTTTGTTTAGACGTGAAAGTGCTTTATAGAGCATACTCTCTTCAAAGCAGTTTGTTAGGGTCTATACTTACACATTGCTTTGCCTAAAACATACATCCTGATTTTTAAGTGCAAAGCTAGCATATTAATATAATTTATAATTACTCTTTAAGTACAGAACCAAAATTGTTTCCTTAAATACATTACTTAACAACCTAACTGAGATTAATGAAGAAAGTCTTTATGCATCTATTGATATTTCTTGTGCCAACAGCATACACATTGGGGCTGATTTTGTTCATTGGATAGCCTACCTTTCAGTTCCCTGGCCCAGGGTACAAGTAATCATTATAAGTGTCAACATGCTTTAAGACCATGTCTTTTCTAAACCCAAAAGCAATTTACCCATGAATCTCATTCATGTTCCCAGTACATTAGAAGGTATGGGCAGGCACTACGATACCTGCCGATGGGGTAAAGAAATCGAGACACATGCACAAAAATAAATACATAATTTCCCCTTTGTTCTTTGCATGTGAAAAATAGGACTATTTTTGATGTTATTCATTAATGTTTACTCCATATTATCACAACTTGTGCAGTTTTATTCCACTCCAAAACTTTTTGCCTCTCCCCTCACAAAGCAAGCAGTCTCCTAATGCATGTCCCACCTTAGTCTCTCTGACATTAGTTTGGCTTCTTCACATTGCCACCAGCGGTTTTCAACCCCACATATCTGACTATGCCTCTGCACTATTTAAAATTCTCTACTGGTTTCTGTCACCTTTACAGCTCATCAAAATGGCACACATGTTCTTCTGTGACCTGATCCCCAGTGTCATCTGTAGTTTTGTCCCCCACCCTTGTCCAATCTAAATTTCATACTCCTACTTTATTAAATATTGTAGTTTGTAGTTCTAACAGTGGTGTTTCATTACTTTTTACCTTTGCCCAGTAATGCAGGTCCGGCTGCCTATAATGTCCTTTCTTCTCTCTTCTCTATGGTTTATGCTCATCCTTCAGTTTCTTCCTTTTTGTTTTAAGATTTTATTTATTTTTAGAGAGAGGAAAGGAGGAGAAGGAGAGGGAGCAAAACATCAATGCATGCTTGCCTCTCATGCACCCCCTACTGGAGACCTGGCCCACAACCCATGCTTGTGCCCTACACTGGGAATTGAACCATCAGCCCTTTGGTTCACAGGCTGATACTCAATCCACTGAGCCACACCAACCATGGATCATCCTACAGTTTCAGTGTTGCCACCTCTAGGAAGCCTACTTGATACTCTCTCCCTTCAGGCTGGGTTGAGTGGCCTCCTTGGGGCCTCCATATTCCTGCACAGTTACTTACTTGATAATGCACTTTTTATCTTCCTAGATTTTAAGTGCTGTGAAGGCAAGGGTCACAAAATCAGCTCTGTGTCACCAGCACACAACTGCTATTCCAGATAGCAGATTTATTTATTTATTTATTTATTTATTCATTCATTCATTCATTCATTCATTAATAAATCTCACCCCAAACACTGAACTTGGTGCCCTCTCTTACCTCCTTACCCAGTTTAGATTTCATGGTTCATCATAATTGTGTTTTTGCAAACTACCTAACTCCTTTCTCTGCCTCCCTTTTCCCTCCCTCCCTGACTCCCCTCCTCTCTCAAGCACCTAGCCCTGGTAGTAGTCAAATATCCCTCTATTTGTTACCTGTGCCCAAATATCTCAGCATTGTTTTAAATACATGGTCACTAAATTCAAATGGGGCTTCAACACTGCATGACAGTCCTATTGCACTTCTCTAAAATCTTTTCCACCTTCCAAAACTACTTTATGTCTTCTTGGCTCACTTCTAAATTCTAAACCCATCCTGCTTCTATGGACACAAAGAATAAATCACAAAATCTTCATTTGCTCATCACCTTTAATACCATCCTCTCCCAGCTGGCTTCAGACTTTCTGCCTGTCCTTGGGTCACAGTGGATTAAGTGTCACTTCTCTTCTAGTGTTGTGCATCTGGTCCCCACTGACCTCCTCAGGACTTTGTTTCCGTGGTTACTCCCTTCCTATCATCCCACAGACATCCTCCATCTCCTGTTCAAAAATGAAAATGACAACTTCCCTTTGTCTCATATTCTTCCTGTTACCCATTTCTCTGCTCTACATTTGACAAAAATTCTTTTTTTTTTACTTTTTATATAGACATAATTTCAAACTCACAGGAAAAATACAAAGTAATACAAAAAAATTCCCCTATATCCTTCATCAGTTACCCAAATGATAACATCTTACATTTGCTTTATCCTTTCCTCTGACTCTTTATATTATTTCACTTATTTTTTATAATTTTCAAATAATAATATTCTAATTTCCTTATTTCTTCTATATTTGTTAGATGCCATTCTGTTGTGAGGAAGAGCTTTCTTCACCCCTCCCCACAAGTTTTTTTTCTTTTGCTTGTTTAATATATTCAGTGGGTTATAATCTATTATGAGCATTATATTTTATTATTTAGTTTTCTCAGATTTGGCCTTTTCAACCTGGACTGTTTTGCCATTATCATTTTGTCATGCTTCCATTCTATAAGCACTTACTTTCTGGTATAACAAGATAGTGCAAGGTCATCTTGTACATTTCTTCCTCCAGCCTTTGAATCATCATTTCTCCAATCGGTCATGGTTCCTTTAAGTGGAGAATGATATTTAGAAAATAAAATAAGGACCCTAGGTGTGCTCATTGCTACTGGGACATCATTATTTGAGATCCCTTTAACAGAGAGAACTAATGTAACTTAAATTTCACCTCTTTAGAGAAACTTTTTCTGACTATGCAACCTATTGTAGCTACACAGTCATTTGGTCTCCCATCATCTTATTTTAACTTTCTGTATGACACTTAGCACTCACTTTTGGTTGGTCAGACTCTATAGTATGTCTTCCACCCTCACTAGAAAATGAGTGTTATAAGAGCAAAGACCCTAGCTATCTTTTCACTATATCCTCAGCACTTAGAAAAATGTCTGATGCCTCGTAGGCATTCCGTAAGTTGTTGAACAAATCAATGAGTAGATAACTTCCTTGTCTTAGAGCAGTTTCATCTATGTATCAACTTCGTATTTTATGTTCATGAATGGTAGGAGTCTTTGGGAAGTGTTCTTTCATTTCATGGACTCTCAGCAATTAGAGGCTAGGAGAAATATTTTCTTCCTCATTTTCTTAATGAAAAGCAAAGGTTTGTCATTAATGTTAAGAAGTTTAATTCTCACAGCCCTTCCATATTTGTTGTACTACTGACCCTAATGTATGATTTCATAAAAACAATTTTTATGAACCCAAATTTTAAATATTTTTAAGATATTTATAACCATATTGCCCCTCAACCCTCTTAAGTAACTAAACCTTTTACACAAGATGTATACATAAAGGTTAAATGTCTTTGCTATTCTTGAGATCTATTAAGTCTATGCTTCTATATTAGAGTATCTGCTTTTTCTTTATCCACTTTCTCATTGCCTACTTCTTTTTTTTTAGTATTACCACTTTTTTAAAAAATACACAATATAATACTATAATAAATCATTTTAAAACATCAAGATTTTATACAAGATACATTTTTAAATAAGGTTTTGTTTATTTAAAGCAAAGGAATTTGGGGGGTCAGATTTGATAGGTTCTTACTCAGGACTTCTGCTTTTTTATAATAAGCTTTTTATGTTAGGACAATTTTGATGTACATAAAAATAAGATAGTACAGAAAATTCCCATATATCCCACACTCAGTCACTTTTTTTATTTATGTCTTACATTAATATGGTACATTTATACAATTGATGAACTGATATATATATATATATATATATATAACTAATAGTTATATATATATATATATATATAACTATTTACTAAAGTTCATAGTTTATTCAAATTTTCAACGTTTTTTCCTGATGCCTTTTTTCTCTTATAGGACCTCATTCAGGATACCACATTACATTTAGTATTCTTGTCTCCTTAGGCTCCCCTTGGCTATAATAATTTCTCAGACTTTCCTTATTTTTGATGACCTTGACAATTTTGAGAAGTACTGGTTAGGTATTTTGATATTTTATTTTTTAAGATTTTATTTATTTTTTGAAGGAAGGAAAAGAAGGGAGAAAGAGAGAGAGAAACAGATATGCGAGAGAACCATCAGTCAGTTGCCTCTCTCACGCCCCTATTGGGGGCCTGGCCCTCAACCCAGGAATTGAACCGGTGACCTTTCAGCTTGAGGGAGGATGTCCAACCCACAGAGCCACACCAGCCAGGACCTGGTTAGATATTTTGTAAAATGTTTCTCTGTTGGAATGTATCTGATGTTTTTCTTGGTTAGACTGGGCTATGGATTTGAGAGGAGAGGCACGAAGGTGAAGTACCATTTTCATCACATAACATCAGGAGCACATACCAACATGATTTATTATTGTTGATGTTGACCTGACTGAGGTAGTGTTTTTCAGGTTTCTCTAGTGTAACATTACTTAACCCCCTCCCCCCTTGGAAGGAGGTCACCATTTGCAGCCCACACAAGGAGTTCTGTTCCACCTCCTGAAGATAGAGTACCTACAGAAAGTATTTAGAAGTACTCTTCATGGATTTGTCTCTTCTCCCCTATTTATTCATTTATGTATATCAGTATGGACTTGGAGGGTATTCATTTTTTACTTTGAGTTATAATTTTATATGTGTGTGTGTGTGTGTGTGTGTGTGTGTGTATTTTTTTTGCTCAAGTTGTTCCATCCTTGACCAGTGGGACTCTTTCAGTTGGATCCTGTGTCCCTTTGACATATCCCCATTATTATGGACTTTTAAAAAATATTTTTTCAGTACTTTCCTAATTACAGACACTACAAGATGCTGTAGACTTCTCTTTCATATATCCTGCCCCATTTCTCAAATGAGTGTTTTATGTTTTCTATTTTAATTGAACTGGGTTCTGTGATGCCGTTTGTTTGGTTTCTTGTTTTTAATTCTGAATTAGCATGAGATATTTATAATATGCTTATATTTTTATCAAAATATCTAAAGAAAGCTCTGTTTGTTTTGTGACCGCCCAGCTATCCTGAATATTTTGTTCTTTTTAATTAAAGTTATAACTTTTTAATTGGAACCACAATTCTTATCATGTAACTAAAGTGACACCTCATCGTTTACCTGGTTTTTATTTTTATTTTTAGGAAATGAACTGGTTTTACACAAGTGAATTTTTTAGATGCTTAAAGCTTAGACTTTTCATTTATCCATTCTTTCCTTCCTTTAAGGAACATATTTTAAGCACCTTCCATGTGCTGGGCATTGTGCTGGGTGCTCAAGACAGACAAGACACAGCTCTGTTTCTTGAGTAGTCCATAGTCTAGTGGGGACATAGTTATACTTCAGCATAATAAGTGTTAAATAAACATAAGCTCTCCTGGCTGGGTAGCTCAGTTAGTTAGAACTTGGTTGGAGCTTTGTCCTATACACCAAAAGGCTGAGGGTTCTATTTCCAGTCAGGGCACATGCCCAGGTTTTGGGTTTGATCCCCAGTCAGGGCACACGTGAGAGGCAACTGATTGATGTTTCTCATATTGATCTCTCTCTATCTCTCTCTCTCTCTCTCTTTCTCCTCCCCTCACGCTTCTCCTGCTCTCTCCCTCCCCCCTTCCCTGTCCCTTTCTCTTCCTCTAAAAAATCAATAAGCATTTCCTCAGGTGAGGGGTGGGGGGAAGGTAAGCTCAAGATGAAGTAGAAGCCAATAGCAGAGATCAAAGACAATTTGTTAACATTTCGAAGGATGAATCTTAATTAGCCAGACTAAATGGAGGAGAATAAGAAAGACAGGGAGGTTAAGGGAGATGGACAAGGATGTTTTTACAAAATGAAGGGCATGTAAATGAAGGAGTACGGCACTTTCAAAGTACTACAAGGAGCTCAATGTGACTGGAGCATAAAATAAAGTGGAGGTAGTGCTGAGAGTTCAGCAGTAAGCCTAAGATCCGTCATGAAGGGCCTCATGCCATGTTTATGTTAACATTCTGGGGGGCACACTTGGAGCGTTTTTAGGCAGAGGAGCAATTACTTTGACAATACTGTGGACAATGAATTATAGTAGCCAAGAAACTAGGCAAGGAGTCCATTTCAGTAATCTAAACTATAGATGAGGACAGTGCTGACAGAGATGGCATGGAGTAAGTGGATTGTTGAGATGTAAAGGAAGTATAGATGTGAGGTTAAAAGATGACTGAAGTGATGACTGAATCAGACCTCATCTATATATACCTGATAATATAGGCATGTATAAAAATAAAATTAAAACTTAACAGAAGTTTGTATCTTGGAAGCATTACTGTAGACTAACTGTCCAGTAATGAGTCACTGGTAAAGGAATAGTACATGTGAGGATTAAGTACTGAGCAACTCTAGTATATAACACTCTTAAGTTCTCAAAAATAGAAGCAAATAAGCTGAAGAAAAAAAACCAACAACACTAGGTGTGTGGAAACTCGTCAAATTAAAAATGTTTCTTCCAGCGCAATCCTTAACAGCCTTTGTACTACAGCCATCTTTAGCTGTCACACCAGTGCCTTTCAAAACTTTCATTTCCTGGCAAAACTTAGTTTGCAGTGTCTGTTATCTCAGGTAGAAATCACAGTGACACAGCACATTTACACAGTGTACTAGTTTCACCAGCTCCTTCCACTGTGCAAATAGCTCCATAATGTAAGTTTGGCACTTTGAAAACCACAGGTGTTTTTGGCCTGCTTACATGTCATTTTACACAAACATTTTGCCTTACTGTGTGTCACTATAATATTAATTGGGGTTACTCTCTGATGCATGTACCTCAAACATGACCTAGTTTCCATTTGAATCTGGCCAAAATTGTCATGAAATATCTCAGCATTTCCATAAACCCACTGTCTAGTGAGAGCAACTCATATTTGCTCATGAGAAAACAAAGTGAGTTAGATGTATCACCTCAAGTCTCTTTGTCTAATAATATCTTCCCTATACATGCTATTTCCAAAATAATATGGTTCAAAATAAAACAAGCATTTCCCAATGTTAGATAACAAGTTTATGTAATCCCTTAGTCACAGAGTTCCAGATGGAGGTAGAAGGCATACAAAACAGAATATTATAATTTTTATAAAACAAACAGTAGGACTGGAAAACAATCCAAAACACTCCTGGACAATAACAGCCTGCACTTACAGGAGTATATTCAGTCAGATAGTAATTCAGTCATCAAATTTATTAATATCCGCTAAAACACAAAACAAAACAAGAAACACAGTTTATACCTTGGCTTAATAGTGCCAGGAAAACAGAATTAGCCTATAGTTGTTTCTTTATAGCTTCATACCAGAAGCAATAAGAAGAAACTTCTGAATAATCTGTATAAGTGGTTCTCTAACTTTTTTTAAATTAAATTTATTGGGGTGACAATTGGTTAATAAAATTATATAGGTTTCAAGTGTACATCATCTGTACATTGCATTATGTTTATCACCCAATGATAAATCTCCTTTTGTCACCATATATTTGACTTCCTTTACCCTTTATTATTACCCACCCCCTTTCCCTTTGGTAACCACAGTACTGTTGTCTGTGTCTATGAATTTTTGTCTTGTTTGCTCATTTATTGCTTTCAGTTTTATATCCCACATATAAGTGAAATCATATGGCTCTTCACTTTTTCTGTCTGACTTAACAAGATATTCTCAAGTTCTATCCATGTTATTGCAAATGGCAGTATTTTATCTTTTCTTATGGCTGAGTAGCATTCCATTGTAGATAGGTGTCCATCAAAGAACACTTCCATCATCTCCATGTCTTGGCAACCATGAGTAATGCTGCAGTGAACATGGGGAGACATAGCTTTGCTAATGAAAGTTTTTGGGTTTGGGGGTAGATAACCAGAAAAGGGATTACTGGGTTAAATGGTAGCTTTATTTTTTTTTTTAGGAACCTCCATACTATTTTCTATCATGTCTGTACCAGTTTACATTCCCACCAGCAGTGAATGAGGGTTCCTTTTTCTCCACAACCTCTCCAACATTTATTACTCACCTTGTTAATAATAGCCATTCTAGTAAGTATGAGGTGATACCTCATTGTAGTTTTGATTTGCATTTCCCTAATAGCTAGTTAAATTGAGCATCTTTTCATATATCTGTTGGCTATTTGAATGTCTTCTTGGGAGAAATGTCAGTTCAGGTCCTCTGCCCATTTTTTAATTGGATTGTTTGTTTTGTAGTTGTTGAGTTGTATGAGTTATTTATATATTTTGGATATTAACCCTTTGTTGGAGGTGTTTGCAAATATCTTTTCCCATTCAGTTGGTTGCCTTTTTGTTTTGTTGTCAGTTTCTCTTTCTGTGCAGAATAGTTTAATGTAGACCCACTCATTTATTTTTGCTTTTACTTCCCTTGCCTTGTAGGTCAACTTCATAAAGTCCTCTTTAAGACCAAAGTCCAAAAGTTGAATACGTATTATTTTCTTCTATGTAATTAATTGTTTCAGGTCTTATATTTAGGTCTTTGATCTATTTTGAGTTAATTTTTGTATATGGTGACAAAGAGCAGTCTAGTTTCATTCTTTTGCATGTGGCTTTTCAATTTTCCTAGTACCATTTATTGAAGAGACTTTCTATATTGTATGTTTTTGGCTCCTTTGTCAAAATCTTTTGCCCATGTACATGCACATGGGTTTATTTCTTGGTTCTCAATTCTGATTCATTGATTTATGTGTCAATGAACAAGAATTGACAGTTTTTCTGCCAATACCATGTTGTTTTGATTATGGTTGCTTTGTAGTATAACTTGAAGTCAGGGACTATGATGCCTCCACATTCATTCTTTTTTCTCAGTGTTGTGCTGGCTATTTGGGAATCTTTTGTGGTTCCATACAAATCTGATGGTATTTTGTTCTATTTCTTTAAAAAATGCCATTGGGATTTGATGGGGATTGCATTACATCTGTATATTGTTTTGTGTAATATGGCCATTTTAACTTTGTTGATACTTCCAGTCCATGAACATGGAATATCTTTCCATTTCTCTGTGTCTTCTTTCATCTCTTTTAATGATGTCTTACAGTTTTCAATGTATAGGTTCTTCACAACCTTTGTTAAGTTTATTCCCAGGTATTTTATTCTTTTTCAAAAGGAATTTTTTTAAATTTCTTTTTCTGAAATTTGTTAGCATATAAGAATGCAGTGGATTTTTGTACATTGATTTTTGTATCCTGCAACTTTATTGTATTTGTTTATTGTTTCTAATAGGTTTTTGGTGGAGTCTTTAAGATATAAAGAAAGATATGAAGAAAGAATCATGTTGTCTGCAAAAAGTGACAAGTTTACTTCTTCATGCCTTTTCTTTCTTTCTCTTGACTGATTGCTCTGGGCAGGACTTAACAGTGCTGTGTTGGGCAAAAGTGGAGAGAGTGGGCATCCTTGTCTTGTTCCTGATCTTACAGGAAAAGCTTTCAGTTTTTCACCATTGAGTATGATGTTAGCTGAGGGTTTGTCACATATGACCTTTTTTATATTTAGGTACTTTGTTTCTATAGCTATTTTATTGAGTGTTTTAGTCATAAATAGATGCTAGCAAATTGAATACAACAATACATTAAAGTGATAATACATTGTCATCAAGTGGGTTCATTCTGGGGGCACAAGGAGAGTTCAAAATATGCAAATTGATCAATGTGACACATCAAATTAACAAAATGAAGGATAATAATACATACAATCATATCAATAGATGCAGGAAAAGCATTTGACAAAATACAACACCCACTGATGATTAAAACTGTTTCTTCTTTTACAAATTCATAAGACACCTGACTCATTCTCTCTACTAACAATCCATGAGAAAATGATATCTTTTAATGAAAGTTGATATCTAAGGTTTATGAAATTTCCTAAGTAATTTATTCATGTCAGAAATTTAAGTATAAATCATTTTTATTATATTTTTTAATCCTCACCTGAAGATACATTTATTGGTTTTAGACAGAGAGGAAAGCAGGGAGAGAAACATCAATGTGAGAGGGAAACATCAATTGGTTGCCTCCTGTATGTGCCCTGACGGGGGACCAAACCCACAACCTGGGTATGTTCCCTGACCAGGAATGGAACCCATGACCTTTTGGTGCACAGGACAGTTCTCCAACCGAGTCACACCTGCCCATACAGTATAAATCATTTTTAACATTAAGACCAACCTCTGTTCATTAATAAGCTCCTGGCCAATATTTTTCAAGCCACCATTATTGGCTAGTCAGACATTATTAGGTTGTAAAATCATCTTCTTTGCTTTTTATATATTGGAAATCTAGGCTCTTAAACATTTTTAGTTTCATATTTTCAAGTGCCCTCTAGGAAATGCCCTTGAGAACCCAAATTGAAAGCAAGTATATAAGTCTTTATGATGTAACTCTGGTTCCAGTGAAATCTAACAACTACCATAAATCTCTCTTCCATACCTAACCCATACTTTTACCAAATGACACATTCAGTTTGTCATATTCAACTTTTAAGTAACCCTGGCTGGTGTAGCTCAGTTGGTTGGAGCATCCTCCCATAACCAAAAGGTTGAGGGTTCACTTGCAGTCAGGGCACATGCCTGGGTTGCAAGTGCAGTCCTGTTCTGGGTTTGTGCAATCCCCAGTCTGGGCACCTGTGATCCCTGGTCTAGGTGCGTGCAGCCCCAAGTTTGAGTGGGTACAAGAGGCAACTGATCAATGTTTCTCTCTCTCTTTCTTTCTTTCTAAAATGCAATGGAAAAATGCCCCTGGGTAAGGATATAAATAAATAAATAAATAAATAAATAAATAAATAACAAAATTCAAACCTTAATACCTAATTTAGATTTATGGATCTATAGAAGTAATGTGGAAGAAATTATAAACTGTGCTATTTAAATTAATTAAAAGTAAATAAAATTTAAAATTCAGTTCTTCAGTTGCACCAGCCATATTTTAAGTACTCAGTAGCCACATGGAACTAGTGGCTACTATGCTGGACAACAGAAATGCAGCACATTTATTGTACATTGTAGATGCAGGACAGTACAGAAAGTTCAACTTGACAACATTGTTTAGAAACTGATACAAAAGGCACTTTAGTTAATAGTGAATATATGTATATTTTAAAATGTCCATGTAATGGCTTCTCAAGAGATAAAGCAACCAGATTGTTTATAAATGGAACCTATAATTTCATTTATTGTGCAAAAAGTGCCTTTTAAATTTATAAATTCCACTTTCTTTCCTACAACTTTTACCCTAAAAGGTTTACAAATGCAGAACTTCTAAAGGCTACATGCGCAGAATTTTATGTATAGCTAGTTCCAGATTCCCAGAATTTCTTCAATCCATTTTATACTCTCTTCCCTTCTACACATTTGATCATTAGCTTCTCCATAGCATGTTGACTTAAATGTTTAGCACATATATATGGGGCATGGCGGGGCAAAAGTAGATTTACAGTTGTGAGTACATGAAACACAGAGTTTATTCTTGTATTATTGTTTATTAATTATGGTATAGTGTTCCATGTAAACAACTGTAAACCTACTTTTGACCTAGCCTCTCTTGTATATTTTTTAAAACTTCTTTCTAATCTGCTGACTTAGACTGGAGCTTCATGGTGAACAAAGGCTAGTATAAAGCCGTTTTTTTGTGCATCATCTTGAGGTAATATCTTTAAGTGCCACTTATATACCTTCATGTTTTTCAGCTTTCTATAAAAAGTGATTTTCTTTGTTCTCAAGGGAATATGCACACAACCCTTAGTAAGAGTGATTAAATAATTTTTCTTCCCTCGTTTTTTTTCAAAAGCGGACCCTTCTGATAAATTCTGTTTTATAATGCCTGCCCAAGTGGAGGCTGAGGCAGGGAAGAGTTAGGATGAGCCTGGAATATCTTGTGCCTGAAGTAAAGTACTCAGAAAAATGGTGGGAACATTAGATCAAAGGATGTCAGAGCCCACCTAAAGGGGGTTCCACTGGCCAAATTTGGGGGAAATTGAGTATAGTAATGAATTACAAATCACTGAAAAAATAGGCACCTCCAAGTTCATCCTGATGGATGGATCAACGGATGGATAGATGAATGGACAGACAGCTGGAGGGATAGATGGGTAAGAAAGGAAGGCTCTTCTTCTTTTTTTAATTTGTATTTATTAATTTTAGAGAGGGACTAAGGGAGGAAAGGAGAGAGAGAAACTTAATCTTGTTCCACGTACTTATACATTCATTGGTTGATCCTTGTGTGCACCCCGACCAGAGATCACCAGCAACCCTGGCGCAGTAGGGCGATGCTCCACCAAACTGAGCTACCTGGTCAGGGCAGAAAGGCTCTTCTTTATACTAGAATGCTGACTGATAAGTGTGGATGGGTTGGTAAAGCTGGAAAATCACTATTTCACAACCATCATAGTAAAGATTGGTTTAGGCAGGAGTTATCGGTGGATGCTAAATGTAAGGGGAAGTTTATCAAGGAACAGGATGTTTACATGGCCTTAATTGTCTTCCCACATACTGCTTCTTAATTACCAGAAAGTAACTATGAAATGGGAAAACCAGTGAGAGGCATATGGGCCTCTTTTCAATGATTTTGAAAGATATTCAACACAACTTATTTCATATTTGTATGTAAATGGATGCATACACTGAATCTAGTCATGAGGAAACATCAGACAAAACAAAATGAAAAACATTCTGTTATTTTTAAAACATCTTATATTTTTAAAAATTTCAGTGTCTCAAAAGATGGGGGCAAGGAGAGCAGGGCAAGACTGAAAAACTATTCCAGCTTAAACTAGAGATGTGACAACTTACTGCAAATCTCTGATATAGGACTGAATCTTGGACAAAAAGTGAAAAAAAGTAATAAAAAGAACATAATTGAGACAATTGCCAAGATTGGAATATGGATGGGAAACTAGAAAAAGTATTAATGTTAAATTTTGTAACTATACTATGGCTATTGTTAGAGAATACCTTTGTTCTTAGGAAATACACTAGTGAAGTATTAAGAAGTAAAGGGTCATGATGTCTGTAATTTATTCTCAGATGGTGCAAGAAAACAGTTTTGTGTGTTTGGAGAGAATACAATAACAAATATGCTGTATCATTAACAGTTGGTGAATTTGTGCAAAGGTCACGAAGGATTCCTTTATTTGTCTTGCAAAGTTTCCGTAAATTTGAAATTATTTCAAAATAAAATTGTTTTAATTTTATTCAATGTTTTCTAGCCCTTTCTAGGGCACAAAATGACCTGGTAACAATGAAGATACAATCAGAGAATCTTTCAAAAGAATACGACCGACTCCTAAAAGAACACTCAGAACTTCAGGTGGGTGACATCTATGTTATGGGCCTAAATTTTTTGAAATTGTAATTACTTAAATCAGCTATTTGGGTTATTTGCTCTTCCCAAATCAAGAGGTTATACTTAATCCTGGCTTTGTTAAGTGATTAAGGAAGACAGAATTTAGAGGGTAAAGATTAGGACATTACATGGAAATACAAGATAATCGTAACATAGAGAATAACTGACATACTAACTTAAAACATCCTAGTTTTTGGTGAAGCTTTAATCAAAAGAATTGAGCCACAAAAACGGCAGCATCAAAAAACACATTGGTTCTAGAAAATTTTGTTTTGCTCTTTGGAATATTTATCATATCCATACCAAAGAAAGACCAACAGTGAAGTCCCTCATCACACTGCTCCTTCTGTCCTGCTCTTTTAAGCATTTTAGGACAAAGCCTATTGGCTTTGATTTACCTGCAATTGATTTGAAAGAGAAATGAAAAAAATCTTTTTGTTGTTAAAGTCATAAAGTTGGGGCCATAGATATTTCTTTCTCTTCCCCTCCAGTCTAGCAGTGTAAGTTCCCAACATTTATTCATGTTGGGTTTGTTTTTTCCTTTCCTCTTGGTCTTCCAGCCCCTAACCTGAATTGATTTCCCAGCCAGACTTTGACCATATGTGGGGAGAATTCAAGGGAGTGACCATTCCACTGGCAGCCCTGGCCATCCTACCTCCTCCCAAGATGGAGGGTCTGTGCTCTTTTTCTTTCAGGTTGGGCTGATCCTTAGAATTTGGCAGCCTTGTGTCTTTCAATCAAGGCTTTTTAGCAATTACAGTTCTACAGTTAACTTCAGTACACTCATTGTTCCAAGACTCATTTCCTTGCATTGTAATTGTCATTATATCTCCAAGGTCTAGCACTGTGCCTGGCGTAAGACAAGGGGACACTATACCCATAGGCCTTTGAGTCAGGCAGACCTGAAGTAACTACTAGCTTTGTGATCTGAAGCACGTTAATGTAACCCCTCTGGGACTTATTATTCTCCATTTGTAAAATCAGAACAATAATAGCACCTGGATCACTGGGTGGTTGGGACTATTAAATAGAATGTGAAGGGTGCCCGCTTAGCATTGTGCTAAGTAAATACTCAAGATAGCTATTAACGTAATTATAATCATCATCAGTATTAATCCCTCTGTAGAAGTTTTGCTGAGAGAATGATATTCTCAACCAGCCACTTGGCCTTCATCTAGAGCCAGTCAAGGGCATTCTGAAGCATATGTGTAATCTAGTATTCCAAGTTCAGTTGCATGTTTGATTTAACTAACGTACTTTGACAATAGGACAATGCAGAGCAGGGTAGATACCCATTGTTTTAAGCCCAGAACACTAAGATCTCAGTTCACATTGTCTGTAGGGGGCAGTTACAATATCAGCAATACCACTACCTTCTCCCCATCTCTAAAACAGTGGTCCTGATGTTGCCAACTTCACTGTGGCATCCTTCAAGATCCACCATGGAAAGCAAAAGAACAGCCCTGGCTGGTGTGGCTCAGTGGGTTGAGTGCCAGACTGCACAGCCAATCAATGTTTCCCTCTTTCTTCCTCCTTTCCCCCGCTCTCTAAAAATAACAATTAAAATGTTTTTAAGAAAGAAAAAGAATGTGAAGGAACACTTCAGAAGCCTCTTCACTTCAGAAGCCTCTTGCCTAGAAATAGAACTTTTTGTCCTCCCTCTTGTGAGGTCAGAATGACCTCACATCAACAAGGGTGAGGACCAGCACCAGTGGACTTTCCCAGAGTGTCAAAAATGTTTAAGAGAAGCAGGAATATTCCCTCATTTTCTTATGGCTAGTGGCTATTGCTTGAATGTTCCCATTGTTGGAACAGTTAATGATTCTCTTAATCCCTGAAGAATATATGTGATAGTGAGATTTCCTCAGCCCATTTTCTTTCCCCCTCAAAAGGCCTCAGCTTGGAGCTTATGCATTCTTGATAAAAAAAATGTTAAAGAACTTTAATGAGTAATTCCTTCCCCAGAAAGTAGGTACTCTGTCATACCCATTTCTTTGAAAAATGACCCCATCCCAGATACCCCAAGTGCCATGCCAAAAATTGGGTCTCGTTCACCAGTGCCTTTAGGCCTGGACCTAATTTCTGCTTGTATCAGGTTTTTTGAAATATTTAATGGATAACATTTAGTAAGGGTGTGGTCTGGACTAAGCACTTCACTTCATGTAGGTTACCCTGTTTACTCTCCATCACAGCCCTCTAAATTAAGGTATTTTAATATCCTGTTTTGTAGATGAGGAAAATGAGAACCAGAGATGTTATATAATGTACCCAAAGTTATTGAACTAAAAAGTGATAGCATTCAAAGTTAGGAAGTATTTCTCCAGAACCTCCATCATTAACCGCTGTGGTCTTTGGCCTGTGCCGGTCATTGGACTATATTCTGGGATTCATCCTCTTCCCATTGCTCCTCTGCTCCATATCTCAGGGAGATAGATGTATTTTTCTGGGCTCTATCTCTTTCCACGGTTGCAGTTCCCACTGGTCAGCTTCCACCTGGTGGCCCTCACTCCTGGGATCCATAACACTGTCTCCTCCCTCATCCCAGCCTGAAGGGTGGCGGTGGTTTTCTGCTATTAATCCCTTAGGCACCTTACTACCCTGTTTGGTGTGTGTGCCCTCTCATCACTATGAAACCAATCCTTGTAATAAATAACTGAAGGAAAAAAACTCTCAGTGCCATAGTTTACCATTTCTATAAACCTCAGGTAAAATCATTTGACATCTGTTTTCCTTGGCTGCTTCATTACTTAAATCAGTATTATAATACTTTGTGAGCATTACACCAGATCCTCTACAAAAAAAAACAGTTTAAATATTTTTAAACAAGCCCTGGCTGGTGTGGCTCAGTGGATTGAGTGCTGGCCTGCAAACCAAAGGGTCTCTGGTTCACTTCCCAATCAGGGCACATGCCTGGGTTGCAGGCCAGGTCCCCAGTGAGGGGCATGTAAGAGGCAACCACACATTGGTGTTTGTCTCCCTCTCTTCCTCCCTCCCTTTTCCTCTCTCTAAAAATAAATAAATAAAATCTTAAAAATATGCTTTGGAAAAAATATTTTTAAACAAGAAAAGCTTTATATAGCTATAAAATGCTAGTAATTATTTCTTGATTGGACACATTTTTTCCCATTCACCTGCTATCCTATCCACAACGTTGTCCATTATGAGAACATGTGTAAAATTCTGAGATCCAGGTGTCATTAACTGAGAACCATTGTCTTAAAGTGACTCTTACACTTTGATATCCACCTTCGGAATCCAAATGGAGAATCAAAAGATTGCTGTAGACCATCTATGGTGAAAAGCTGTATCACATTGTCCTGTATGAATCTTACTTCTTTTGTCAAACTAACCTTAACAATCGAATAATCCTGAGTTCTTTGAGAAACTTAGCTTTCTCAATTTTACATAGTTGATTTACTTTAAATAAAGTTATCATAAAATACAGAACTGTAAAACATTAAGGAAACAAAGGTGGTAGAGGGGAAAGCTGGTTTCTTTACTGAAACAAATCCCAATTTGTAGCTTTTCAACCCCTTTGGGTTTCCCCATCTGGTCCCCTATTTGAAATATTAGGAAACAGTCCCTTCAGAAAATGTAGTTTTTGCTTTTCCTTGTTTGCCCTGGCTCTCTTCTAGAGAAGAAAAAACAGAACTAAGGGTTATTAGCAGCACAAACGCTTAAGCACCTGCCAAATTTTTTATTTCATTTTGGATAATCACCCTTCACTTAAGGGACTTGTCCAGAATAACAGCTCCATTAAAGCTATAATTTTATCTAAAGTGGTAAGAGATATGTAAACACATGCAGTGATACACTGTCATTTAAAATGCCCCCTCTAATCCTGTTTTCTGATTTGGTTGCTTAAAGTTAATGTTATTAAAGTTGTTCTGAAAGCATCAATGCTCAGCCTGAATAAGATCTTGATGACCTTCCCATGTATATGCAATAATACTACAACTCTATTTTATGACATTTTTTCCTGCATGTAGACTTGTACCTTGTTAGTGCAAATGATTTTTTAAGATTAATTTCTATCCGATTTTCGTCCAGTTTTAAATTATGTATTATAGTCAACTCTTAACATGATCAGTAAAGAGTATTATTTGAGAAGGTAGTTCTATTGTCAAATATCTGAAGAACAACAATAAACAAAGGCCAGCCCATCTGGATTTCTGCTTTCCTTTATTTTTTCTCTACCAAAAAATCTTAATTGGATTTGCAAGAGGAGAATTTTAGAAATTTTGTTTTCCTGATATAAGTGTGAAACTAAAGCAAAATAGATTGAGACAGGCAGGGAAAGAAACTTAACAAGAGTGTTATTTTCCCTTTTAGACATTTTTTTCAAATAAAATCCATCAGTTTTGTGGTTTTTAAAATTTGAGACCTTCTCAGTCCATACTTCACTTTTATTACTCTTATAATTAATAACTATACACAGAAAAGAGAAAAAATTTAAAGTCCTTGTCATATCTATGAATCTGCTTCTCACTCTTTGCTATGACTACTTAAGTCATTTTTTTTTTTTTTGCAGGGTCGTCTAGGAAAAGGCAGCAAGAAAGGCCAGTGAACTGTATGAAAGAAGATTGCGACACACATGTCAAGATAATGAATTTGTGATCATGTTAGCCTCTAGAAAATTTAAAATTCAGTCCAGAAAAATGTACTCTGACCAGCCAGTATTTTTTAAATGTCATGCACAATGGCATCATCACAATATTTGATGATGTTTTACACATGTTGTACAGTACTCTGGCTCTTAAATAAAATATAAGCATGTTGCACACAATATTTATATATTCATAGTAACACTGGTGGATGGTGGTTGTTTACCAATAGAAGGAAAAAGTCATTAGCCAGTTTCTTCCAAAATTAGATTTTTAAGTTGCATAAAACCATTAATAGCCTTTAAATCTTTGATGAGGTTCCCCTACTAATAATCTAATTAATCATATGATGATAATGATTATGTATTTGAGTATAGTATCCAGTACCAGCAAATGTGTTCATAGGGATATTAAATAAGGGTAAATGATCACAAGTTGCCACTATAGAGAAGAGTCAGAAAGTGCAAAAAATAAAAACAGTGACCTTAGGCTTTTTAAGACTGATGATACTATGGTTTACTCTCATGAGACAGCTATATTTATAATTTTTGTTACTGTGCTTCTGCAACTGTTGGACTGTTTTTGTTGACATTTGTGTTAATAACATAAGTGTTCAACCTTTTAAAAGTTTATTTAGGAATGGAGTTTACATCTATTTGCATTAACTGTTAGAGCACTGAACTGAAATTATTTTACAATAATGAGGAATTCTTGACTCAGAAAGTTAATGTACAACATATTAAAAAAAAACAAGTATTTCCCATTGCTGTGAGAGTTACTAATTATACAAATATTACCTCAAATATACATCGGGAGTCACGGTTTTTCTGAGATGTTTCTGTACTCTGGAAGCTAAATAATAATATTTTTTCATTCAAATATTCATTTAGAGTTTCCTTTAGATGTTAATCATTACAACTTTAACATGATTTAGGTTGTTCTAGTGTTTAGACATCGGAATTATCTTCCATGTCTCAAAAACCTAAATATAAAAGAAAATGGAGCCCTGGCTGCGTCACTCAAATGATTAAGATGTTGTCCCAATACACCAAGGTGTTGTGGGTTTAATCTCCAGTCAGGGCACACAAAAGAATCAACCAATGTTCCCAATACCATTTATTGAAGAGACTTTATTCCATTGAATGCTCTTGCCTCCTTTGTCAAATATTAACCATGAAGGCATGGTTTTATTTCTTGGCTTCCTGTTCTGTCCCATTGATATTTATGCCTATTCTTATTCCAGTACCAGGCTGTTTTGATTACAATGGCCTTGTAGTATAGTTTGATATCAGATATTGTGATACCTCCAGCTTTGTTATTCTTTCTCAAGATTGCTGAGACTATTTGGGGGTTTTTTGGTTCCATATAAATTTTTGGAATATTTGTTCTAGATCTGTGAAATATGTCATTGATATTTTAACAGGAATTGCATTGAATCTGTATATTGTTTTTGGGTAGTATGGACATTTTAATAATGCTAATTCTTCCAATTTGTGAACATGGGATATGCTTCCACTTGCATTATCTTCAATTTCTTTCTTAAATGTCCTATAGTTTTCTGAGTACAGGTCTTTTACCTCCTTGGTTGTGTGTGTGTGTGTGTGTGTGTGTATTCCTAGGTACTTTATTATTTTTTTGTTGCGGTAGTAAATGGGATTGTTTTCTCAGTTTCCCTTTCTGATAGTCCATTACTGGTATATAAAAATGCAACTGATTTCTGAATACTAATTTTTTTCCTGCTACATTGCCAAATTAATGCATTAGATCTAGTATTTTGAGTGTGTGGAGTCTTTATGGTTTTCTATGTACAGTATTATGTGATCTGCAAATACTGACAGATTTACTTCTTTCTATCCAATTTGGATGCATTTTAATTCTTATTCTTGTCTGATCACTGTGGCTAAGACTTCCAGAGTGGTGAAAGCAGACATCCTTGCCTTGCTCCTGATCTTAAGAGAAATGTGTTTAGTTGCCCATTGAGTATAATGTTTGTTGTAGGTTTGTATATATTTCCATTACTATGTAGAGGAGTGATCCATCTATTCCCACTTTGCTGAGAGTTTTCATCATAAATAGGTGCTGAATTTTATCAGATTGTTTTCTGCATCAATATAATCGTGATTTTTATCTTTCATTTTGTTTATGTGATGCACCACATTTATTGACTTGCAAATATTGTACCAACCTTGCATTCACAGAATAAATCCCACTTGAACATGGTTTATTTTTAGTGTATTCCTTGATTCAGTTTGCTAATATTTTGTATTGGACCACCAGCTTACCCATACACAAGAATAAACACAAAATAGATAAAAGACATAAATGTGAGCCACAAAATCATAAAAATCCCAGAAGAAAACATAGGCAGTAAAAGTCTCAGACATCTCTCATAGCAATGTTTCTGCTGATATGTCCCCTAGGGCAAGGGGAATAAAGGAAAAAGTAAACAAATGGGACTACATCCAACTAAAAAGCTTGTGAATGGCAAAATAAATTATCAACAAAATGAAAATGGAACCCACTGTGGGAGAGCATATTTGCCAGTGATACATCCAATAAGAGATTACTTTTTAAAACATGTAAAAAACTTAATACAACTCAACACCAGGGAGGAAAACTATTCAATTTAAAAAAATGGGCAAAGGGCCTGAATAGACACTTCTCCTAAGAGGACATACAGATGGCTAATAGACGTATGAAAAATGCTCAACATCACTAATCATCAGAGATGCAAGTTAAAACCACAATGAGATAGCACTGCATACCTGGCAGAATGGCTGTCAGCAATAAATCAACAAACAACAGAGCTAGTGAGGATGTGGGAATGTAGACTGGTGCAGCCACTGTGAAACCCAGTATGGAGTTTTCTAAAAAAAAATTTTTGCATAGAACTGCCTTTTGATCAAACTCCACTACTGGGAATATATATTAAGAATCCCAAAACACTAATTTGAAAGCTCAATGAACTTAGAAGAAGAGTACATGAACTTAGAACTTTAACCAAGAGATAGGAAACATAAAAGTAGAACTAGAAAGCATAAAAATGACCAATCAGGAAGAATACAGAAAATCAACAATAGAGTAGATGAAGCAGAGCATCAAATCAGTAATTTGGAATATAAGGAAGCAAAAAAACACCCAATCGATACAGCAAGAAGAAAAAAGAATCCTAAAAAATTAGGATTGTGTAAGGAGCCTCTGGGACAACTTCAAGTGTAACAACATTCATATCATAATGGTGCCAGAACGAGAAGAGAAAGAGCAAGAAATTGAACATCTATTTGAAAAAAATAATGACAGAAAACTTCCCTAACCTGGTAAGGAAATAGACATACAAGTCCAGGAAACAGAGAGTCCCAAACAAGATGAGCCCAAAGAGGCACACACCAAGACACATCATAATTAAAATGCCAAAAGTTAAAGAGAAAGAGAATTTTAAAGCACCAAGAGAAAAGCAGTTAGTCACCTGCAAGGGAGCTCCCATAAGACTGTCAGCTCCTTTTTCAGGAGAAAATTTGCAGGCCAGAAGGGATTGGCAATAAACATTCAAAGTGATAAGAAGCAAGGACCTACAACCAAGATTATTCTCCCCAGCAAAGCTATCATTTAGAATCAAAGGACAGATAAAGAGCTTCCCAGAAAAGAAAAGGCTAAAGAAGTTCATCACCACCAAACCAGTACTGTATGAAATGTTAAACAGTCTTCTTTAAGAAGAAGGGAAAAAAAGATTTAAAAAATGTGATCAACAAAATGGCAATAAATATATATCAATCAACAATTTAATTAAAAAAAACAAAATGAACAAGCAGAACAGGAACAGACTCATAGATACAGAGAACATTTTAATAGTTGCCAGATGAGAGTTTTGGGGAGAGGGGTGAAAAAGGTGAAGGGAGTAAGAAGTACAAATTGGTAGTAATAGAATAGTCAAGGGAATGTAAAGTACAGCATAGGAAATATAGTCATAACCTTCTAATAACTGTATGGTGTCAGATGGGTGCAAGAGTTATCAGGATAATCCTTTAGTAAGTTATATAATATCTAACCACTGGGGTATATACCCGAAACTAATATAATAATGTATGTCAACCATAATTGAAAAATAAAACTAATTTTTAAAAAACAAACAAAGAGCCTTGGCTGGTGTGGCTCAGTGGATTGAGTGTGGGCTGCAAACCAAAGGGTCACTGGTTGGACTCCCAGTCAGGGCACACGCCTAGGGTGCAGGCCAGGTCTCTAATGGGGGGTGTGCAAGAGGCAATCAAACATAGATGTTTCTCTCCCTCTCTTCCTCCCTTATCCTTTCTCTAAAAATAAATAAATAAAATCTAAATTTTTTTCTTAAAAGTGAACAAAGAAACTTGGTGGCTTAAAACAACAAAAGTATTGTCTCATGGTTCTAGAATCCAGAAGTCTAAAATCAGTTTCATTTGTGTCTATAGGGTCATACTCCTTCAGCAGGTTCTAGTGAGGTGTCTGTTCCTTGCCTCTTCTAGCTCTGGTAGCTACAGCACTCCAGTCCCTTCCTTCATGGTCACAATGCCATTTCCTCTTCCTTTGCCTCTGATAAGGATACTTGTGATTGCCTTTGGGGCCTACCCAGATTACCCAGGATATTTTTTCCATTTCAAGATCATTAATTTAGTCATGTCATTTCTAATATAAGGTAATATTCACTCTATTTTATTATTATTTTTAATCCATACCTGAAAGCATGTTTATCAGTTGATTACAGAGAGATATGAAAGGGGGAGAAAGGAGAGAGAGAGAGGGAGGGAGGGAGATATCAGTGTGAGAAATGTCAATCAGTCGAACATTCACTCTTTTGATACAGAATATTCCCAGTATTAGGACATATCTTTGGGGGAGGGTGTTATTCAGTTCTGTCATGTTGACATCACTTTTGGCTATAGAAGGAAGGAGTAATAAAGTCTTATGTTTGTTTAGAGATCAAGGTGGAAAGCAACATTGTGAAGATAATTAAGTAAACTAAGTAAACTAATTAGAGAAAAATGTTAAAAAGAGAAAACTGAAATTTCATAAATTGGTTTTCAAGAATTCTCAGAAAGGCATGCTGAAAAACAGAAAAATTCAGAAGGGCTTCATGGGCTTTAGACATGTATAGAAACCACTCAAACACAAGGTATATCACATGTCAGCAAGGCTGGGTATGGGACGTTCAGTTGTGATGGAACATGGATGGAAGGAACAGTGAATAGACAGTAGGCAAAGGAGTAAGAATGTAGGACCAGGCTAACCTACAGAGGTAGAGCAAAACTACAGGGGCAGGTACATCCAAGTGGCTGTGGTTGGGAGACCTAAGGAGGAAGTAGGAATGTCACTATAGACAAGCAGAGACCAGCACCAGAACTACAAGCATGGATATTTATTTAGAGATCCTTGCAGGCTGGTGGCATCTAGACAGTATCATAAGAAATAGTTAAATTGTTAAAGCTCCAGGCTCTAAATTGGGGTTCAGGGTACCCTAGTAACCAGTACTGGGCCCAAGATATAGCCAGATAAGCAACAAGGGTGACTCCTACCAAATTCTAGGATACTTGACTAGAACTTATTAAGTGCTACTTTCTGGACTCCAGAACCTCAAGTTGGAATTGTAAGTAGGGAGAGGGAATTTGATGAAACTGTGTAACGCTAACAGAAGAGGACAAGAGTGGCACTCCTGTGTTTGAGACCATAGTACAGCTGTGCTCTTAAAAGACATAAAGAAGTCATTATTGACAATAGAAAGGAACACAACTTAATATGAATTGTAACTAAATCCATAGAAGACATGTTCATTTTTTGCTAACCACCATTATTGGCAAGGAGAATAATAACTAACAGGCATAGTTTGAAGGGCATTTTGGTATTGTGGTAAAGTACACAGGTTCTGAAGCTCAAGCTCCTGGTTCAAACCCTGGATAAATCATGGCAATATTTGGTTTAACAAATTACAGCTAACTTGTGTTCATAAAGACTAGTTATCTGGGGGAACCAGGACATCTGAATTCTAGATGCAGATCCTGACCCCGAGTCAAACGATTCATGTTACCTTGGGAAAATGACTCAGACTTTTGAGGCCTCAAGTTGCCAGTCTGTAAAACTGAGGGTTGAAGTCTAGGATTACTTAAATTTACACTTGAATTCCTCTCATGAAACCTTTGAAATCCTCATGCTTTTCTCTTTTTCTTTTCTTTTAAATATATTTAATTGATTATGCTATTACAGTTGTCCCATTACTCCCCTTCATTCCCCTCCACCCTGCATACCCTCTCCCACCCACATTTCCCCCAATTCAGTTCATGTCCATGTGTCATAAGCTCTTTAGCTACTACATTTCCCATACTATCCTTGCCCTCCCCCTATTTTCTCCCTACTGTCTATGCTACTTATTCTCTGTCACTTTCCCCGCTCTCTCCTCCTCCCACTCCCCTGTTGCTAACCCTCCATGTGCTCTCCATTTCTATGGTTCTGTTCCTGTTCTAGCTGTTGCTTAGTTTGTTTTTGTTTTTGTTTCAGGTGTGGTTGTTAATAATTGTGAGTTTGTTGTCATTTTACTATACATATTTTTTTATCTTGTTTTTCTTAGATAAGTCCCTTTAACATTTCATAAAATAAGGGCTTGGTGATGATGAAATCCTTGAACTTGACCTTATCTGAGAAGCACTTTATCTGCCCTTCCATTCTAAATGAAAGCTTTGCTGGACAGAGTAATCTGGGATGTAGGTCCTTGCCTTTCATGACTTGGAATACTTCTTTCCAGCCCCTTCTTGCCTGTAAGGTCTCTTTTGAGAAATCAGCTGACAGTCTGATGGGAACTCCTTTGTAGGTGACTGTCCCCTTATCTCTTGCTGCTTCTAGGATTCTCTCCTTCATTTGTACCTTGGCTAATGTAATTATGATGTGCCTTGGTGTGTTCCCTCTTGGGTCCAACTTCTTCCTGGACTTCCTGGGTGTCTATTTCCTTTGCCAGAATAGGGAAGTTCTCCTTTATTATTTGTTCAAATAAGTTTTCCACTTGTTTCTCTTCCTCTTCCCCTTCTGGTACCCCTATAATTCAGATGCTGAAACATTTAAAGATGTCCTGGAGGTTCCTAAGCTTCTCCTCATTTTTTCGAATTCTTATTTCTCCATTCTTTTCTGTTTGGTTGTTTCTTTCTTCCTTCTGGTCCCCTCTATTGTTTTGAGTCCCAGTTTCCTTCTCATCACTATTGGTTCCCTGTGCATTTTCCTTCATTTCTCTTATTGTAGCCTGCATTTGTTCATCTAATTTGGGACCAAAATCAACCAGTTCTGTGAGCATCATGATCACCAGGGCTTTGAACTGTGCATCTGTTAGGTTGGCTATCTCTCAGTCGCTTAAAAGTACTGGTTCTGGGGATTTCAATTCTGTTTTGAGCCATCTTCCCCACCCCCTTTAGTCTGGTTGCACCTGTTAAGTATGAGGGGGCAGAGCCTTAGGTGTTCACCAGGGTGGGGCACCCCAGTTGCTGCTTTGTGAGGCTGTATGTGGGGGCAGGCTCAAGAGGGAACAGTGGTGCTTGCTCTGCTCTCCATCTGACTTCAGTCCCTTCTGCCACTTCCCACGAGCAAACTGGGCCCCTCTGGTGCCCATTCCTGTGTGGGTGGGCTTGTGGACCCTGTGGGACTTTCCAAGGACCTCTCCTGTGAGGCTGGGAGTCTCTCCCTGCACCTCAACCCCCACAGGTGTTTTCAATGTTTCAAGGCTCTGTTTCCCAGCACTGGGATCCTGGGTTGCTCATAGTGACTTGCTTCACAATTGCCACCTTGCTGGGTCTGCTGGTTGCCACCCCTCAGCTGGGGTCTGCTAGCTGCCGCTTGCATACTCAGGGTCCGCCTGCTGTGGTCTTGTGGCCCTGGATACCCTATACGCTGGGTCCCAACGCTCTCTGCTCTCCGAGCTTCAACCTGCGCCCAGCTGCCTGACTCCACCCCTCCTACCGGTCTGGATGAATGTGTCTATTTTAACTTCTTGGTTGTCCGACTTCCATACAGTTCAATTTTCTGTCAGTTCTGGTTGTTACTCTGTTTCTAAATTGTTGTTGTCCCTATCTTGGTTGTGCGAGGAGGCACAGTGTGTCTACTTATGCCTCCATCTTGGCCGGAAGTCGAAGTCCTCATGCTTTTCAAAGACTACCCAGGCTTTCTCCTTGCTGTACAGTCTGAACAGCTTTGAGAATCACAGTATTATCTTAGTTTATATAGTAATCCTGATTAAGTGCTGTTATGCTCATTTTGGAGATGAGGAAATGGAAGTCTAGCAGGTTTAAATAATTTGTACAAAATTACGTGGGTAAACTTTTGTGAGGCTGGGATTAGATTTTAGTTCCACCAGTTCTAAAGTAGTGTATTTTCTACTTTTCTGTATGTTATTGTCATCAGACTTGATTTCCATATAATAGGCCAGAATCACAAACACTATTTATATATTTACCCATGTAGCTTTAACTTCGATATTCTAAGTGGATACTTTGAGTTGTCATTTGTTCTGTCCTATTTCAGCACTCCCTCCCTTTTCTTGTTATTTATGGTACTGTCAGCCCATATGGTCTAACTCCCATTTCTTACTCCTGTTAAATGTCTCCTACATGTCTTGTTTTCTAGCAGTAATTCTTGACTTTTAAAAGTCTGAAATAAAAGTCTTATATGTACTTGTTCAGTTCATCCATTTTACAATGAAAAATTAAATATGTGTGAAATTGATGTTAAAATGATAGATAATAAACAACAAAGGATGAAACAAATATTGCAAGTAAAACTCTAGTAAATATTTTCCCTTTAAAAAATGGCTTAGAGAAAGAGAGAGAAAGGGAGATAAAAACACTGATTTTTTGTTCCATTTACCTGTGCATTCATTGGTCAATTCTTTTTTAGTCCCCATTACAGGATATGTTTATTGACTTTAGGGAGAGAGGAAGGGTGGGGAGACAAAGGGAGAAAGAGAGATAGAGACAGACAGAGAGATTGATGTGAGAGAGAAACATCGGTTGGTTGCATTGGGTGCCTCCTGATGCACTCAGACCAGGCGCATCGAACCCACAACCTAGATATGTGCCCTGCTGATGCACCCCTAACTGGGGATTGAAACCACAATGTAGGTATGTGCCCTGATTGGGAAGTGAACCCACAACTTTTTAGTGTATAGGACAACACTCCAACCAACTACAGTAATCCACCTGGCCAAGGCCACCAGGCTAGGGCTGATTCCTTTTTTCAACTTTATATTTATTGTTTCCACTATTTTGTAGACGAACCCATTTCCCCCACCTTTGCCCATCAGCCCCTGCCCCCTGTTCCCTCTGGACATCACCACACTATTATCTGTGTCTATGTGTCCTATTTATATGTTCTTTGGTTAATCCCTTCACATTCTTTTTTAAAATATATTTTATTGATTATGCTATTACAGTTCTCCCATTTTCCCCCCTTCACTCCCCTCCACCCTGTACACCCTCTCCCACCCACATCCCTCCCTTTAGTTATGTCCATGTGTCATACTTATAAGTTCTTTAGCTTCTACATTTCCCATACTATTCTTACCCTCCCCCTATCTATTTTCAACCTACAATCTATGCTACTTATTCTCTGTACCTTTTCCCCCTCTCTCGTCCTCCCACTCCCCTGTTGCTAACCCTCCATGTGCTCTCCATTTCTGTGGTTCTGTTCCTGTTCTAGTTGTTTGCTTAGTTTCTTTTGGTTTTGCTTTAGGTGTGGTTGTTAATAATTGTGAGTTTTCTGTCTTTTCACTATACATGTTTTTTCTTTATCTTCTTTTCTAAGTCCCTTTAACATTTCATAAAATAAGGGCTTGGCGATGATGAAATCCTTGAACTTGACCTATCTGAGAAGCACTTTATCTGCCCTTCCATTCTAAATGAAAGCTTTGCTGGATAGAGTAATCTGGGATGTAGGTCCTTGCCTTTCATGACTTGGAATACTTCTTTCCAGCCCCTTCTTGCCTGTAAGGTCTCTTTTGAGAAATCAGCTGACAGTCTGATGGGAACTCCTTTGTAGGTGACTGTCCCCTTATCTCTTGCTGCTTCTAGGATTCTCTCCTTCATTTTTACCTTGGCTAATGTAATTATGATGTGCCTTGGTGTGTTCCTTCTTGGGTCCAACTTCTTTGGGGCTCTCTGAGCTTCCTCGATTTCCTGGAAGTCTATTTCCTTTGCCAGAATGGGGAAGTTCTCCTTCATTATTTGTCAAATATGTTCTCAATCTGTTGCTTTTCCTCTTCCCCTTCTGACCCCTATAATTCGGATGTTGAAACGTTTAAAGATGTCCTGGAGGTTCCTAAGCTTCTCCTCGTTTTTTTGAATTCTTATTTCTTCATGCTTTCCTGTTTGGTTGTTTTTTTCTTCCTTCTGGTCCACTCTATTGTTTTGAGTCCCAGTTTCCTTCCCTTCACTATTGGTTCTCCGTGCATCTTCCTTCATCTCTTTTATGGTAACCTGCATTTTTTCATGTAATATGCACCCAAAATCAACCAGTTCTGTGAGCTTCCTGATCACCAGTGTTTTGAACTGTGCATCTGATAGATTGGCTATCTCTTGGTCGCTCAAAAGGATGAGCCCTGGGGCATTGATCTGTTTTTCTGTTTGAGACATGTTTCTCTCTCTCTCTTTTTTTTTTTTTTTTGGTGTGGTCGCTCCTGTTACGGGACCCCAGTTGCTAGATTGTGAGGTTGTATGTGGGGGCGGGAGGGAACAATGGTGGTAGCTCTGTTCTCCTGGGACCTCTGTCCCTTTGCTGGGGTCCTGGGTTGCGCGCTCTGCCCAGCTCCACAATCACCGCCTCACTGGGTCTGCCAGCTGCCGCTTGTGTACTCAAGGTCCAGCCGCTGCTATCTTGCACGCCCCGGATACCTTATGTGCTCCCGGTTGCCTTATGCGCCCAGTTCTCCCTGTTCTCCGCACGCCACGACCCACGCCTGGCTGCTCCTCTCCACCCCTCCTATCGGTCTGGATGAACGGGTCTACTTCAACTTCTTGGCTGCCCGACTTCCATTCAGATAAATTCTCTGTCAGTTCTGGGTGTTATTCTGCCTCTAACTTCTTGTTGTTCTAACCTTGGTTGTGTGTGGAGGTACAGTGCGTCCAGCTATGCCTCCATCTTGCCGGAAGTCCCCCTCCCTTCACATTCTTTCACCCAGTCCCCTGTCCTCCCTCCCCTCTGAGAGGTGTCAGTCTGTTCCATGTGTCCATGCCTCTGTTTCCGTTTTGTTCTACAGTTTATTTTGTTCATTAGATTTCACTTATGAAATCATACAGTATTTGTCTTTCTTGGACTGGATTATTTCAATTAGCATAATAATCTCTAGTCCATCCATGCTGTCACAAGAGGTAAGATTTCCTTCTTTTTTAAGGCTGTGTAGTATTTCATTGTGTAAATGTCCCACAGCTTTTTTATACAATTATCTACTGATGGGCACTTAGACTGTTTCCAGATACTGGCTATTATAAATAATACTGCAAAGAAGAGGGGGGTGCATATGTTCTTTTTTCTTATTTTTTTCAATTACAAATTAACATACTTTATTATGTTAGCTTCACTTGAATATCCCAGTGATAAGACATTATGTAATTTACTAAGTGATCATCCCAATGAATCTAGTACCCATCTGATACCATAGTTATTATTGACTATATTCTCTATGCTATACTTTACATCCTCATGACTACTCCATTACTACCAATTCATATTTCTCAATCCCTTCACTTTTTCCACCTATGCCCCCTCTTCTCTGGCAACCATCAAACATATTCTCCGTATCTATAAGTCTATTTCTGTTCTGCGTGTTCATTTTGTTTTTTATTTCAATAGTCGATACATAAGTATGTACTACCCTTTTGTTGATCTTTTTTTCCCCTTCTTCTTAAAGAAGACTGTTTAACATTTCATACAGTACTGGTTTGGTGGTGATGAACTTCTTTAGCCTTTTCTTTTCTGGGAAGCTCTTTATCTGTCCTTTGATTCTAAATGATAGCTTTGCTGGGGAGAATAATCTTGGTTGTAGGTCCTTGCTTCTTATCACTTTGAATGTTTATTGCCAATCCCTTCTGGCCTGCAAATTTTCTCCTGAAAAAGGAGCTGACAGTCTTATGGGAGCTCCCTTGCAGGTAACTAACTGCTTTTCTCTTGGTGCTTTAAAATTCTCTTTCTCTTTAACTTTTGGCATTTTAATTATGATGTGTCTTGGTGTGTGCCTCTTTGGGCTCATCTTGTTTGGGACTCTCTGTTTCCTGGACTTGTATGTCTATTTCCTTACCAGGTTAGGGAAGTTTTCTGTCATTATTTTTTTCAAATAGATGTTCAATTTCTTGCTCTTTCTCTTCTCGTTCTGGCACCATTATGATATGAATGTTGTTACACTTGAAGTTGTCCCAGAGGCTCCTTACACAATCCTAATTTTTTAGGATTCTTTTTTCTTCTTGCTGTATCGATTGGGTGTTTTTTGCTTCCTTATATTCCAAATTACTGATTTGATGCTCTGCTTCATCTACTCTACTGTTGATTTTCTGTAAATTATTCTTCATTTCCATTAGTGTATCCTTCATTTCTGACTGGTTATTTTTCATAGTATCTCTGTATTTTTCTATGCTGTTGAAGTATTCACTAGTCCATTTATTGTCCTTATAACCAGTGTTTTGAACTCTGCTTCTAGTAGATCACTTGTTTCCACTTTGTTTAGTTCTTTTTTGGAGTTTTGATCTGTTTTTCCATTTGGACCATGTTTCTTTGCCTCCTCATTTTGGCAGCCTCCCTGTGTTTGTTTCCATGTATTAGGTAGTGCTGCTATGCCTCCTGGGCTTAGTAGAATGGCCTAATGTAGTAGGTGTTCTGTGGAGTCCAGTGACATAGCCTCCCCAATCATTCAAGCTGGGCATTCCAAGTGCATCATGCACCAGCACCCCCACCCTGACCCACCCCCCCGCCGCCCCACATACTCTGAACACTCTCTTGTTGTAATTAAGCCTTAATTGCTGTTGGCACATCAGTGGAAGGGATTTACCACCAGGCCAATCAGCTGCAAGGACTGAGTGTGACCACCAACTACTGTGGAGGATCTGCAAATTTTCTGTTGAGAAAGCAGCTGATAGTCTTATGGGAGCTCCCTTGCAGGTAACTAACTGCTTTTCTCTTGGTGCTTTAAAATTCTCTTTGTCTTTAACTTTTGGCATTTTAATTATGATGTGCTAGGGCCCATGCCATAGAGCAGGACTTACTTCAGTGGGGCTCTGGTGCCTGCTGAGTCCTTCTCTTGAGTGTGTTGCTTGTAGAGGTCGTTGGGTGGTGCTAACACATGATCTGAAGCTGTCCACCAGGTGTGCTGGCTCTGAGGACTTCCAGGAGTTGCAGGCCAATATAATCCACCACCTGTGCTCTGCTCAGAGCTATCCAGCATGAGCTATAAACTGATATTCAGATGGCTGCTACTAGGCTGGGCTTGGAGGTGCCCAGGCAAGGCTGAGCTAAGAACCAAGGCTGGCTGCCACTAGTGCTGGGCTTCGGGCCACTTAGCAAGAGGTATGGGTCATGTGAGGCCAGATGCTGCTTGTTTGCAAGATTTTAGGGAAGTCTGAAGCATGAGCCAAGACAGGCAATTCATGTAAGAAAGCCACTGGAAACAGCTTGGGTGAGCCTACATGTTGGGTGGGATGGGATTTCAGACAATCACCAGGACAGGGCAAACAGTGTGAGCCTCATTGATGGAGAATCAGATATAGTACTTTTGGGGAGGGCTCATCAAAGCAATGGTGGCCTCTGGCAGCAGTTCTGTCTGGTAGAAAGCTTCCTTCCCAGCTTTTGCCCTGATACTGGCAATTCAGTTCCTGCCTAAATTCTTCTGGTACCTTTCAAGCTGCTGCCACAACATTGGAGAGTTCAGAGGGAGTGAGTGAGTCTGAATATGTCTATGCATGGGCCCTTTAAGAGGAACTGCCTGGGACTCCAGAAGCCCTCCATCTCCCTCAGCCTCAATTCCTGCTGGTTTCTACAGCCAGAACTTATATGGACTTGTCTTCATGGCATTGGAACTCTCACTAGAGGCCTGTTGTGGGGCTGGAACCCTTGTTCTTCATGAGGGACCTCTGCAGCCAAGATATCCTTCCCAATTCTTATCTGCCACATATGAGTGTAGGAGCAGCCCTTCCCACATCTCTGCCCTTCCCACTAGTCTCAGTGTGGCTTTTTTAATGGCCTAGATGTAAAACTTCCGTTCAGCCAGATTTCAGGTGGTTCTGAATGATGGTTGTTCTGTATTTTAGTTGTAATTTCAATGTGGTTGTGGAAGGAGGAAAGTACTGCATTTACTTACACTGCCACCTTGACCAGAAGTCCCAAGCTTGTGATACTTTGTTAGTAGTGCTAAGAAACTAATGCGAGTATCATACAGGACAAATCTGTAATGGGATGGACTGAATTTTACAATGTGTGGAAAACAGATTCCCTTTAACATCATTCCTATCTTCTTTTTCCCTTTCAGTTTTATTTCTCTCATTCCCACTGCCACTGTCAAACCAAGCCATTATCATTTCTCATCTGGACTAGTATGACAACTTCCTACTTGTCTCCTGCATACTTTCTCATGTTAATACTGTTATAAATCACATCATCCCCTACTTAAAGTCTTCCTGTTATTTCCCATTGCACTTAACATCAAACTCTCCAAACCTCACCAGGCTCCCATCTTGTTTCCAGCCTCATCTCAGTCTACTTTCTTAGCCAATTATACCTGCCAAGGTTCTGCCAACCACACCTACCAAGTCAGATTCTTCTTAGAACAAACCAAGGTTTTTCCCCTCTCAGGGCTTTTGCAGTATATTCTGCATCCTATATTTCTGAAACACTTGTCATTATCTGAAATTATCTCATTTAAGGTTTGGTTTTGTCTACTGCCCAGTGACTCTGCAGTTCCCACACACAGTAGAACAGTTTCCCTACATGAAGTGGGAGAGATGTTCCTGAGGGGCATGAAGCAATGTCCAGAAATGTTTCTGGTTGTCACTACTATGGAATACTTTTGATGGGTAGAGGCCAGGGGCGCTGCTAAACTCACTCTGCAATGCACAGAATGTCCCCGCCCCCCAAATTATTTGACCCTAAATATCAGTATTGCCAAGGTTGAAATACCCTGCAATAGATGCTTGTGGCAAAGGGTACTAGCTGTCCCCTCATATCTGTTCTTTCTCCTGTGGCAATAGACACCCTGATATTTTCATATCCAGCTGCCAAGCATAAAGACAATATTTACCAATTTCATTATAGGCAGAAATAGAAAGGAATGTCACGTGGTGGTACTTGCTTTATTTTTTCTTCATTTTGTTGCCTGAATCACAGACACTGCCATCCTAGATCATGAGATGGAGGCCATACGAGCTAACGCAACCAGATAGAAGGATGTTGTATCTCTGACACTATAGAGCATCATACCTTAATTGCTCCGCATTAAATAGTTGAATAAGTGAATAACACCAGATATCTGTAATGTACTGTTTCTCTTAATGGTCTAGGCATGAATAAAAAGCCAAAAATATATGTGTCCTATATGCCACAAAACCATCAGCCTATTCTCTTCCCTTTCCTACTTGTGGGGTCTCATATACCTTGTCTTTTATGTTAGGGTTGTAATTCAAAGTTACATTACCTACTTTCTCTGTACTTTCAACTTTTATATTCATTGGCCAAAATTTCTTTTGTTTTTTTCCCGTAGGATGGCTCTAGTAGTGCTTAGTTGTTTTTACTTCATTCAGAAAAATTTTTGTTAGATTGTATGGTGACAGCCATCATATCAGTGTGCATTTAAAAAACTTATCAAAATTGATGAATATTTGCATAGCTTAATATTGAAGATGTAAGAAAATATGAAACATTTTTGGCATATTATGTCCTATTATTTCAAGAAAGGTAAAAATGCAACTGAAATGCAAAAGAAAGATTGTGCAGTATATGGAGAATGTGTTGTGCCTGATTGAATGTGTCAAAAGTCCTTTGTGAAGTTCCATGCTGGAGATTTATCACTGGACAATGTTCCATGGTTGGATAGACCAGTTGAAGTTGATAGTGATCAAATCAAGACATTAAATGAGAATAACCAATGTTGCACCATGCTGGAGATGGCTGACATACTCAAAATTAATGGCTGACATACCCAAATTAATAAAGTTTTGGTGAAAATGAAAAACGTGTCTTTTATTTTATGGAAGAAACCACATGGACTTTTTGGCCAACCCAATATTTAACTCCTTCTACAACATGCAGTGTGCCCCCCAAATATCTATGTATTTTGCACTATTAGACTTTACAAGAGAAAACTCTTGGTCTCTTCTTCCCTCTCTTTACTGTGACTTTTACCACAAGAACAAACATCACACAAACATGAGAGCTTTTGGTTACATCACATATTACACACATAGTGAACAAAAGCTTGAGGTGTAATTGTGACAAAAGTAGGAAAAACTTAAGTCCTTGCAGGGTTTTGTTTTTTGGATCATCCTCTTCCTACATTTGAAGAAAGAACATATATGAAGTTTTGGCTTACTTTCATAAACCAGATGCCTTCCTGGTTAGCCAGGTTTCTCCAGAGAGTGTATCAGTCCTAAGAAATTTTTGTTGTCTCAAAAGCATGAGCAATGGTGAAGAACTTCATTCTCATTCTTCCAAGGGCTGAGAATTTCCCAAAACACAAATGACTCCTAGATGGCCGCTTATCAGCCAAAGGCTTCCTGAAACAACCCTCCATGGGGATGAACAATGATGACTTCACTGTACTAGTCAGTAGGGGCAGTAGATACCATTGAGTGAGCATGTGTGCTGTGTGGCTGTAACATTCAAAATGGCTGAGCGAGTAGAGCAACGAATCTGCATCAAATTTTGAGTTAAGCTTGCACATTCCTCCACAGAAACTATTTGGATGATTTAGAAGCCTGCAACTATGGATAACTAGTGATTGGCAGCTTCATCACAACAACGTGCCTGCTCATGCATCTTCAGTAAATGTCTCCATTTTTCATATTGTGTGGCTGAATACTTTCTGGACAGGCCTCGTTGTATTTAATTTATCCCTGTTGTCAGACATTTCATAAGGATTTTTATTGGCATAAAGTGCTCTAGAAGCAGTAGAGCATCTTGATTACATGCAGGGACTCCCTGGGGTCAAGTCTCATTTCCTTTATTAACTACTCACTTTGAGTCTCACTTTCTTCATCTTTAAAGTAACCATAAATGCTGCTTCCTGGACATGCTGAGAGGATGAAATGAGGTAATACACGTTGTTAACCTAAAAATAAAGACTGTTCAAAGAGAGAGGCAACAGGCACTTATTGAGGTCAATAAGAATTGGGATTCGAGAAACACTGATTCAGGCAGAAACTCAAATAATGTACCAATTAGGACAAGGGATATTTATGAGAAAAGAAGGGGAGCAACTATATCAGTAGAAAGAAAACATTTCAGTTGGTCCAGGTAACATAATACAATAATGTTTATTTTAAACAATGTTTTAAATTTTCAGTCCAGCAGTCATCAGTGTGGCAGTGCTAATAACTGCTGCCTTGCTATCTTTGTGGACAGTTCTTTGCAAGGCACCAGGTTGCTCAGGCCCAGGCCAAAGATTATTTTGTCATTTTAACATTCCAATGTTTGAGACATGTGACCTGCAAAGCAGTTCCTCTGTCCTGGAAGCTCCAGTTCCATGTAAAGTGGCTTCCTTTATATCATTGTTTACTACATAAAGAACTTTTCTGGTGGTAAGCTACTCAAATATTATACAAAAACTGGTACCCAACTGTAACTTGCCCCCATTTAAAAAAATCATTGGAAAATAGATTTTATAAATACATTTTAAAAGTGGACTGCTTAGTTTTATGTAAAGAAAATGTACTGTGGGGCATTTAAGGATGACTTTTCCTGAGAACTTCGAGCAACCATTCCCTTCTCCTCCCTCAGACAAAGCACAGTGTCTGATTTTACTTATGAATGCAATAAATCTTTGCTTATTTGGATTGCTTTCAATTAAATTCTAGTGCATCAGATTCTCTTCAGATGACTCTTCCCACTCCTTGTCTTTAGAATGTATCCTGTTGTTTGATGATTATGACAGAATCAGCTATAATTTTGACCAACTTTCTTTAAAAATTAATTAGTAATTCTCCCTTCCTAGACATTAATGTATCTCCCTTGAAATCCCAGTGGCAGACTTGATGTTGTGGAAGGGCCTGGGTGTGGGATGTTTTAGAAGCCACATGAATATTAACTGCAATTCTTTTTCTTTTCCTTTCCCTGTGTGTGTGTGTGTGTGTGTGTGTGTGTGTGTTTAATAAAGGAAAAAGCAAAGGCAGGGATAGATCCAGGGTGTTTTTCAGCCTACAGCAGATAAAATTTGGAGACTTCTATGTAAAAAAAAGAATATAAAATTACCAAAGTAAAATCATATTTGAACATAAGAATTTATTCAGAATAAAAACAGAAATCACAAGAAATTGCTCGAAGCTTAGAGATCCAGATCCCTTTCTTCTAAGGTCTCTGTCAGGAATGCTCCCTGGTTGGACCCTAGCCCCTCCTTTCTGCCTGGAACACTCAACAACCCTAATACTCCAAGGGTACCTGTGTACTTGAGAGGCCCAAAGCTTTAGCTATATTAACTCAATAAAAATCTGCCTCCCCTGGTTGGGTGGCTCAGTTGGTTGGAGGGTCATCCCATGCATCCAAAGATTACTGGTTTGATTCCTGGTCAGAGCATATACCATATTTTGCGATGTATAATGTGCACTTTTTTGCTCAAAATTTTAGGGAAAAATAAGGATGATCATTATATATGGGTATAATGATTACATACCATGGGTATAATAATCCCGTGGGTGCACATTATACACAACAAAATATGGTACCTAGGTTTCAGGTTCCATCCCCTAGGCACATACGGGAGGCAACTGATGAATGTTTGTCTCTCATATTGATGCCTCTCTCTCTCTCTCCCTCTCCTTCCCTCTCCCTCTCTATTTGAAATAAATAAAAACATATCCTCAGGTGAGGACTGAAGGGGAAAAAGGGAAATCTACTTCTAGGTGTGAAATGGGAGAGCAAAGTGAATATAATCAACTTGTTCAAAACTTCAAAATTTAAAGGAGTATAAATCACAATCACTTTTTAAATTTTACAGTAAGTATATTAGTTTCCTACTACTGATATAATGTAGTACCACACATATTGTGGTGTACAACACTACAAATTTATTCTCTTACAATTCTGGAGGTTAGAAGTCTGAAATGAGTGTTACGGGGACTAAAATCAAAGTGTTAGAAGGGTTGGTTCCTTCTGGAGACTCTTGAGGGAAATGTTTTCTAGCCTTTTCCAGCTTTGCATTCCTTTGCTTTTGGACTCATTTCACCTTCAAAGCAGTCATGGCCTGTGCAGTCTCTCTCACACTGCATCTCTCTGACATTGCTCTTTTGCTTCCCTCTCACATATAAGGACCACTTGATTACAATGAGTCCACCCACATAAGCCCGAATAATTCCTTTATTTACAAGTTAATTGATTTGCTACCTTAATTCCACCTGCTACCTCTTTGCCATGTAATTGAATAAATTTACAGTTTCTGGAGATTAGAATATAGTCATTTTAGGAAGGCCATTATTCTGTCCACCACAGTGAGTAAACTATTCGAGTACCAAGTACTTTTGGAAACGATTTTTGCAATAGATTCCCATAACTTAGCATTGTTTCTGAATTAGACAATCTGTGAGTGAAGCCAAAGCACATTTGTACATTTCAGAATTGAAAGAGAGCAGGCACCAAGCTCAACATGCAAAGAGTAGGCTGTCTTTATTTTTATTTATATTGAAGACAGTTACAGAACTCTCCAAATGGTAGAAAATATCAGATTTTTACATAAAGAAAAGAGAATTGTAAAGATAGCTAAGTGAACACACACTTTTTACTTTCTACTAAGCTGTACTAAAACTATAGTAAAGAGAGTTTTTAAAGGCGTAACCCTACAAGGATAAAGTGTGCGTGAGAAGTAGCACCAACTTTTTGGGAGCTGTGAAATGGATGAACAGTAGTGCTGACAGTAGAACTGGTGAAGAATGAATTCCATTTCCTAAGTGGGATCAGCCAAGAGCAAAGTCCATTTAAACCACCAAATACTCTGTGCCCAGGAATGAGGCAACCAGCTCCTTCTGGCAAAGGGGAGTAGGTATGTTCCCCAATAAGGAAGGTTGGTCAAAAGCTGTTTGAGAAGAAGTTGGAGCCCTAGATGGTTTTCTCTTTCTCCAGACTGCTGGGTGATACCCTCCTTCTCCCCAGCAAAAAAGTTTCCTCTTTGAAAGGGTAGAGCAGAGGGTCTTTTGAATAAATGGAAAACAGAGGCGTTAAATAAATGATGTGTACATACTAATTGCAGAACTTCTTCCTCAGCCCAGAATGATAACAGTCAGTCCCTTACTTCCAGGCAGGAGACTAGACAAGCTTTTCCTAGGCAGGAAACTATCAGACTCAAGATGAAAGACTGGATGACACGGAAATGGTGCTGACACCCAAGGTTCCCCCAGGAGATTCTCTGACAACTCACCAGACAGGTAGGGAATCCCACTCACTCATGCAGAGCTTCCAGGCAGCTCTCCAGTCCCCATACTTAAATGTGAGCAAGCAAACAAACACGAGGAGATGGGAGAACAGCCTCTAATGTGAAAAAATAGAAACTAAAAAACAGGAAAAATGTGGTAAAAATAGAAAGTATTCAGGCAGTAAAAAGTGCATTAAAAAATAACAGCAACTAAACTCTTAATGTCTTTAGAGAAGTCATGGATTCTTATGTTATTCAATGCACCCTAGAAATCAGGAACCACCAAAGTGTCCCAGGTTCGATTCCCAGCCAGGGTACATTCCTGGGTTGCAGGCCATAACCCCCAGCAACCGTACATTGATGTTTCTCTCTCTCTCTCTCTCTCTCTCTTTCTCCCTCCCTCCCTCTCTTCCCTCTCTAAAAATAAATAAAATCTTTAAAAAAAAAAAGAAATCAGGAACCAAAATAATTTCTTTTTTCAGAAAATAAAAAAAGCCTTTAGGAAAAACTGGAAAAGGCTCTACCAAATACCCACAATACTGAACTGGGTTCAAAGAGAAAGTTCTACAAGTTTACAGGGAGAAAACACAACACAGAAATTTTAAGGGACCCAATGAGTTCAGATTTCTCAAAAGGAACTTGGTCAGTTGGAAGACAATAGAACAGGCAGTACATTCAAATTCCTGAGGGAAAAACATCTCAACCAAGAAATCTATACTCACTCAAGTTATAAATCAAGTATGCCTGAAGAATAGACATCTTTAGGCTTTCAAGGTCTCAGAAATGTTCCCTCCCACACACCCTTCCTTAAGTAGCTAGTGGATAGAGGATGTGCTTCACCTAAAGGGTGAGTAATCCAGAGAGAGGAAGATGGCAACCAGGAAAAAAGGGGACCTGCACAGGGGACAGACAGGGAATCCCCAGGCTGATTGTAAGTGGAAATTTTTCATTGTGAAGCAGCTCAGCCAACTGTGGGCGAGGCTTTTTTAAGAAGGTGAAGTTAATCAAACAGCTATGTGAATGAGCATATTGAACAAAAAGAACATAGTGAAAAGAGACTGCAATTATGCTGGAGAAAGGTTTGGGCTTAAATAGTGATAAGTATCACTAGTCATAGAAAACTAAGCAACTAGCACAAGATAAACAAACCAAAAAAATCAAAGTAGGACTCAAGAGAACAGCCCCCACCCCTCCAAAAGTCCAGGAAATAAAAGAATAATAGTGACTTACCACATAGCTCCCCTGTGAATACAAAACAGAATTATAATAATGTGAATACTCACTGTTTAACCAAAATGATTACCTTGTATAAGGAAATGGAGAAATGGGGAGTGTGCATAGGTTTTGAGTGGCAGGAACACAGGAAAGAGAACTAAATTCTCATCTCACATAGTAAGAAAAATGTAAAAACTAAGCAGTACTGCATGATGACCATTATTTAGAGATATGGATATCCATATTGGAGAATCATCTAAGCATTTGAAAGCGGTTGCCTTTCGGACAGAGAAACTTAGGAAAGGGTTAAGGACTGCTATTTATCTTATCCGCCCTTGTGGAACTGTAAATTATAACAGTGATAAAAATAAAATTTTAAAAATTTAAAAGAAGAGCAATATTGCAGAGTTAACTTTATTTTACTTTTCTGGAAATAACTGTTCAGATTAAAGAATGTTTATAACACATTATGAGCTCTTTGAAAGAAAAAAGGCCATATTTATTTCTTTTTTAAAGTATACTTTATTGATTGTATTACAGTTGTCCCATTTTTTTTCTCCCTTTTATTCCCTTCTACCCTGCACCACTCTCCCCCCAGGATTCCACCTGCTCTTAGTTCATATCCATGGGCCATACATATATGTTCTTTGGCTTCTCCATTTCCTATACTGTTCTTAACCTCTCCCTGTCTATTTTGTAGCTACTATTTATGCTTCTTATTCCCTGCACTTTTCCCCCACATTCTCCTCCTTCTCCCTCCCAGCTGATAACCCTTCATGTGAACTCCATTTCTGTGATTCTGTTCCGGTTCTAGTTGTTTGCTTAGTTTTGGGGAGGGGGGGGGTTTAGGTTCAGTTGTTTATCATTGTGGGTTTGTTGTCATTTTACTGTTCATAGTTTTTGACCATCTTCTTTTTCTTAGATAAGTTCCTTGAACATTTCATGTAATAAGGGCTTGGTAATGATGAACTCTTTTAACTTGACCTTATCTGGGAAGCACTTTATCTGCCCTTCCATTCTAAATGATAATTTTGCTGGGCAGAGTGATCTGGATGGAATGTAGATCCTTGCCTTTCATGACTTGGAATACTTCTTTCTAGCCCCTTCTAGCCTATAAGGTTTCTTTTCAGAAATCATCTGATAGTCTTATGGGAACTCCTTTGTAGGTAACTCTTTTCTCTTCCTTTGCTGCTTTTAAAATTCTTTCCTTGTCTTTAACCTTGGGCAATTTAATTATGATGTGCCTTAGTGTGTACTTCCTTGAGTCCGACTTCTTTGGGACTCTCTGAGCTTCCTGGACATCTATTTCCTTTGCCACATTAAGGAAGTTCTCCTTCATTATTTTTTCAGGTAGGTTTCCAATTTCTTGCTCTTTCTCTTCTCCTTCTAGCACCCCTATGATTCAGATGTTGAAATGTTTTAGGTTGTCCTGGAGGTTCCTAAGCCTCTCCTCATTTTTTTTTTGAATTCTTGTTTCTTCATTCTGTTTTGGTTAAATATTTATTTCTTCCTTCTGTTCCAAATCATTTGATTTGAGTCCCAGTTTCCTTCCCTTCACTGTTGGTTCCCTGTATACTTTTCGTTATTTCACTTTTCATAGCCTTCACTTTCCCTCTATTTTGCAGCCATACTCAATCATTTCTGAGTATCTTGATTATTTCTGTATCTTGGTTACCAGTGTTTTGAACTCTGCAACTGATAGGTTGGCTATCTCTTCATTGCTTAGTTGTATTTTTTTCTAGAGCTTGGATCTGTTCTTTCATTTGGGCCATACTTTTATCTCCAGGAGCCTTTTACATTCTAAGGGGTGGAGTCTTAGGTATTTGCTAGGGTAGGGCAACCCACATCCCTGAGTTGTGGCACTTTGTGTGGGGGAGGGGCCCAAAAGGAAACAATGCTGCTTGCTTGGCTCTCAGTCACTTCCTCTGCTATGCACAAGCAAATTGTGCCCTTCTGGTGCTAATTTCAGGGTGTGTGGGCTTGTGTATACTCTAGGACCCTGTGGGTCTCTCCAACGAACTCTCCTGAGTCTGAGAGTTTCTCCCACTGCTTCAATTCCTACAGGTTTTTACTGCCACAGGTTTTGAGGCTTTATTTCCCCACACTGGAACTCTGGGTGGCATGGTCTGTTTTGCTCCCCAGTTGTTCCTCTTGGTTTATCCACATGTGAATGTGGGATTGCCAGGTCTGCCAGCTACTGCCTTGTCCACCCAGTCCACGCCTTGCCTTGCATCCTTTCCACCCTGGCTGCCCGTCTCCACCCCTCCTACGAGTCTGGATGAGTCTTTCTTCTTTAACTCCTTTGTTGAAGTGGTTGTTGGACTTCCATACAGTTCAAGTTCTGGTTGTTTTTTATCTTGAAATTTGTTGTCCTTTTGGTTGTTTGAGAAAGCAAAATGTATGTGCCTACACCTCCATCTTGGCCAGAAGTCATCAAATATTTTACTTATTCGTTTTTAGAGAGGGGAAAATAGGAGAGAGGGAGAGAAACATCAGTGTGTGGTTGCCTCTCACATGCACCCTACTGGGGACCTGTCCTACAATACAGGTATGTGCCCTAGACTGGGAATTGAACCAGCGACCTTTTGCTTCACAGGCCAGCACTCAATCCATTGAACCACACAGCCAGGGCTATTTCTTTATATTGGTCCTCAGCTCATATTAACATTTCTATTTGTTCCTAATATAATTATGTTAACATTATGTTAGCATATGACATTGCCTTTTCCAGAACTCTAAGGTTTACAGTGAGTATACTGGTAGGAATCTCTTATTTTCCCTTGTTAAACACCTTTCCTATTTGATTATAATTCCACTTACTAATTCCTTCTGGCTTTTGTCTTCCAAACAATTTTTGATTTTTATTGCATGAATGCAGTTTGAACTGGCCCAGCAGATGGTTTACAAGGTGCAGGTGTAACATAAATTGGCAAACTCAATAGAAAAGAAGACAACCATTGGCTAGAAAACAGTAAGCAAGGTTACCTCAGCATATCTGTTCAGAAGGGTCATGCTATGAATTTTTTTCCAATTCATTTTGAGTAGTTTTAGAGACCCACTCTATACTGAGCTTTATGATAATAACAGCCAATAATCACATATTCACTGTGTTCTAGGTTCTAATTGTTTTCCCTACCCCTCATTTAATTATTGCAGGAACCCTATGAAGCAAATTATTCCCAATTTGCAGACAAGGAAAATGAGGCACAGAGAGAATAGGTATGTTTCCTGAATTCCTTGGGAAATGGTGGAGCAGGGAATCAAGCATGTGGAGGAGATAATAAAACCAAAGAAAAGATAGAAATGAATTAACTACTGAGCACTTTGCTATGGTCTAGAAAGTTCTATCATTGTATTTAGTTATCACAGCAATGTAATGAATGATTATTACTTCCTTATACTTGTGAGAGAGGTTTGGAAACTTGTTCAGAGTCACAGAGATAAGCTTCAGCCCTAAAGAAAACTTTTTCTCCTGGGAGTTAACACAAACAATAGGAACTGGCACAACTACAGATGATGTCAAATGTGTGCTATAAATAAAAGCATAGTACGATCTCCGAGGAAGGAATGTGGAAACTAAGGGAGATGTTGGTGAGACTCCTGGGCTCGGTGTATTTATTTTGGATAGACAGAGAGGAGGGGTGAACAGCATTTTTCCTGGTTATTGTTCTTTGCTGTATTTGATGTTTTCCTTTTTTGGTAAGTGTTTATTATTTTAAAAAATATTGGCTTTCATGTTGACAAAAAATCATTTCTAAATTCCCCTCTTTTTATAGAAATTTCAAAGCAGGGACAAATGTGTAAGCTTAAAAAATGATAAGAAGCATGGATGAAAGAGCAGAATACAGGAACTCAAGAGGAGGATGGTTGTTCTTTCAAGGTTAGAACAAAAAGAAGGAGAGGGTAAATGCTGGGAAATGATTTGATGAAAGGGCAGAAAAATTTAGTTTAGGAAAAAAAGTGAACTTCTCTGATGGAAGTCCATTTTGAGAGAGGAGTTGGATTTGAAGCCTCTGTGTCCCAGCCCACTGACCTCTATGCTCTTGGAGAGGTTTACATAAATAGGATACTGCCACACTTTTTTAAATAAGAAATTCCAGGGTGTGGGTGAGAAGAAGGTTTCTCTCAGCTGAGATGTTTGCAGCTCCTTCAGATCAGTGGCATATCATCTCAGTCTTGGGGAGTGCCGCTGCTGCTCAGTGCCCTGCATGAAGTCCACAGTGATGGTCAGCAATATGGGTTCCATCTACTTGAGAGTCATTGTCTTTGCATCATGTGACATCTTCCATGGACTCTGCAATGAAAATCAATTATAATCCCTTTTGGTGAGAGAAACTAAGTTAGAAAGAAAAATGATTAGAAACAGAAGGCAGCTTGACACTTGAATTGCCACATTTGTTCAACATGTGATTCAAAAGCTGTGAATAAGTTTTGCTGGCTGGTCTCCCAACTAACAACCTTTCGCTTACTTGAAAGCCAAAATCCGTGACTCAAAGAGCGTGCTAGGAAGAAATTTTTAACAGATAAAATTAACTATTCCCAGCAACATTGAATAACATATATACATATACTCATGTACCTTTTTTTGAAATGAAGCTCAAAATATATCAAGATCTAACTCAAACTACTCTCCACAGCTCCAAAACTCAGTCATGACAGCTAACATTTTTCAAGTGCTCACTATGTACCAGGTACTGTATTTAAATCTAACACCAGCACGGAAAGTTAGGTACTATTGCCACATAATCTTTTTTTTAACGATGAAATTGAATCAAGGGGAATTTAAATAACTTTTCAAGGTCAAAAAGATAGAAAATGATGGAGCCAGGGCTGAAACTCAAACAGTCAGACTCTACTACACTCTTGACAAAGTCCTTGATTTCATGGAGTTTATAATCCTATAGTGGATTCAGATAAGTACCCTTCAGTTTGGTAAGCATACATAGTAAAATTACTAAGGACCTATGTCAGAAGACCATCTAACCTTGCTTTTGGCTATTGAGGAGGATGAAAGGGCCAGCTAAACCAAGACAAGCTAGTAATGGTGCAAGGGAGGAAGAAGTTACAGAGACAAAGGAGAGCTCAGAGATGAAAGAGAGGGTGCCTGGAAGGGAGGGCTAATGCAAGAAGGGCCATTTTGAAAGATTTTAAGATAAGGATGGACGTAATTTGCATTTCTGAAACTGTTTTTTTGGCTGGCTTGGAGAATGACTTGTGAAATTTGTTAAGGGGCTATTGCCTTGGGTGTAAACCAAGGCAGAGACATGCAAATGCAGAGAAGCAGAGGAACTGTAGAATTATTCACACAGCAGACTTGACAGAATGGCATCAAAGACAACAAAGGAGACAGAATCCAGGATGGATCCTACATTTCTGCCTTGGAAACTGGAGAGATAGGGTGCCATTCACCAAGATGGGAAATCCAGGAAGAGTAACAGGTTCAAGAATGAGGTTGAAAGAAGATGATTCCATCTTTACTGTATTGAGGTACTTATGTAACATATAAATACATAGGAGGATCATTCCTTATAAAAGAATAACTCACATGGGTTATTTTAATTACCTAGTTCTCTTGTCTTTAAAAAATTAATTCACAAAATATTTTCCAATAGAGCTTTTTTTTTTTACATCTAGTTATCTGCAACTATTGAGACATACATATACACATTTTACCTTATCGCTAGGACATTTCAAACATATTATTTCTATTTATTTATTATTTAATTTTTATGATCAATATAGGATATAGAAATCAAAAACAAACAATAGAAAAGTTGGTAAAGATGAACAATACATTAAAAAAATAAGTGATCATTTAACATGTTAGTCTCACTAGTAATCAGAAAAATGCAAGTTGAAACAGAGTAAGATCCTATTTCTGCTGGTCAAATTGGCAAATTTTAAAAGAACTAATTGTTAAAGAGGATATTAGGAAAAAGTATTTTTATAGGAATATAAATAGCTATTTTCTGTATCATTTTGGGGCAATATGTATAAACAACGATTACTTGGCAATTCCATATGTAGAATTTATTCTTAGGGAAAAAATAAGATGACATTGAAGGATGTATCATTAAAGAGGTGTACTTCTGCATCTGTGGAAGAGTTAAAAACTGAAAATAATCCAAATGTCCAAAATGAAAGGGGGTAAGTACATCATGATATCCTCCTTACAGTAAAATATTGCAGAGAAAATGGAAATAATATTGCCACATAATGGCACAAAGTTTATAGATACTGAGAGGTAGCAATGTTAAGTACAGAAAGCTAATGCGTGTATCAGCAGAACAGAAACTGACAGTGCAGAAGCCTGCGGGGAGTAGGAGGTCATTTATTCCCTTTATCTCTCTCCACAGACAAGGAATCCTGGGCCCAGATACAGAAAATGGTCTGCCTAAGGTCATTTGGGACACTAGTTTCGTCCTTCATCTGTCAGCATCCTCCTGGCCTGGGAAGACTGCAGCAACTGTTGATGTCTTCTGTGGATAAGTACCAGACACTGTGTCAGGACCTTTTCACTTGTAATTGTACCCAAAAGACAGGAAGAGGCTGATGAATAAGAGAGGGAGAGGATGATCAATTGACATGAGGCCCCTGAGAAGCTGAATGGATGGGAACTAGGGCAAAGCTAAAATTACAAGTCTTGGATAGTAAAGGAATCCCCCTTTTTTACTGCAGTGGACAAAGGGTACAGGTCAGGGTACAGAGGGTTTGTAGATTCTGCATAGAAGGAGTTTCTTACTTTCTTTGTGAAGTTGAAGAGGTTACTGGGAGTGAGATTTTGGGTCAAGGGTTTAAAAAATATGACGGCATCTTTGCCGGTGTTGTTTGGTTGAAGCCTCGTCCAGTACACCAATAGCTTGCGGGTTCGATTCTCACTCAGGGCACATACCTAGGTTGCAGGTTCAATCCGTGATCAGGGAGTGTATTGGAGGCAACCCAAATCAATGATTCTCTCTCACATGGATGTTTCTCTCTCTCTGTCTCTCTTCCTCTCTCCCGTAATCAATAAACATATTTTTTAACAATAAAAAAATATGGAGGCACCTGTTGTGAACAGACAGAAGAGCTATCCAGGGAAACAAATGCCGCTGCCTGGTGCTGGGGGCCCCATTGAAAGAGGAGCTAGAAGTGACATTGGCACAAATCTGATCATGACATGCTTGTCTCCAGCATCACTCTCAGTCTAAATGTAAAGATGGAGGAGAAGTGAATAAGAGAAATCTTGACTCAAGCTAGAAAGCACTAATAATTCAGAAAAATAAATGTGCTTTTTTATCTCTAAAATGTGTGAAAATGGAGAGGGAACAATCAGGTTCAGATGGGTGCAGTCTGATATAATCAGAGGCCATCAAACATTTGTTTGGATTTGGATCTATACATCATTGTCCCAGAAAAAAGGAGACAAATGTTCTTCAACTTAGCCTGACCAGGTTGCTCATTTGATTAAAGCACTGCCCTGATGTTGCTACCAGATAGGGGCCTGGCCCTGAGAGGGGCTAGGGCCAGCTGTAGTGTGTGGGTTTTTGACTTTGTGTAGGAATGATTTCACAACATGACTCCAGGTGACTGTGAGGACACATTTATTAAAGGTGGGGACAGTAAGGCAAGGAAAGGCTTGGCATAGAAGAAGCAACAGGAGAGCCTAGGCTGGGCTGTCTTAGCTCACTGGGAAGTCAGAGAAGAGGGGGATTTGGGGAGAGGTTCTGGGGATTCTCTTTCCTTCCTTCTTTCCTTCCTTCCTTCCTTCCTTCCTTCCTTCCTTCCTTCCTTCCTTCCTTCCTTCCTTCCTTAAAATCAATCAATAAAAAAATGTTTAAAGTATTCTTCAATTAAAAAGACCTGCATTTTCTTTATTATTCTTTTTAATCTTACACAGGTCCTAGTTCTGGAAGGAAAGGCTTTAAGGGTGCTTTTAGCTTTGAGATTTTAAGATTCTATAATCAGATTTTGAGATGAGCAATATTTCTAAATGACTTTTAAAATAATTAATTAAAAAACTGACTCTGGCTGGGTAGCTCAATTGGTTAAAGCATCATCCCCATATGCCAACATTACAGGTTTGATCCCTGGTCAGACCACACACGAGATTCAGCCAATGATTGTGTAGATAAGTGGAACAATGAAGTGATGTTTCTCTCTCTCTCAAATCAATAAATAAAAAAGGTAATTGAAAAAGTAACATATGGACCTAGTAAAAAAATAAACTCAAACAGTACAAAATACTGTGCAATAAAGTAATTCTGTTAATTAGTATGAACTTATGTTTAGGTTAATAGATATAAGATAGTTACATATAGAAATATTGTATATGTTTATATACATATTTCACAATATATTATAGTATATAAAATACTATATAACATTATTTCATAATATACCCATATATATTTCTTTGCTCCATCAACTGATAGGGCCTAGAAGCAATGATATTTCAATAGCAAAGAGCACGCCTATTGCTGACATCTTGGTTCTAGCAAAATTCTCTAGTGAAAGAAATCAGAGCTCCTTGGAGCATCTTGTAGTGCTGGAAAACAAAAAACAAACCCACCCCACATGTTGGGGCCTTGTCGGAGGGGCACAGGAGCCAACTGAAAAACTTCCCAATTGGACAAAGCTAGAACAATTTGATCAACAAAATAAAATAATATAGGGTCTTGATGCAAAATATAAAATAAATACTCTGATTCCATACTGACATAAAGAAATGGCTGAACAAATAAATGGGGAGCAGGGAAGACAAATGTCTCTTTCAGAATTTCAAGTAATTTATGAACATTTTCTGCCCTCAAGGAGGTGGTTTAACTCCCCACTCCTTAACTTTGGGCTGCATAGTGAGTTCCTTCCAAAGAGTACAGTACAGAAAAGGGTTGGAGGTGGGGGAGAGTCATTTTACCACGGAGAAACCTAACAAACACTACCTCAGCTAGATGATCAAGGTCAGTATCAACAATGATAAGCAAGTTGATACTATGTATTCTTAGTACAATGTGATGAAAATGCTTCTGTTACTTTACCTTCCCCAAAACCCATAACACTAATTTAAACTTTGAGAAAAACCAGACACATTCTAATAAGCATACTACAAAATATTTCTCAAAACTGTCAAGATCATCAAAACAAAGGAAGTCTGAGAAATTGTCACAACTAAGAGGAACCTACGAAAACCTGACAGCCCTGGCTGGGTAGCTCAGTGTCTAGAGTGCCATCCCAATATGTCAAGGTTGTGGGTTCAGTCCCCAGTCAGAACACATACAAGCCACTAAATGCATAGATAAGTGGAGCAACAAATTGATGTTGCTCTCTCTCTCTCTCTTTGCCCCTCTCCTTCCCTAGTTCCTCTCTCTCTCTCTCAAATCAATTAGGAAAAAACCCAAAAAACAAAAACATGACAACTAAATATAATGTGGTATTCTAGAAGAGAAAAATGATATTAGGTAAAAAGTAAGGAAATCTGAACAAACTATTGACTTTAGTTAATAGTAATGTATCAATATGGTTTTTTAAATTGTGGTAAATATATCATACAGATTTAAGATGCTCATAAAAGAAGAAAGTAGATATGGGGTATATGGGAATTTTCTGTACTATCTTCTCAATTTTTCATTGACTCTAAAACTGTTCTAAAAATAAAATGTAATTTTTTTAAAAGTCTCTTGCCTTCCATCAGAACCTACTGTCTTGTGAATCTTTTCCAAAATACTCTTATGTGTGGAGATAGTCTCCACTTGCCCCTTCCTTTCCTCTCTCCATCTTTCTCTGCTGTGTGCCCTGAAGACTGACTTCATGGGCAATCAGTAAGCTCTCTAGATCTCAGGCTTCTTCCTGTAGAATGTGGGCAATGGAGGAATGGAGGAGTGAGGACGCACCTACCAGCAGATCAGAGTTAAGAGGGCAAACTGGGGTGTTTATTTCTGCAGTTCCTTCCTGGTTGGACCTGGTAATTAGCAGTGGCTCCTTTCCTCTCCTGAAGGCCTCAGTTCCTGCTGGGCAGCCCTGTCCATCAACACTCTGGGTTCTGGTAACAGCTTCCTCCCTCTGCCCCTAAGGCTAGGATTGTTGACAGCTCTCCTTCCTAAGTAAAGCTCCTGACAGCTACCTGTCCCTGAGGGGCTTTGCTAGGCCTTGTTTGTGTTCTTTGGCCCTTTCCACAATTTAAGAGTCCCTGCATTAACTTTCAGTGTGTTAACTCTTTCTTGCTAGGACTCTGATGAATATCATGTATGAATGTATACTCCCTTCTATACAAAATAAACATATTATACACATTTTCTTTGCACATTACTTTTTTTTCATCGATAGTTGACTTTGGGTTTCTTCCACGTCCATATATTTTTATCTACTTTTTTAGTATCCCAAGGTCTATGTATATTATACTTCCATATTGAAAGAGGAGAATTCAAAACTGAATTTAGCAGAGGGGCCCAAGCCCGGGATGGGATGATGACACTGACAAGAAGTTCTGATATAGTGGGAAGGTGAACTGATGCTGCTGAATTCCTGGATAGTTTTGCAGAAGGTTTAGAGGATGGGCTTTGGAATCAAACTGCTTGAGTTTGTATTCCAGCTCAGTCCTGCTGTGTGACCTTGGGCAAACTATTTAACCTTTCTGTGTGTATTTCCTCATCTGTAAAATGGGAATAACAATATCTATCTCAAAGCAGTTCAGCTTTCAAGTCAACTTTCAAGTCAGATCACACTGGGCAACATGGGACATCCAATGGAAAATATCTTTTAATTTTTAATTTTTTTCTCTTCACTTGAGTTCAAGGATTACCTGTATTTTACAGAAAAAAAGAAGCCCCTTATTTTCCTCCTGTGATCTCAAGGGTTAGCTGCTGGCCTTATTAAGTCTATCTACCTCCACTCCCTAAATACCTGGGTTTCATTGCCACATACCCACGGAGGACTGCAGGTTGTTATCTCTAGATCTGACTTCATCTGAATTTTGGCCCCTGCTTTCCTTTTAGTTTCTCAAGCCCATCCAGCTTTTTCCTGACCCAGCATTTTTGCCTTTGCTGTTTTGTTTTCCAGAAAGGCCTGTCCTACTTGTACTTCAACTTTCTTTAAATGTCACCTCTTTGGAGAGAGAGAGGCTTTCCCTAACCACCCTGGTGCAAGCAGTCCTCCCCCTCCCCATGCTGTGCATTGCCTCTTCAGTAATTCTACAAATTGTTCTGCTTATTTCTCTCATAGCTTGACAGATTTTATCATGATAAATATTTGCTTAGAGTCACCCACCAGACTCTAAGTCCTTTAAGGGCAGAACTTTGTTAAACTTGTTCACTGCTGTATCCCCAGCACTGAAAATGGTCCCTGACACAAGTGAAGGGCTCAATAAATACTCACTGACTAATAAGTGTATGCATGGATGGATGGATAGATAAATGAAATACTTAAACATCCAACTCAGGATAATACAGCCCATCATGTTTACTTGAAACATCCCTCAACTTTCCTTTTTCTCCCACTGTGGACAAACCATAGAGCTATCAGATAAGGTGTGCAAGGATAACTTTAAAAGTTAAGTACATTTAAATAATAAGAAACTTGGGCAGACCCTCACATTATTCTTTGCTTAGAAAACTATGACATTATTTCATGGTGGTGAATGACAAATATACTAAACTAAATATCAAATTTTAATTAATATTAAAAATGTGGTATTTCCTCTACTATTTGAGACATTTATTGAATTATATAAAAGTAAATTTTTATTGACACTAAAAGTTGCTTTAAATTGGGATGGATTGCCACATAGGTTCAGAAAAAAATTCTCTTATTTAGTGTTCTTTTTAAAGAACAGACTTACATTTTTTTAAAAGTTTTTTCCTACCCAATGATTTCTTAACATCCCATTATTAAATGATCAATCAATCAATAATTTAACAAATATTTTTTCCAGTACCTGTTACATTACCATAATATGCCAAAGTATTCTGGAGAGAAACAAAAAAAGGTATAATTTTACTTACTTGAAATTCTTCTGATTAGAGAACTTTTTTAATTACAATTTTTAAAAGGAAGAAAAAAAGGAAAATAAAAATCTGCCCTTTAGATAAAAAAATAGCAAAGACTGACCTCTATTAAATCATTCTTGTGACACACAAACTCACTCAAAAACATAGATACACTTATGATTTTATACATATATCCACATTTTATCAATTCTAGTATGTCATACATTATAAAACTCATGGTTATTCTCTGAATCACTAAGAAAGAAAAAATACTGCTGTCACAGGTGGGAACAGGTAACCAGCTTCTTGGTGATTGGGACAAAGAATTGAACCAAACACCCAAAGTTTATAGCAGAGAACATGGGAGCAGGCCAACTCCAAGCAGAGATTGACCTCATGGGCTGGAGGGATTCTATTCCTGGCTAGTTTTGGTGGGCTTTTACTGAGCATGTACAAGCAGTTGTATTACTTTAAAGCTACTGTGCATGTGGTCTCCCATGACTTTCCCTGATTGACCACCAGGGAAGAGGGCCCCACAATGCTACCAAATTGACCCCCGTTTCTCCTGGGGTCCCTCTGTACTAGGTTTACCTTTCCCTTGACTAGAGAATTATAGCTCTCCCTGTTAGAGATTTGTGAAAAGTAAAGGAGCTATTTATTCAAGTTTACAGACTTAAGAGGAATGACTTAATGTCTTCACCAAAATCCCAAAGTTCCTTAAAACACCCACAAACACACACAGTCCTTCCTTCCCCCCTTTGCCCAGTTTGGGGTACTGTATCTCAGGGAAAGAAATATAAGTCCATGGCTCAGGCAGCTCCTGGTTCTTCCCAGTAATCCGTGCTCAGTTGGTAGGCCTCCCTTGGTTCCCAGCACCATCAGCTGCGTTGCCAGGATCTCCAGCTAAAGCCGCGTGGTGGTTCTTTGCTAAAGCTGCATGGTGATTCTTCTCATGGCTGCAGGGGTGGGGGGGGGGGGCGGGTGGCTGTCCCCTTACTCTGGCCAAAGCTACATGGTTCTCCTCACTGCCACAGCCGCATATTCCCTTCCTTATATGGCTGCAGCCATGTGGCTCCCTCCTCAATGGCTGCCGAGTCTGGGTTTAAATATCCTTCCATCTTTACTGGGCTGCCATCATGAGTCTGCGCAGGGATGGTCCCATGTCATGGAGCCAGTCATCTCCAAGTTCTCATGCAGGCACTGTAACTAGGGGGAGTTGCCTCCCAGTTACATCTTGGGGGAAAGTCCCTTCCATCCCCCTGGCTCAGAGCCTGGCCACAGCTATTTAACATAGCTATGCAACCAGTTAAAGGTTATAGATGTTAAATGACCACCCCAGAGGTTAGCTGCAAAGGTTAGTTGGTATGCAAAACAGCTCTGAATGGCCCTGCTCCATGTGTCCCTTCCCCCAACTCACACCTGTGTTGGAGGGTGAGGATATCCTATATATCTTTCTAATATTTCCTGGACACCTTGAATTCTGGACCCCATTACAAATCCTTCTTTCGGGGGGCCCCCTGGCTGCACCCTTGTACATGACCAGTTGAACTATATAGCACACCATCAATTGTAAGATGAGCCCTGATAAAATGTGAAAAATGTGCATTTTAGATCAGTGAAATAGGGTTTACACTTTCGTGACCATTTGATAAATATTTGTTGCACCCACAGATATGCAGCCACGGTCCATGCTTTTTTTATTCATCATTATACCATGGCCAGTTCTAATAAATTCTTAATAAATCCTTGGATGAATGAATGGACAAATAAGTGAGTGTGCATATCTGACAGTGAAGTTTGCCTTACACTCCAAGCACCTAAATGATAAATAAGAAAACGCATTTTAAATCATCATTAACTGCTAAGTGCTGGAAAGTAACAATTTATTTTGAAGTGGTATCTGTCAGCTTGAAAAGAAGTTCTGAAAATGATGAAATTATCACAAAAAAAAGAACCACCCACCTCCACTAGAAACAGGTGAAGCTTGATTTGTAAAGCCTAAGTGAGTAATTTGAGGTGTTTAATATAACAAGTAAATTGGGTGGGGAGAGCAAGCTGTTTTCACCTCCTACTCTTCTCTGTTTCTAAAAGACAGTCAAATTCAGATCTAGGAGAAAAGCAGTTCTGTACTTTTATAAAAACCTATGAGGGAGATGTCATCTTGCCCATGCACCACTCGTTTCTTCTGTCAAAAAGAGAAGAAAGCAATATCTTCATCTAGACCCATGCAGGGCTCATTATAGTGTGGTAATTATTAAATTGAATTTTTATATAGAAAGATGCTCAAAAAAGAATTCTATCTATTCTCCAAGGGAAGTCGCACACCCGACTCCTAGTGTTATTTGGTAGTCTATTCTCTCTTCTGTCTTCTGACACCTGCCTCTACCACACTCCTCATTCCTTGGATTCACCAACAGCACCAAATCATCACCAGGTTCTGATCCAAACTGGTCCACAAAACTGACTGAACCAGACCAAAATTATCAAAATAGAAGTAACAAGGAGCAAACATGCCTATTAGACTGGGATATTGGTTCTATTTATATTTGTGTGGGAGGCCACTGTGCCTGGCATGGGCGCTGCTCCCACTGGGAGATGCACAGGACCCATGCCCACGGATAGGTTTTCCCATGGGGAATCAGGCCTGCAATGTGCCTAGGCCACTATGAGTCTTGCGTTTTGCTAAAACTCCCTCACCCTGAATTGAGGACATTTAATGCAAAGCAACTTCCTAAAAACCATGCTAAACCTTCCAAGGATGAGTGTCACCGGTCCAACTACTTTTGCCTTTTCATTTGCAAATATCCCTCTTCTGTGATGTGATTACCAGCGTCCTCTCCTTTGTTTTCTGTATAAGGTAACCACCTAAATCGAGCTTGTCCATAATTAACGAGGACCTTCTTGTAATGTGCCCAGTAAAACAATAAAAGCTCATTAGAGCGAGGGCTAAGGCTTTTGCTCCCCTTGAGAGAAAAGCCATGCTGTCCATTTTCCTTCCCAGGACTCGGTAGTCCGTGTGAATTTGTCTCATATTTCATCCACAATGACACGGACCCCATGAGCCAGGGGCCACATCAATTTGTACAGAATGCCTCCTAATTAACTCAGGGAAGAATTGTGAGCCTTCTGGGTGAGTTACTGTGGAACTCAGTGTACAATGAGTTAATAGTATTAGATCCTAGGCAGCTGCTGACAGTGTTAAGAAAAATTCATATGTATTCATCTGGAAAGATATTTGTGGCATAGCCTTAATTTTTTTTAAGTTGTAGGCCAATATGTAATATATTTTTATTAGTATAAAAAATCTTTGGGCTATAGGTATATATGTTAGACAACTTTATGGAAGATAATGGTTGGAAGAAGTCATAGTGTTTGTCCTAAAGAAGATTTTGTCTAGTGAGGGAGATGAGACTTGTATGTAAATAAAATTATGATACCAAGGTAGATAGTAACTGGCATTTTAAGAGACAATCAGATAAGGTACCAGGAGAATCCAGAAAAGAAATCAGATTAATTCTGACTGAGAAAATCAAGGAATGTTCATGGAGGAGACAGTAATTTAACTAGGCTTTAAAGGTATGTGTGAAGGTGTACTGAGTAGGTGCAGTCAGAACCAACTTAAAAATTTTTTTCCCTCTATTTCAGTGTAGTTGAGTTTCACATCCAACAATAATGAGCTCATAGAAATGCATGTACACTATGTATATGTGTGTACTAGATATGTCTCCATATATATGGAGAGATGCATGTTTAGTACACATAAGAATTTAATGATAAATGTACATTTTATTTTTAAAATTTATTGATGTGTGAGTGAGAGAGAGAGAGAAGGACAAACATTGATTTGTTGTTCCACCCATTTATGCATTCATTGGTTGTTTCCCATATGTGCCCAGACAGGAGATTGAATCTGCTACCCTGGCACATTGGGACTTTAAGTCACCCCAGGCACATCTCTAACCAACTGAGCTATTCGGCCAGGGCAATAAACGTGCATTTTAAATAACATACAGAATCTCAGAGGGACTGCAAATTCCATCATAGGATGCTTAGTAGCAGCCCTGGCCTCTATCCACTAACATCCCCCAAGGTGTGAAAACCAAAAATGTCTCTGGACATTGCCAAATGTCTTCTGGAGGACAGAAAAATCCTTAGATAAGAACGACTAGTTCTCATCCCTGGCTGGTGTAGCTCAGTTGTTTGAACGCGGGCTGGGAACCAAAGCATCGCAGGTTCAATTCCCAGACAGGGTACATTCCTGGGTTGCAGGCCATAATCCCCAGCAACCGCACATTGATGTTTCTCTCTATCTCCCTCCCTTCTCTCTCTAAAAATAAATAAATAAAATCTTTTAAAAATTTTAAAAAAGGATACACTTAAAAAAAAGAAAGACTAGTTCTCAATTCCTGTCGACCAAGAGTTTTAAAATTCGTGATTTAGATTTTGTTTTTTAGGTCCCTTTTTCAAGGGTTTATAACCGTACTGGGTCAAGAAAGTTTTGAAGATCTGTTGAAAACTTTTGACTCATTCATTCCTCAGAAAAATGCTCATGTTTGCATCATGTCAAATACAATTTCAGGGATGTACACTTGGGTTCTCCTGAGAGTCCTGTTTCTGGGAGCTTGCAGAATTGTTATGGTCTGTACTTTCCAGCTGGGTGGGTAACTGAATGCTGATGTCCAGAAGGTCCATATTTTAGAACCTCGTCTGTGTTTACTTCAGAACACTGCTGATGAGGAGAGAGTCGTCCTGTTCACCAAACTTGCCCTCCCTTCATCTTAACCTGCATTTGCCAGTTTTAACAAGATTCTTCCCAGAAGAAAACAAAACACGGATGAAGAAGAGATCCAGCTTCCCCTCATTCCCTTCTAGTCTAGACCCCTGTCTAGTCCAGCTTATTCCCTCTGATTGTCCAAATGAATGAGAAGAAAGAACCAAGAGTCAGGCTGATAAGAAAGGGGGCCACCTGGACACTTGAATTTGATTGTGAAAATAATGCACACATACACAGAAGTGCAAACTATATCTAAAATTTATGAATAAATTATGAACTCTCTATAGCCACCATTCATTGGGTACTCCTAAAGAAAAGAAATCCAAGGGCTTATTAAATACAAAACTGGCCACCGCTCCTTTCCTCCTTCCACCTGGCGTGAGAGCTGTGTGCCAGCCCGCGGAGCTTCCTGGTTGACACAGGCGAGGCTCCGCGCTCCCAGCAATCGCTAACCTCTTCTACGTGAGACTCCGCATTTCCGTAACAGGTACCCCAGGGTCGTCGCGCTTCTGATTTCGTAGCCTCTGTTAGTAACTGGGAGGAAGGTGAGTAAGGATCTGGGTGGCCCCGTGAGGGACATCCAGTAAGATTCTCAGCGTTGTCTGTTCGGGAAAGAGAAGGAATGAGGGAAGGGTAGGATTTCTTTCCCGGTAAGATAGACGGGGGGGGGGAAAACCGCTGCCTGTGTGTCCCTCATTTCGACTTAGGTGTCTCTATTGCTCCATAAATAAAACGTGTCCCTGCCTTCTGCGAGTGCTATAAAGGCCGCGAAACGGCCATGCCCGGGGCACACGGGCGGGGCAGCAGCAGAGGCACAGCAGGTGAGATCCGTGCAGAAGGTGTAGCCCACGCCACCCAGCGGGGCTTGACTCCTAGGGAGATGTGGCTGGTTGGGGGGTGGGACTAGTGTGGGGGCCTGGAGCGGACGGGCAGGGGGCTGGACAGCCTTCTTTCTGAGAAGCTGAGAGTGAGAAGGAAGCTAGGAAAACAGACGTGGGGAAGAGATCTGCCCCACACCCCCAAAGTTCTGCCCCCAGGAGAGCGGCGGCCTGCTCCCGGAATCTGACTGCAGTGCGCACAGCCTCCGGACCCGGGAGATCGGCCAGAGGGTCCCACGACTGGCCTGGGGTTGTACTTTTCTCCAATATGCGCCTGGACCTGCGCCCTTAGCCCGGTGCAGGGAGGGAGAAACGCCGTCGAGATCCCCTTCCAGCCCTTCCCTTGCCCCGGGTCCCAGCCCGGGTCTGGGGAAATTTCAGAACGCGGACAGCGCCCTGACCACTAGCGGGAGAGGACTGACTGGGTCGCGCTCCCGAAGCCCCCAACGCGGGGCTCACTCTCTTCAGAGTTTGGGAACCACGGGAAGCAGGTGCAGACTGCGGGACCGGAAGTCTTCAGGTGCCCCCTTCAGCTGGTGGTGCGCGCCGCGGAGCGGTGGGCCCCGACCGCCCAGGGTGGCTGCAAGCGGTCCAGGCTCTCCAGCATCCGCTGCAACAGGTGGGGCCGGGAGACGGCTAACCTGCCGTCACCTCTCCCTTTGCCTTCCTCTTCACTATTTCTTCTCCTTCCTCGCTCCGTCATCTCCCTCCTCGTCCTCCTGCTCGAAGGTCATGGAAGCTCCGGGCAGCAGATCGGAGCCGCCGCCGAACCCCGAGTACAGTGGCAGCTACGTGGTGTCGAGGCCGGTCTACAGCGAGCTCGCCTTCCAGCAGCAGTGCGAGCGGCGCCTGCAGGAGCGCAGGACGCTGCGGGAGCGGCTGGCCAAGAGTTGCAGGTAGCGGGGTCAGCAGTCGAGGTGGGGACGCCTGCGCTTCTCCTGACAGGACGCGCTCCGGCTGCGCGGTCCTTCCCGGTGGGAGGAAGGCTGCACCGTTCTCCGCTAGAGGTTGACTCTAGTCTCAGAAACTTATCTTTGGGGAGAGTGTGTTCCGGGAGTCCGGTCTCTCCTTCTCCCCTTTTGTGGACATACGGAGTTCTCCTTGGGGGTGCTTTACCAAGTACCTTCCGGTGAAGGCTTTGAGGAGAGTGGGGAAGAAAGGGGCTCCATTGAAAAGAGATGATGGGTAAACCCATCACCTGACCAACAGGAGTCTTTGAAAGCCGAAGCTCATCTAGGCAGGATGCCACTCAGTCAGACACTGAATGACAGCCAGAACTCAGGAGAGCGCGCTGAGCTCCAAGTCCTTCACAACAGGCAGTGGGACCCCTGGAAACCTCCAGCAGTCTCAGCCAAAAAGGGCCACCGTAATTAGATATCACAAACAAAAAGAATTAGAGAACCGGCAACTACTGCTAGATTTTATTTCTTTTTAAAAAACGTCACTTTTTAGGACATTTCAAATACATACAAAAGTAGACATATTAGTATAATGAACTTCCTCTCCATGTTTTTACCCATCGCTCAGCTTATGATCTTGTGATCTACTGAAAGTTAATCTTGTTTCAACTTGCCCACCCACACTCTTTTTGAAGCAAATCCCACCTCTCTCTCATTTTATATACATATAAAATCTCTAGAGACTTAAAAAATATAACCACAATCCCATTATCAAGAGTCAAAGAATGTTCACTTACTGTTAATATATTTTCCTTTTATCTATTGGTTGCAGAATTTAAAAAACACTAAGTAGCAAAGTACAACAAGGTGTACATGTTAAGAGTTTTGTAAAAACTGATTTCAAGCTTGTATTGCCAAAATATACACAGCATGTTTATTTTTATTAAAAGACAAAAAGTAAAAGAAGGCACCTGGGGCTAGAAGTCTGAAAATTAATCTCCATTTAGACTTGGAGACTCTACATTGTCAATGTATGGCTAGACTAGAAAATGGGTTCTTGTATAGGGATGTTTTCTCAGAGTATGGGGGTGGGTCAGTTAATCCTGTGTTTTCTAGCATACTGCATTTAAAAGTGTAGACAGAGCTCTTGGCAAAATCATAGTAAGCATTTCAGTGTTGGTATTTGCAATTCCCATTCTTTTTCTAAATAGTCATAAACATCAGCAGAGTTCAGTTCAAAACTTTTTGATTGCTTGTGGCTGAGATTAGATTGAAAGCCCACTTTTCTTGCTTTTTGACAGTTGTTCAAGGAAGAGAGCCCTTGGTGTGCTGAAGACTCTCTTGCCCATCTTGGACTGGCTCCCCAAATACCGAATCAAGGAATGGCTGCTTAGTGACATCATTTCAGGAGTTAGCACTGGGCTCGTGGGTACACTGCAAGGTAAGGTTTTGGTAGGTCGGCTCCAAGTGACTGCAAATCATAGTCTCCAGAAGCAGTTCATGACTTCCCCCAGGCTTTCATCGGTCTGCACCACATGCTTGCTCGCCCTTGAAGGCCTTGTTTCTCCTCTAGAGCCCCTTGGTGGAGAAAGTGGCCTCTTTCCTCCTCCTCTTCCTTAGAGTTCTCTATCTGGGGAACCAAGCTGGTTCTCCAACTGCATGGCTCCAGTAGAACCCTATTACCGGGGTAGTGGCTTCCCAACTTGTACTGACCATAACTCACAGTAAGAAATATGTGTTACATTACGATCTTTATACATTTAGCTCTGGCTTTGCCAAAGAATATTTACCTTCACCACATGATATACTCTGATATTTTTGTCTTATTTTATTACGCTTATTTTTTAAATGATAATTGCATCCATTAAATTACTTTACCTCTCACACGTGCTCTTAATCTGCAGTTTTGAAACTAGCTTAAGGGAATGTGGAGAAAGTATTGTAGCCTGGTTACACATAAGTGTTTTTTCTGTTCCTCTCCCCTCTCCTTTTTAATACATCCCCTTGTTTTAATCTCTGGAAAAATGTCCCAGTGTAGGTGGTTATTACTTTTTTTTAAACTGGCTTTGTATCACATTTCCATGAGCATCTTGGAAATATGTTGCCTAGCTGATGAATAATATTCTCCTCTGTCCTCCCTCCCTGTCATCTTGCTTCTGTCCTCCCTCCAACTCTACAAATCCCTGGAATCATGAAACAGAAATCTCATTTATTTATTATAATTTAATGGAGCATTTGTATGTACCAGGTACTAAGTGTGCTGCCATGAATAAGATGCACCACTTGCTTTCAAGGAGCTCAGTTTAGAGGGGAAATAGATAACAATTGGATGTAAGGGCTGTGGCAGGGATATGCAATGTAACCTTGCCTGCTAAGGGAGTGCACACAGCCTTAGGGGATTGGGAATGGCTTTCTGTGAGAGCTGAGTTTCCCTGAAGGTTCAGTCTGAGTTTGCCAACTGAGGGAAGTAGGGTGGGGTGGGGATGTGTGTAAAAAGATGGTTTGGTAATAGACTACTTCAGAAGTTAGTAATAGTTGTTGCGTAATTCATGAGTCAAAATTTTCCTGTAGAGCTCTGAAGATTACTCAGAGCAGACCAGGTAGATTCCCATAGAGAAGGAGGATGTTTTGTGGTCTGAGTGTGGAGTCTCAGCCTGGTCAGCCATGTTTCCAGTCACAGAGGGGGATGGCAGCCTCCGTTGGGGCTGTTGCAGTTCCTAAGTTAAACAAAGTAAGTACCTGTGTGTACAAGGTACTCTCATAGCTGTGGCATGGCAACACCCTGTGACTTCTGGGGGACAGGAAGCAACAAATCCATGTTTGTTTAGTCAGTGCCTAGCAAAGAGACTGGCACAAAATAGATAGCACTGTAAACATTTAGTGAGGAGGATTGAATTGTATTCCTGGAAATGAATCATCTTTTTTTAAGTTCGTATGTATGTATGTATGTATGTATGTATTTATAGAGAGAGGGAAATGGAGGGAGAAAGAGAAGGAGAGAAACATCAATGTGTGAGAGAAACATCAACTGGTTGTCTCTTGTACACCCCCAACTAGAGACCCGGCCCCCAACCCGGGCATGTGCCCTGACTGGGAATGAGCTGGCGGCATTTTGGTTCACAGACTGGCACTAAACCCACTGAGCCACACTAGCCATGGCATGAGTCATCTTTGTGTATGAAAAAATGGCATTTCAAGTTTGGTTTCTCCCAAGTTTTTATAGACAAGTACCTTATAAGAATTCATTTTAATTTTAGTTTTATTTATTAACTATCAGGCACTATGCTAAGGGCTTTGACCAATTATCTTATTTAGTTCTCACAACAACTATTATTAACTCCTTTTTAATAGATGAGAAATCTATTTTTTTCTTTTTGTTATTTGAGAACATGTTCATTGATTTTTAGAGGGCGGGAAAGGAGGAGAGAGAGAGAAAAACGTTGATGAGAGAGACAAACATGGATCAGTTGCCTTCTGCATGTGCCCCAAATGGGGATAGAACCTGGAACTAGTTATATACCCTGATCAGAAATCAAACTGGCAACTTAGGTGTGTGGGGCAATGCTCTGACAACTGAGCCACACCAGCCAGGGCTAGATGAGAAAGCTATTAATTAAATTTTGTCCAAGATCATGTTGCTGGTAGGTGGTGGAGCTGAGATTTGAACGGAAACTTCAATTCCTAGGATCTTAACTTGTACACTGCACAGTTCCTTACTTTATAATAATTTGTTTTTCAGAAACTTACCTCTATACACTTATCTCTGTAAGATGAATTTCTGAGAGGTTAGCCTGGTTCATTTATACATTCATTCATTCATCATTCATTCACTTGATAACATTTGTAGAACAATTCTGTATGCCAAGTGTTCAACCACAGGGATTCAATAATTTTTGACAGGCACTGGTACTGACCCCACAGAGCTCATTTCCAGTGGTAGGCAGGAGAAATAAAGAAATCAATAGGTAGATAAATATTTCAGAGGTGGTGGATTAAATGTGCAACAATAAGGATTAATTTGGGTGAGAAGAGAGAAACATCAACACACATAAATGCATATCTATGTGAAAGCATAAAAATGTCTAAGAGTGATAAGCACTAAATTCAGCATTGTGGTTGTCCTCTAGGAGTGGAGAGAGGAAAGAGGATGCAGTTGAGGAAGAGCATGCAGAAAGTTTCAGATGCACTGGCAAAAATCACTCATTTCTTAAGCTGGATGGTGGATACATAGGTGTTTATTATGTTATAGTCTTTTTGCATATGTGAATTACTTTTTAATATGTTGAAAATCTTCCAAGATCATTTTCATGCATACAATGTACTTTACTTTTACAAACATGGGAGCATGCATACTTACTATTTTTAATTGTTTTTTTCTCACTTTTTTGTATTTTACATATCTCCATGTAAATGTATTTCCATACATCACATCAATTTCATTTCATTGAATAACAGTATATAAAATATAATTTAGTTTAGTTAGCCACTTTCATATTTTGAGGCATTCATTCAAAAAATAATTTTGGGTGTCAGTGGGCCAAGACATTTAGGTTGTTGCCACACTTTTTCATTTTTACTGTTAGAAATGTATTTATTAATGACCCAAGAGCCAAAGGGCTTGACTTTTTCCCACTTAAGTAAATGATATATGAGAAGGTAACATGGAATAAGATATACTGACTATGTAAGAAGTATCTAACCAAGGAAAAGAACATGTCATATCCTCCAGCCCCTATGTACATAGGAAAGCTGAGATTTCTTCATATTGGATGACATTTGTGCTGGGGTTGGCTTACTGGAGAGGCCAGTCACCTGTGGAGAGCCCAAGGGAGTTGCCTTGCCTGTCACTAAATACAATTGTCATTTTTTCCTTATTTGAATCTAATCTCTGTTTCCCAAGAAGAAAGGAGAAAGAGCAGAGCAACAATGAATTCCCAAAGTGTCCCTCAGAACATAGAGAAACAATGAATTCATATGAAACTGCCTACATGCAAAGTGGTATAAGCTTCTGGACTGAACCGACGAAGTTTTTTAATCAACCACTGACTTGAGTTCTTTTCTCCACTCATGTGATCAGTGAATAATTGAATTACTGAGCAGTTGAGCCAGTTCATTAGAGCTGTTGATTCATGTGGTGCACTCATTTCCCTAGCATGGCCACAGACTGTATGCATAACCAGGGGAAGCTTAGGACAAGCTGCAAACTGAAGATCTCTTCGAAAAAGGCCTTCTTTGTTACAGGAGAATTATACTGTAATGTTTGTTTGTGAATTCCACCATTTTGGATGTACTTTCAGGCATGGCGTATGCTTTACTAGCGGCGGTTCCTGTTGGATATGGTCTCTACTCTGCTTTTTTTCCTATCCTGACATACTTTATCTTTGGAACATCAAGACACATCTCAGTTGGTAATTATAAGCAAATACTACAATTGCAGTGTTCACGTTTAATGTAATTTTGGCCATATTATGTGCATTGTGCTTCCATATCTTTGTTAATGATTTCCAGGGAAATAGGGCTTCAGTGCTTTGCCTCATTTTTCTATTCAATAGTGCAAGTGGCTCTTCTCACCTTTCAAAATACTGTGCCTTCAGTTTGCTTTATACTTGACTCTTTACAAGAAGAGGAGAAGTTGAAAAATTATTAAAATTATAGACTACTTTTAAATTTTAGCATGGTTTTATTTTTAAAAATGTAATAAATTTGACTCCATATTTAGAGAATATTCTCTTCTGAAACAAAATATGACAGGGAAAAAATCTTTGAGGGATCTTTGAAATTACTGTTTTACCAGATTAATTTAGCATTTACTAAATTATATTCATCAAATACATATTCATTATTTCATTAAAGAGCATACTTATTTTAAGTCACTAAGATTGGAAGACTGGCAAAATCATGCCAAAACAATTTAGAAACTAAGCTTGGCTTTCCTTCTTAGTATGGCTCAAAATAGATTTATTTCCTGTAATTCCTAAAATTTGAATTCTCTTTTGCTAGGATGTTCAAGTAAATAAATGTCTTAATGCTACTTTGCAACTTTGATAATTTTGTGCCTATATCCATCTGCTGACTAGACATGTCTACTTGGACAAACGTGAAACAAACACAACTGTCCACTATATTCCCAATCCATATCCTTGTCCTTAATTGTATTTCCCCCAATATCTGGCATATTGCTTTGTCTGTGGAAGGAAGTCAGGAAGAGGTTTGTGATTGAAAGAACTTCCTCACCTGGGAGAACTGATCAGCATCAAATGCTTGGTGAGGTAAGGAACACAGAAGCTAATTTTTTCCTTTTTGGTGTTCTATCCATTTAGACATTCAAGTTAGTGGATTTGGGGACAGCCTTGCAATCATTAAAACATCCATGATTGAAGGATAGGATCATCATCATCATGGGTAAACATACCAGTAGTGACTGGAGCAGTTGCTGGAAGAAAAGGAGCACTTTCAAAACATAGAATCTTACAAACTGGCATTTGATATGAAAAAATTAAGTTGTCCTGGAAAGAGAAAAAGGGAATCTATACTCTCCTTTTCCTGTTTCTTTACCCAAATTTGAACCCTGGGTATTGATCAAGGTACTCAGCCCCACAGAGTAGGACAGTGGATGCTCTAGGAAATGGGCTTCTGTAGCATTCACATGAGACAGAACAAGTAAGGACTCGGCTTGTGTGCCATCTCTGCTGGAAAACTTCTCCTGACAACCCTCTCCATTCCCTTCGCGTGAACATCACACAAAGTTAGACACCCTTTCCATATACTTAGAAAGCATTCTGGATGCTGTATTGCAATAGCCTTCCTACAAGTCTCGCTTGCTCACTTCTAAGTCCTGAATGCCTTTTTAGCTTCTTATATGAATAAGCAATATTTTCCCAATCACTGCTAATTTACCTCTTTCTAATCATATGTAGACATGACATGTTGAATCTAAATACTTGTGATTAATAAATATTAATTGATTGAGACTTTTTCCCCCAGGACCTTTCCCGGTGGTCAGTTTAATGGTGGGATCTGTTGTTCTGAGCCTGGCCCCAGACGAAAACTTTTTCATACTCAGCAGTAATGGGACTGCATCAAATGCTACCATGATAGACAATGTAGCTAGAGATGCAGCAAGAGTATTGATTGCAAGCACCCTTACTCTTTTGGTTGGGATCATACAGGTAATGTACTTATAAGTAAAATATAGATTGGTATGATTTTTATTTGAAGTAACTAACCGTTGCTGACTCAAAAATAAAAGACTCTTCAAAGTGGGAGACAATAATGATTTTCTGAGATCAATAAGAATAGCTGTTCCAGAAGCATTGATTCAGGTGGAAGCCCATATAATGTAGGCCTTAGGAGGCCAAGCACTGGGAATTTATGAGCAAGGGGAGGGGAACAATTACATCAATAGAAGGAAGGCATTTATAGTCATGCAGATAACATGATATAGTGACGTCAATTCTAAACTGTGTTTTTAATTTTCAGTCCAGTAGTTAACAGTTCAGTAGTCAGAATAACCTATTTCTTGTTATCTTTGTAAAAGCTCACAGAAATAAGCCACATTATTTTTTACTTTTCTTAATACATATCTAGAAATATTTCAAGGTTCATATTACCCATAGTTTTCAAATTTTAGAGTGATGGAGGGGAGAGATAGAGCGTTAAGAAATTCAGATTTATTTCCTACAAGTATTTTTGTGTTATAGGCCAGCTACCAGAATTTAAATTGTTGTTAACTTGAATTTGTTAATAGTTCAAGGGAGTGGTTTCTTTTCCCAGGCAAACATCTAATTTTTCCTTCCTTTTCTCGTTCTAGTTGGTGTTTGGGTGTTTGCAGATTGGATTCATAGTGAGGTACTTGGCTGATCCTTTGGTTGGTGGATTCACAACAGCTGCTGCCTTCCAAGTGTTGGTTTCACAGCTAAAGATCATCCTCAATGTTTCAACCAAAAACTATAATGGCGTTCTCTCCATTATCTATGTAAGTGTTTCTTCTTACTCTAGGATGTTTGACTAAGAACAATGTGTTCTTTTCTTCTTTAACCTGAGTCTGTAGAACCTATATTCCTTTGTGCCATACTTTGGACCCATTGAAAGCATTCTTTTCTAAAAGAAGCAATAGAATTAGGAGTAACATCAGAGATGGTCACCAGGACTGATCTGGGATGCAAGAGGCTAGAGCTCTAGTCTCAGTTTTGCCTCTGACAAGCTAAGTGGCCTCTGGCACATAGATAGTGGCTGAAAAAAGCTCAGGTTTGGAGCTGGATGACCTGGATTTGGAATGGAGTTGGTAAAAGTATCTACCAACTAAGTCAAATAAGGATGGATGAGAAGCACTTTGGCCCAGAGGCTTACACAGAATAAGTACTCAATAAAAGCAGATATTTTGAAATTACTATTTCACATCTCAAGGCTTCTTTTCTTTTTTATTTGTAAAATGAAACAATTGGACATGTAACTCTAAAGCCATTTTTAACTGTGAGAGTCCATAAAATATATAATGTAAATATCTCAGCAGTTATAGATGAAAAAGAATATTAGATTCAGAGAGGGTTCAACTTGAAAAACAGATGCAAAAGAAAGATGTAAATCACACTAGTTACATTGAAAAGTGATGATAATAGTAACATGATGTCACTCTAGCTTGGAGAGAATGATATTATGAAAAAATAACGTATCAACATTTAGAATGGAGTCATTAATGATCCATGTATTAGCTTCTAAAACAATGTAACATGATGAACACATATCTAAAAAATTGTGAGGTGGCCAGGAATTTGCTCAGTTTCACAACAGTGCCATAATCCCACATTACTCCATCTGTTAAATAAATATTACCCAGTGCCTACTACAGGTCAGGTACTATGCTAAGCAGTGGTGGAGGAGGCAGTATAACTCAGTAATTAAGATCATGGACTTTGAACTTCAGTGAGCTTGAGTCGTAGTCTTGGTTCCACCCACTGCCCATGTGATTCTGGGCATATTATATTTCCCCATACCTCAGTGTTCTCAATTGTGAAATGGGGATAATAATAGTACCTCTTAGAGTTGTAAGGATTAGAAAGGAACAATTGTGTATATCACTTAGCACAATATCTGGCACATAGTAAAAACTTATAGTAATATTATTATTATTGTCATTATCACAATGAACAGACCTCATCAAGCTTACTGTTTACTTCCCAGGCACTCAGCCTATTAGAACACATTAGCACAGACTTTTTTTTAAGTCTGTTTTTTGATTCAAAATTATTGTTGTCATTGTTGCTTTTTTCCCTACCAAGTCCTGGGTTCACTTTGAAACCTTCTGACTACCTTTTCCTGACAGGCTCTCTCACTTTGGCATCTCCTCACACAGCTTGCTTTTTCTTGCTTTCATACTTTCTCCATCAAGTATTCATTGATTTATTCCTTCATTGTTATTAATTCAATTAATCTATTCAGTAAGTATTTATTGACTTCCTACCATATGCCAGGACTTGTTCATTCCCTACACAAACCCACTGGTCCCTGAATCCACCAAGATATCCTTCCTGAGTATACTCACCCTGTGTGAACACTGCTAGATCAGCATTCACCCAGATCACGTATGGGGGGCTTAGGCCAACAGCTATCCTGGGTCCCTGGCCATTGTTGGACCTGTGCAGACAGAGAGCTGAAGTAGTTCTTCTGGCCTCCTAGGACTGTGTTTATGGTAAAGCTTGCTGCCAGTGATCCCATTATCAGCAGGGACAAAAGTAACCAGAACACACTAGGACAAGGTCAAAAAAAGGGTTTTGAAACCAAACACAATCATTATGTGACATGTCCTGTTAAACATTATTCTTAAGTCTCAGGCAACAATATGTCATAGAATTTTACCAGAATTCCTCCCAGGTCAGCCAAATTGGATGAAGATGTTTTTTAATCATCTTTGTGTGATGGTGAATATAAGCTTCCTCTTCTGAGAAGAAAGAATCAGTATGTTGGGAAATGATTGCATAAGGCTTGAATGAGCCACTCAGTAAGTGAACAGAGAAATTTGTTGATGACATTACCAATTGCAATTATTCATGAAAGAATCCTTCAACAATTGCAGAGTGGTAGTAGATTCTTCCAAGAAAGACTGTAAGATTATTGTTAGATTCTTTCCTTAGAATGTAGTCAACATTCCTTTTGTTATAAGGTTGTACTTTGGATTGACCCCTGACCCTACAAAAAATAACAGGAAATAATGAATACAAAAGATGGAGAATGAAAGAGTGGGAAAGAAAAAAAATATAGAGACATTAATTCACAAATGCTAAAGATACTGGGTATAGGATGCAGAAAGGAGCATTTAGAATTAGTCATACTCTTCATGCTACCATGTAGCTACTCAATTTCTAAGTAAACCACACAGTCTATTTCAGAGTGATTATTTTCCCACCATTCACTTTGAATGGTTTGTTTCAAGAGACAAAAGAAAACTTTCTTCATGCTTACTAGATTGATGCTACTTGTCCCATTTTTCCTTTAACAAAGAGGAAGAACATATTTAAAGTTTTGCCCAGATGGTGAGAGTTTTGAAAGTCACTCCTAAGCTTGATCAGTTTCATTACTTTGAATCTATTTAAGTATGTAAATTTAAGCCATTGTAATAAAGAAAGTAACACTTTAAGGGTTGAGATATATAAATGCATATATATATACACACACATATGTATGTATATATATACTAACATATATATCTCATACTTATGTATAGACTATCAGGAGATGCCTGACAGTAAATGGTGATTATGAAGGGCCTGTTATATTTATAGAAATAAGATGAAGTAAAATAAATTTGGTTTTAGAAGTTAACTAAAAAATGTCCTCATATGTAACACCAGGTATATTTTTTCCTTACGACTTCAAACACCCAGGCAATTCTAGGTAAGAATGAAGAAATTATCTAAATGAAATGGTCCTAATGTTCTCCAAGCATGGGGAAAATATACTGAAACGTTATCCATTACTGAAAAGCTTATTTTTGTGATTTGAATTATTTAGAAGACTAGGCTAGGTGTGTTTATCCAGATTTAAACATATTTTAGAAAGTATTTTAATAATAAACTAAATTAGGGCTACTTTTCAGTGCTTTCTTAGAGTCTCATTTCTGTATCTTTGAGCACAATCTGACTACTTCAGTTTATCTACTACTTCAGTTTATATGGGTGAGTTTTATTTCACATAGGTTAAACTTTCTATTGTAAAGCTTTTTGTAAGAGATCCTGAATGATCCTGACTCAATATATAGGCAACTAATATACTCATATGCCTTATTTGATGCACCTTATTTGATGCAATTGTGTGATGTAAACTTATTTTGCTTTTTGGAACTCCTATTGCATTGTTAATATAACAGAGGTGCTTTTTTAAAAAAAGATTTTATTTATTTATTTTTAGACAGGAGAAGGGAGGGAGATGGGGAGGGAAGGAAACATCAGTTTGTGCTTGCTTCTCACATGCCTGCAACCCAGGCATGTGCCTGACTGGGAATCGAACCAGCCAGCCTTTCATTCGAGGGCGGGTGCTCAATCCACTGAGCCACACCAGCCGGGGCACAGGGTGCTTTTTATTCAAAGGTCTAAGTGACTCTCACAGATTATATGAGACTCTTGTAGTGATTACTCTTATAAGGTGAAAATGTTTTTATGATTAGGATAATTATTCTGATTGTTTTTAAGTTTGAATTTTTCATCTTGAGTTGAAAGTAAATCTTTTTTGTATAGACAGTTAATCAAAATATTATATCTCACGAAGTAATGAGGATCATCATCAGAAAACTGCTTAGGTAAAGGGCCAGAGCACAGTAACTGCAGGACTTAGGGCTGTTTATCTCTATGGTAGGTACTCTAAGTTCTTGAGTTACCATGTCTGCTTGTGGTAGTTTCTCTATTTTTTTCTTTTTCAAGCTGCTATCACTTGCCTCAATTTGTTATTATCAGTGTATCTGCATCCAGAAATTTTTACTGACTCTGGGAAACAAAGTATACTTGTTAGTACTGAGTTGAAAGCAAGAGTTAAAATACTCTGAATGAAAATCCAAGAGGTTTGCTCCAAGTCAAATGTTTGCACTCAAGTTCGAGCACTTGGTGGAATGTATTTTGTCTGCACTATAACTTCTCCCCTCATTCCTTTACTCTTGAATGTATTCCAGGGAGCTGGGGTTGCTGGCACAACTACTCCTAGATTACTTAATGTTCACAACACGTAATTGTTATCAGATTGTCATGATAAATCTTTTAAGCATGATTCACCTATAAAAAGAAATAAGATATATGTTATAAACTATAAGATGCTCCATTCCTTTATCTTCACATAAAATATATATAAAAGGACTCATTTAAAGAAAAGTAACCTTCACTGAGAGATTAACTTATCTCAAAGAATTGATGAAAGCCTTTTCCAGCCATGCCTTCTTCAGTACTGAAGTTGCTATAACAAAGATACTAGTGTTCTTCCCTGGGATTCTCCCTTGCAAATATCCCTCTATTTCCAGAAGCTTCCTGTTTACAAAACGAGACTATTTTTTCTTGAACTGGTTTATCTCTCCATTTGGAAAGAGTTGTTTTTATTTGTAATCTTAGTTCAAGTTTGAACTAACTACCAGATTAATTTCCAAAAATTTATAATTGACCTATATATCAATTCAATAGATTTTCTTTGTCATAATGAATAGGTCAGCCCATATGTATACACAAATGAAGTATTTTAGGTATTTTATTATCACCTGCATCACCAGAAAGAGCTTCACCTAAAATACTGGTTAGTCGGGACTTTTTGGCTTATTAGTATTTAGTTTCAATGATACCATATCGACAAGGTAAAAATTAGGCCAGTTAATGGCACCTGTCAAACCACTTTAAGATACAAACTTTTTTAAAAAATTTAATTTTAATCATTGTTCAAGTACAGTTTTCTCCCTTTTACTCCCATTCCAGCCCACCCACCCAACCCTCCCCACTTCCCTCCCATTACCACCCTCCCCCTAGCTTTTGTCCATGTGTCCTTTAAATTTGTTCCTGTAAACCCTTCCCATTCTACCCTGAAATTCCCTCTCCTCTCCCCTCTGGTCACTGTCAGTCTGTTCCCTATTTCAGTGTCTTTGGTTATATTTTGCTTGTTTCTTTGTTTTGTTGTTTAGGTTCCTGTTAAAGGTGAGATCATATGGTATTTGTTTTTCACTGCCTGGCTTGTTTCGCTTAGCATAATGCTTTCCAGCTCCATCCATGCTGTTGCAAAGGGTAGGAGCTCCTTCTTTCTTTCTGCTGCATAGAATTCCATTGTGTAAATGTACCATAGTTTTTTGATCCATTCATTTACTGATGGGCATCTTTGGTTGCTTCCAGTATCTAGCTATTGTAAATTGTGCTGCTATGAACATTGGGATGCATAGGTTCTTTTGGATTGGTGTTGTAGTATTCTTAGGATAGAGTCCCAGCAGTGGAATTGCAGGGTCAAAAGGCAGATCCATTTTTAGTTTTCTGAGGAAGTTCCATACTGCTTTCCATAGTGGTTGTGCCAGTCTGCAGTCCCACCAACAGTGCACTAGGGTCCCCTTTTCTCCACAACCTCTCCAACACTTATTGTTTGTTGCTTTGTTTATGATGGCCATTCTGACTAGTGTGAAGTGGTATCTCATTGTGGTTTTAATTTGCATCTCTCTGATGGCTAGCGATATTGAACATTGTTTCATGTGTCTTTGGATCTTCTGTATGTCCTCCTTGGAGAAGTGTCTGTTCAAGTCCTTTGCCCATTTTTTAATTGGGTTGCTTGTCTTCTTAGAGTGGAGTCATGTAAGTTCTTTATATATTTTGGAGATTAAACCCTTGTCTGAGGTATCATTGGCAAATGTGTTTTCCCAAGATACAAACTTTTAAAGTTTTCCTGCAAGTAAGAGACTGTATATAATGATGTTTTTTCTTTTAAGACATCTCATTTTTATTGTAAAAACACAGATAGCTAAAATAAGAAAGTAGAAATCATCCATCGTTTTAGAACTCCAAGTAAACCATTGTTAATAATTTAAGATACGTACATACACATATATCAAAGATATGGTTAAATATCAAAGGGTACATATATATCAAAGGCTGGATGTGTCTAATGGTCTCTGTATTAGTCAACATATTTTTATGGTTTTGCGTAGAGTTCTTAAGTGTTGTGTGATGATGATATGATTTTTTTTCATATGAGAAGTACATAAAATTATTTTTTACAGACTCTGGTTGAGATTTTTCAAAATATTGGCAATACCAATCTTGCTGATTTCATTGCTGGATTACTCACCATCATCATCTGTATGGCAGTTAAGGAATTAAATGACCGATTTAAACACAAAATCCCAGTCCCTATTCCTATAGAAGTAATTGTGGTAAGTAGAATATGTAATTAGAAAATTCAGCATTAATTAGTTTGACAAGAAAGGAATTGTTAAAACAAATGAATTTTTTAAAACCTCTTTTGTTTTATTTCAGACAATAATTGCTACTGCCATTTCATATGGAGCCAACCTGGAAAAAAATTATAATGCTGGCATTGTTAAATACATCCCAAGGGGGTGAGTATAGTATTCCTCTTAGGAAATACTAATATATTAAGTCAGTACTTTCTATTTAAATGAAACCTTTTATTACAAGCTTCATTTCATTGGTGCTCCTTCAATAGTCCTATTTGTGTACGATCATAAAGAACCACCCATTTGTGCAAACTATCAGAAAAGCAGTATGTTCAATCCATTTGTTTAAAGCAGCCCCCATATACTCTCCCTTTGTCCTTCACTTTCTTAAAAAGTGGCAAGACGTGTACAGTTACCACCAGACTCCTGAGTTAAACTTACATGTATAATTATAATAATATAAATAGAATCATGGGTAGTAAAATTGTTTTTTGCACTGAGAACAATCTGCTTAAGAAATCAGAGACATCTAATCTAAATTCTCCATTTAGTTTAACCAGTCTTAGGTAATACTTATGTCATTTGTTTCTTTAAATAAAATGCATAACCTGCAAGGGAATTTTTATGTATGTGTGGTAGTTTGGTGAATTATGACCAGGAAGAACTAAGGTCCTTTGTCCATCTCTGACACATCTAGTTCTATGGCCCTGAGGGGTGGGGGTTTTCTTGTAAAACGAGAGTAATGACAGCGGCTGAAACTTCAGTTTGAGCTTGTTATGAAACACTAATGAGATCTCTCATAAAACGCACAGAGTGAACCAACTGCCCTACACTATAATTTTATCATATGGCATTTTAAAAGAAGCCCAAATGTGTATTAGGTTTATAACATTAATTTACAGCATTTGTGACTAGACTTGCTGTTATATAATCACTAAACACTAATTTCCCCTCTCCTAATACTAGCTGAAGGACCTTGCACCAGTCTTTGTTCCTCCACACTCTCAGTAGTAACACCTCGGCCAGCGGAGTATCAGTGCTTACTCCACAGGGAACTGCTGCCTTTTCATTTGATCCATCTTATGATTTCTTCTAACATCTGTTTAAAAAACATTTGAAAAATTGCAACTGGCTCCATGGGCCTTAGTTAACATAGTATCCATTGTAATGTTTCTCAGACTTAACAAGACCCTTGTTAAGATAGGTTCCTGGTTCTCACCTGAAACCTGTTAAATCAGGCTTTCCAGAGGAGGGGCCTTGGAATTAATATTTTTCAAAAGTGCCTCAAGTGATTCTTATGATCAGGTATTTTTGGGAAATTTTACCTTAGAGGATCAACATTTTGATGGTAAATCCTAGTGTTGAAAGGAATTAAATAAAAGATACAGTGTAGCTTCTTGAGTTACAGCATTTTCAACACAACAATTACATTATTAGAGTACTTAAAAACAACTACACAAAAATGTATGTATTATAGACTTCTTTTGTTAGGCTTCCTAAAATGTAACACTTTGGTGTGGTCCACAGCAAATGCTTGGTCCCATAAATCTGTGTTTCATTTGTTGATAGGGGGAACTCATTTCTGCTGCCCTAAATTATCCTTTCTTCCCCTATCCAGAGCTTTCCTAACTGCTCTCCCTTTGAAAATGGATCTCTAGTCTCTTGCTCTTGGCTTTAGTCAAGCTGAATCTTCTGACAGACAACCTTGTGTGAGTTGGTCAGCTAACCTAACCTGCCTGACCCCAGGGTCTCTAAGCTCCTCCGAAAGGCAGTGAGCCTGTTTGTCTTATTTAGCTCTGTCTTCCTAGCGCAGACCCTATCTCACAGTGGGACCCCAGAAAATATTTCGTAACGGAATACAACACCCAAGCCTATGCCATTATAAGTAAGCCACAAGAGAAGACTTTGTTGCCTGATCTAATGTGATAGTACGGAAACAAGCCTAAAGACATTAACAAACCTGAAAAAGAAAGGATGGAGTAGAGAGATTACAAAAGAAAAAAAGTAGTGTTAAAGGTTAGAACAACGAAAGCAAGAGGAGCAAAGAGAAAGGTTGAGTTAGTGCACTTTTTCATTGTCTCCCCTTCAATCCTCCAAAAGAGAGTAAAAGTAAGGCTGCTGTTGGCAGTTCCTTTCCATCCTGTTGAGGATCAATACCATACGCTCGGATCACTTAGTCCCCAGTACATCTGTATATGAATCTAATGTCTGTAAGAATCTTATTTCTACTTTATCACGTCCCTCTAATTATAGGGGAGAAAATGTAATTTATTATTAAAAGAATTTTAGGCTTATGTGAGTTGTATGTAGAGGAGATTTTTCTCCTCTGGAATTGGTCTTTTCTCCTAAGACTTCTGGAATTACACCATACAGATAGATAGTTGTCAAGATATACGTTCATGAAGGTCATCACCCAAATTTCACATTTGGAGACAACCACATGATTACAAAGTAATAGGGCTTTTTTCCTTTGTACAGTTTGTAGTATAGCTCAGGTTTTGTGAAACAGTAGTCATTCAACTCCACCACAATCACTAGGATATGTTAGTCATTGTGACTATGAAGCATTCTGATGATTACATAAATTTAATTCTTTTCTCAACTCAAGAAGATTTTAAATATCAAGGCTCTTTTTAAAATTTGATTTTAGAGAGAGGGAGGAAGGTGGGGAGAGAGAGAGAGAGAGAGAGGGAGAGAGGGAGAGAGGGAGAGAGGAGAGAGAACTGTCGATTTGCTGTTCCTCTTATTTATTCATTCACTGGTTGATTCTTACATGTGCCCTGACCAGGGATCAAACCCACAAACTCACAAACCCATGACCTTGGCATATTGGGACAACGCTCTAACCAACTGAGCTGCCTGGCCAGGGCTAAATATCATGGCTCTTGAGATACTGATTTTCCACTTAGCTCTTTAGCACTATGTATTCTTTGTTTCTTTAATAAATCTCACATCTCTTCATACAGAGTAGATGTCACTTTATGGCCAGTATATCCTTTAAATTCAAAGATCTTTAAGTTGAAATTGTGTAAGCAGACACACTAATGTGGACAGTGCATGCCATAAGATTTTATGATATTAAGGAGCCAGTAATGGCAGGTTTATTCATGTCAGAGGTACAAAGGAGGCAGCATTTGTAGGCTGTCAATAGGGAACAAAGAAATCAGCTGATGAGAGGGCAGCAACTTCTGATGAAAAATTATAAAACTGAGTGCTGCCATTTATGCTCATGTGCTTTTGCCCTCTTGGATCAAGTGTTTTCTTGTCTAACTTGTGGCTGGGTTGGTGAGGGGGGAAAAGAGAATTTTGGTAAAATATTCACAGCACTTTTCATTTGAAAACTCACTAGATTCTTGCCTCCTGCACTGCCACCTGTGAACTTGTTTTCTAAGATGCTGGCTGCATCGTTTTCCATCGCTGTGGTGGCTTATGCTATTGCAGTGTCTGTAGGAAAAGTATACGCCATCAAGTATGATTACAGCATCGATGGGAACCAGGTATGGTCACCCTCTTGCTAACTGGTTTTGAAGGGCTGAAAAGAAATACATGGAAAAAGATTTTATTGTCTGCTAAAGAAGAGATTGGTTTCTTCTACCAGTCCTTATTGAGTTGGTTTCCCTCTTGTGCATTGGTAATTTGAAATTATTTTAAAATATGCATACTGCATCACTTTGGTTTTTAAGAAATCAGTTAAAGTGATAAGAATTTTTAAAGAGTTAATTCAGTCAGGTTATAAATAACATTCAAAGTTAATATATTAGATCAGAACAAGGATTCTTCATGTTATCTTATACCTCCTGGTAATTTTTTAAATAGTGGCTATAATATGACAAAATGAACACTCTTAATAATAGCTATGGCCACTTTAAATCCAGATGGTTCTCTGCACAATTAATGACACAGGACAGTTTTTGTATGCCTCTGAAACATTGCCAGGTGAGCTCACAAATTCTCAGTTATGGTGTATTTCTGAAAGCACAGCATAGCAATTACAGCAGTTAAATGATTAGTAATCAAGCAGAATAATAGCTCTCCTAGTCATAATAGGCTTCACAGCAAATATTCAACCACGGAAATAACACTTTATGTGAGAGCAGAAGAAATGTTTTATGTGAGAGCTATAGCAGATATGCCACTCACCAGGAAGTAAAATAAGCAATTTAGCAAAACATCAGTTACTCTTCCTCATCAACCTTAAAAAAAACAATTAAGAGCAGTGAGATGCTTTTAGAGTCCAAGGACCCCAAACTCCTGACGTTTTTCAGGACCCAGGCAATTTTCATGGTAAAAATTAAATTGGGACTCTCAGGCAGGGTGGGCTTGGGTGCTTGTTTCCTGAACATTCTTCCTTAAACATCTGGCAAGGGTCTTAAAAAGATTATATTTGTAGCATCACTGTCATCCAGTCTCTCCCTTAGGAATTCATTGCCTTTGGGATCAGCAACATCTTCTCCGGGTTCTTCTCTTGTTTTGTGGCTACCACAGCCTTGTCCCGCACTGCTGTCCAGGAGAGCACTGGGGGAAAGACACAGGTAGGGAGCAACAGTGTGGTCATATCCATCCATGGTGAAGTCGGGCCCTGGCCAGGTGGCTCAGTTGGTTGGAGCATCTTCCCATACAGCAAAGGGTTGAGGGTTCAATCCCCAGTCAGGGCACACACCTAGGTTGTTGGTTCAATCTTGGGTTGGTGCGTGTATGGGAGGCAACTGGTAGATGTTTCTCTCTCACAATGACCTCTCTCTCTCTCTCTCTCTCTCTCTCTTTCTCCCTTCCTCTCTCTCTAAAATTAATAAGCATATCCATGGGTGAGGATTTAAAAAAGAGAGAGAAAAAGAACAGGTCTGGAATAGCAGTTCAGAAAGGCTTGCTCAAGAACAGAGCAGGACAATTAGCCTGTGAGAAGAGAGAGCATGCTTCCTGCTCTGATTTCCCTGACTCCCCCGGGTGTCACCCCCTCACCAAGAACCTTTCAAACCACAACACTGACAGTTTTCTGAGGCGGTAATTCTCAAATCTCTTCATGTCAGTGCTGAGCTGGCAGATAATTACATTTACTTGTTTTTTTCAGGGACAATAACAATTGACAAAGAACCAGTAATGAAGAAAGCTGACTCTTATCAATTCGTTATCTGGAGCTAGAGAAGGCCTAGTGAAAGCATATTCATGGCTTACTGAGTTATTGTATTTTCAGAAATATTGAGTGTCTATTTACATTTCCTTTACAAGGATCAGGAACTTCTTCCAGAGGCCTTTGGTCCCACAGAACAACAGTTTGCTAGCCAAGAATATTTTGTTAAAACGTTTTGACATTTCTTCTTGAGTAAGATCTTTTTCCCTCAAGTTTGGAAGGTCAGTTTAATCTTGCCTTTTATATGTGTTCTTAGTCGTTGCCTTTACAAGGTGACCCCAAAACCTGCATCCCAGTTAATCTCTGGACAGCCTCTCCTTTAGTCCAGAAAACTGAGGAGCCTTTCTCAGAGGCCATGCTTTCCAGCCAAACATGGAGTCAAAGATGTCAAATCCAGTGGCTGAGGGCAAGGGGCGGGCTCAGGAGTTGTGTTGCTGTTATGCCTGGAGAGTTTCTCCTTCTAGCACAGAGAGAGCTATTATTTAAGAGTAAAGAGTAAATTGAGACTATAAAGGAGAACAACAAATCCAAAATAAATAGTATCATACACATGTGCACACACACAGAATCTTTAAAACAGGGTTTTATTAGAACAGACATACTACCAGTCAGCATAAAAAAGAATGACTGAGAAAACCAATGACTTCAATAGTGGCTTGCCCAGGGAGAGCTTTAATTGTCCCCAAGGCACACGTGATACTTCTTTCTTATTTATAATGGGTCTTTTCAACAGGGCTGGAAGAATGGATCTCTCCCAATTTCTTGGCTCCTATTGAACAAAACTTTAATTTTAATTTTTATAATTTTTCTTTGTAAAATTGAGTTCACTTTTTATGCAAACATTTCTAGCTCTGAGGGTGCAAGTAAAACAAGATAGCCCATACCAGGGAGCATAACCAGAGACCTGTTGTCAAAGGAGAAGAGGTCAGAGGTGATTTCCAAAACTGCACCCATGTTTGGGGCCAGCTGTCAGCAGCAGGAGTTTCCGCTGCTTTCATTTGAGATGGAGCGTTGACAAGGTCTCCAGGGCACATGGCTGTAAGCAGGTACAGGCAGATCCCCAACTGCTGATGTTCACTGCCCTGCTGTCACCTCCAAGTTCAAATGAGGCACAGACTGGCTGCCCAAGTAGGAATGCTGATGTAAAATGATTCCTTGGCAGAGAGTTTAGGGATAATGGTGTTATGGTAAGCTAATACCCCCCAGCCACACACTGGCCTGTATTATATTTAGGAGTAAAGGAAGCCAGGATTTCAGTATTGAATAATGAAACAAGCACAGAAATGGCTTGATATTTAATTACTGAAATGTATACTAAGCTCTGGGGTTAAAAGTCTAAGTGCCTGAACTGAAATTCAGCAACTCATGACTGAATAAACCAGCCAGTCTTTCCTTATGTGGCTTCTCATGTTTTCTTTTACTTTAGAGGCTCAGTTTCAGCATCTCTTCAATGGGCATAGTAACTGTATCCACCTTAGGGATGTTGTGAAGTCCTCCTGTATTTGTAAATCTGTAAATTTACTAACTGAGTATTTGTAAATGCTCATGGCTCCAGTCATTAACTCCTCACGATAAGAAGTATCTTAACACCTATGAGACATATATTACACCAGTCACAGAACCACTGAGCACATACTTGCTGAATGAATGAACAAATGGAATAATGAGTGTTGGTGGATTATTAACTGTTTCAGCACATCTGGAGATTGTAGAAGAGCTCAAAATTGCAACCCGTTCTTTCTGTGCCCCCATCTGATTCCTACCGGTTCATGAAAAAGAAATTCTAATTACAAACTATTCTCTAGTTCTGATTACCCTCTCACTTAACAGAATAGTGAATTTTCTAGTAATTGAGTCTAATTATAGATACAAAATCTGTAGCATTTCCCACAAACCAGCCTTAATTAAATTAAGTACAAGTAATGGGCCCTCCCTCACAGATTTCAATATAGTAACCAGAATTAGTCTTGACCCCCATAACCAGAGGCTTATTATTACAGAAACTTGACAAGTAGATGACCACCCACCTGACATGCGTTGGGCAGCTGGCTGTAGTCCCTGTCTCCCACTCTCCATCTTGCTCCCAATTCACAGAGCCCTACATCCACAGTGAGATGCAAGTGGCTCATTGTAGATGATAAGTACTGGCTAAGCAATTGCATGGAAAGAAAGAGGAATGAAAGGGTTGAAGGAGGAAGGGAGGGTATTAGCAGCTATGCTTAGATAGGAGGTAGGAAAGTCACCAAGGTACTGGGAATCTGGTGGTATGGTGCTAGAAGGTAACAAATTGCATAGACAAAGGGATGTGGATGCAAAGCAAAATTTTTAGTACATCATATGTGTAATATTGCCTCAGGCTGACCTCGCTATACTCTGAACATGAATGATCAATTTGCTAGGTGAAGTGAGAGAGTGCAAGTATGAAATTTCCTTGTTTTGTATGTCTCCTTTAACTCAAACATTTTGCACTAGGCAGTATCTGTACCCAACACAACCTTTCCTGTTGCTTCCTCTCTGATTGCTCTGCTTCTGGTTCCCTGTCTTCTCTTCTCCTTTGTTCTAGAGCTTCTAATCTTCCCCTTGGCCATTCTCTAGCTGTCTCAACAGAGAATTCACTGGCCATCTGATTAAACCAGAGAATAGTCCTCAATCCCTCAGCCCCTCTCCAAACAATTTAAGGATCTTAGGAGTGTTTTTTTTGGCCAGCAAAGGTAAACATTCTGAAGTTTTCTTTACTCTACTATTGTCTGTCATTAGTCCGGGCAACCAGAGTGCACAGTTCTGGGCCTGCATCTGTGAAACTGTTAGAGGAGACAGGAGACATGGTCCACCTCTCAAGAGGCTCATGTGACATTTGGGTTGGCAATAAGACTGGCAAATTTATTTTCTCTGGGACTTCGGTGGCAACAATGTGCTACACATACAGTGTTATCAGAATTGTTATTATGGCTGCTGATTCAACATTGCAGAAGAATCCATATGTGCTCTGAGAATTTATTTCCGCCAAACATGGTCTGTTGTTGGGGAAGGGGAATGGTCCATGTCTCCTGGTATGGAAAATAATTAGAAGTTTGGGCCCCTGAATTGACACCAAAAATAAAGATCAGATATATCCAGGTGACACCCAGGTCAAACTGGCTTTACTTTAGCATGCTCAGTCTCCACATTTTATTTAATTTCTCTGCCATAGCTATTTTATATATATATATAAATATATATACAATATATATTTATTATATATATTTATTAGATATATATTTATATTTATTATATATTTATTATATATTATATATTTATTATAATATATATAATATATATATTATATATAAACTGTATAACTAATATATATATTAGTTATACAGTTTTTATTTTTCTTCAGTTTTGTAGAGTTTTAGAAAATAGTTCTTATTTCTCTCATCCCATGGATGGGCACACACATCCAGCAGGCTGGGAGATAGGAGGGGACAGGAGGGGCTCTGTTCATGGGAGATGTGTATCTTTCAGGTTGCTGGCATCATCTCTGCTGGGATTGTGATGATCGCCATTGTTGCTTTGGGGAAGCTGCTGGAACCCTTGCAGAAGGTAACCCTGCTTCTCGGCACACTGATTGTGTAATTTCTCTGCTCTGCCACCAGAGAAATAACAGATTTATAAATCATCACATGGAAAACCATTCCCCGAATAACACAGCCCTCTCTGTCTCTCTTGGCAGTCCGTCTTGGCAGCTGTTGTAATTGCCAACCTGAAAGGGATGTTTATGCAGGTGTGTGACATTCCTCGTCTGTGGAGGCAGAACAAGATTGATGCTGTAAGTCACCCATTTTTCTCTAAAGGAAGATTTGGTTTTTATATGCCTTTCGCTGTATCATTGTTTTCTTATCTCCTAAGTTGTACTCGACTTGCATTTTGGGAGGCCCAAGGCAGGAATTAAATCGTGTAGATAAGCCAAAGATTTGAAGTCTTCCTCTTCCACATGAACTGTGTTTTTGGAGGTCTTGTATCCATTTCCAGCAAAAGTCCCATAGGTGCTCATTCATATACCGTTTTCTTTCTAGGGCTCAAAGCCAAACAAGCAAATTAAAGCAAACAATGAAACTCCCTCTAATTTAGAAAGACAAACAAAACAAAACACAAAACAAAGCAAGAACAACAACAAAATACAAAAACCCATGCTGATTATAATTCTGACCAAAGTAACCTTCACAACTATTCTGAGGAATTATAAAATCCGGAAACTAAACCCTTTAGAGTTATACTCTAATTTAAAACAGAACAGATGAAAGGAATGAGAAAACGTCCTATATGTTGATATGGAATGATCTCTAAGCCAAATTGTTATGTGAAAACAGACCAGCACAGAATAGAATAGTGTGCATAATAACACAAAAAGATGGAAAAATAAAACATGCTTTGTAATCATATTTACTTGTATTTGCAAAAACGACATGCTGGTGAAAATTGTGGGTGAGTGTTTGTATCACACACTCAGAGAGAGAACAAAAGAGAACACAAACAGGGTGGGAGGATGGGAATGGGTGAGGGGAGGAGGGGCTGCAAGCAAGATTTTTACTGCACACCCTTTTTATATTAATTCCGTTTTGAACATGTTACTATACTACCTATTTGAAAATTAAATTAAAAAATAGTTAAATGGGACAATTGGTCTATATTGGAATGCCAATTTCCACTTTTACTTAAATAGGAAATGAAATCAGAATATTAAATAAAACAGTGTGTGGTGGGGGAAATGGGGACAACTGTATTTGAACAACAACAAAAACGATGTGTGGGGGGTTGGGGTGCTGACCCCTTGCACAGTCAAAATTCCACATGTAACTTTTGAGTCCCCCAAAACATAATTAATACCTTATTGTTGACCAGAATTACCAATAATATAATTAACTAATGTATTTTGTATCTTATATGTATTATGTATGTATTCTTATAATAAGTAATCTAGAGAAAAGAAAATATTAATTAAGAAAATCATAAGGAAAATACATTTAGAGCACTTAGTGAAAAAAAAATCTATGTATAAGTGGACCCACACAATTCAAATCTGTGTTGTTCAAGGGTTAACTGTAATATGTTCATAAACAATTGATCTTATTAATTGTACAGGTAATCTCTCACCTGATGGTACATGATAAATTAATATAGCTTTTTATTTCCATTTCCCTAGGTTATCTGGGTGTTCACATGCATAATGTCTATCATTCTGGGACTGGATCTTGGGTTGCTCTCCGGCCTTGTATTTGGGTTGCTGACTGTGGTGCTGAGAGTACAGTTGTGAGTAATATAAGACCCAGGATACCTGTGGCCAGGACAGCACACTGAGATTTCTTATGACATTTTGAGATAAATATAGTAAAATGACTCTCTTTCATAATAGTTACTATATATTGCATGTTTCTGTGAATTAAGCACATAGTACTCTCCACATATAATATTTAACCTTCAAAAAAAGTCCTGTGAATAGGTTATATTATTCTCATCCCAAAGGTAAGAAAATTGAAGCTCAGCAAGGTTAAGAACCTTCCTTAAGATCACATAGCTAGTAAGGGGCAGAACTAGGATCTGAACCCAGATGCATCTCACCCCAACATCTGTGCACTTAGTCACATGCTCTAATGCTGGTGCTCTCCTCCTAGTCATGGTAAGACCAAAAGGTATGTAATTCAGCAACAGACTGAGGTTGCTTTGCAGTTTCTTTTTAAAATGAGATGAAGTCTGTGAGGTACTGGGCCCAAGGCTCAGAACAAGATAGCTGCTAAATATATTTTAGCTCATTTGGTTGAAGCTGGTAATCCAGAAGTTATATAACCCAGAACAGGAGACTTAAAAACAGTTCATTGTAGTCAAGATTTATTCAAATCTGCCAAATAAGGCATGTACCCAAAAAGCCCCACAATTATATGAAAAAAAAAAAACACAATTAGATCATCTTAAGAGTGAAAGCAGTAAAGACAGTTGAAAATAACGGAAAATCATCTATGAGGCAGCATAAAAGGGTATGATTTTTGTTGGTTTGTTTTGACTTTTTTTCTTGAAAATATATTTTATTGATTATGCTATTGCATTTGTCCCATTTTTTTCTCTCCTTTCTCCCCCTTCACCCTTTACCTCCCCTCCCACCAGCATTACCCGTCCCCCTTATTTCACATCCATGGGTTATACATACAAGTTCTTTGGCTTCTCCATTTCCTATCTCCCCCTGTCTATTTTGTACCTACCATTTATGCTTCTTATTCCCTGTCCCTTTTCCCCCATTCTTCTCCCACCCCCTCCCCACTGATAACTCTCCATGTGATCTCCATTTCTGTGATTGTGTTCCTGTTCTAGTTGTTTGCTTAGTTTGTTTTTGGTCTTGTCCATTTTTAGGTTCAGTCATTGATAGGTGTGAGTTTGTTGTCATTTTACTGTTCATAGTTTTAATCATCTTCTTTTTCCCAGATAAGTCCCTTTAATGTTTCACATAAGGGATGGGTGATGATGAACTCCTTTAACTTGACCTTATCTGGGAAGCACTTTATCTGACCTCCTATTCTAAATGATAGCTTTGCTGGATAAAGTAGTCTTGGATGTAGGTCCTTGCCTTTCATGACTTGGAATACTTCTGTCCAGCCCCTTCTAGAAGCCTGCAAGATTTCTTTTCAGAAATCAGGTAACAGTCTTATGGGAACTCCTTTGTGTAGGTAACTGTCTCCTTTTCTCTTGCTGCTTTTAAGATTCTCACCTTATCTATAATCTTGGCTAATGTCATGATGATGTACCTTGGTGTGTGCTTCTTTGGGACTCTCTGAGCTTTCTGGACTTCCTGGAAGTCTATTTCCTTTGCCAGATTAGGGAAGTTCTCCTTCATCATGTTTGCAAATAAGCTTTCAATTTCTTGCTCTTTCTCTTCTTCTGGCACCCTTATGATTCATATGTTGGAATGTTTAAAGTTGTCCCGAAAATTCCTAAGCCTCTCCTCATTTTTTTGAATTCTTGTTTCATCATTCTGTTCTGCTTGACTGTTTCTTTCTTCTTTCTGGTCCGAATCATTGATTTGAGTCTTGGTTTCCTTCCCTTCACTGTTGGTTCCCTGTATATTTTTCTTTATTTCACTTTGCATGGCTTTCACTTTTTCCTCCATTTTGCAAGCATACTCAATAATATCTGTGAGCATCCTGATTACCAGTTTTGAACTCTGCATCTTACAGGTTGGCTGTCTTTCCATTGCTTAGTTGTATTTTTTCTGGAGCTTTGATCTGTTCTTTCATTTGAGCCGTATTTTTTTTGTCTCCGTGCGCCTGTTTCATAGTAAGGGATGGAGTCTTATATTTGCCAAGGCAGGACAACCCAAATCACTGAGTTGTGGCACTTTATGTGGGGGAAGAGTCGGAGCAGAAACAATGCCACTTGCTTGGCTCTCGGCTGGCTTTCAGTCACTTCCCCTGCTACCCACAACCAAATAGGGCTCTTCTGGTGCTGATTCCTGGGTGGATAGATTTGTGTACATTCTAGGGCCCTGTGAGTCTTTCCAATGAACTCTCTTTAATGCTGGGAGTTTCTCACAGCCTCAACCCACACAATCTCCACAGGTTTTTTTACAGTCAGAGGTTTTGAGGCTTTATTTCCCTGTGCTGGAACCCTGGGTTGCATGGTCTGTCCCAATTATTCCTCCAGTTTAATCTGCATGCAAATATGGGACCATCAGGTCCTCCAGCTGCTGCCTTGCTGCACATTCTCTAGGCCCCTGCTGTCCATCTCTGACCCTCCTATCAGTCTAAGTGAATGTTTTTTCTTTAACTGCTTGGTTGTCAGACTTCCATACAGTTTGATTTTCTGACAGTTCTGGTTGGTTTTGTTTCTAAGTTTGTTGTCCTTCTTTTGGTTATGCCAGTAGGCAAAGTGTATCTACCTACATCTCCATCTTGGCTGGAAGTCCCTCAATTTTTTCTGTTTTTACTCTTGAAAGGCTTTTTGTGTGCACCCTTCTGGGTCTGCAAAATTGTCTGAACAGAGAGGGAAACAGAGCTTCTCTCCCACATCAAAACTTGCTGCCTTTCTGGACTTCTGGCCCTTCTTTGTATTTGGGCAGTGAAGGAATAAAAACCTGGAAACTATCCACATGGATCTCTTCAATTTAGCATAAGCCCACCTTTCATGTTCCACCAGCCAGTTCTTCTCTCCCTTCTTTTCACCCCTGGCATGCTGGAGCCCACAAAAGACTGCTGTACACTGCCTTGGCATCCTTAAATGGTGTCCAAGGGCCCCAAAGAGTTCACAAGCTCCCAAAGTGTCCAGTTTACTTCCATGTAACAACTCAAGAGTTGTCCTTAAAGGCTTAAAAAAGGCTGCCTCTCCTGCTCTGTTTGCCTCAGCGTTTACTTTCCTTGTGTGGGTGTGCTTGGAAGAAAGGGTTTTGTGGAGAGAACCTATGTAATTTATGAGCTTTAAGTTAAAAGTTAGCACAGCACAGTAAGCAGAGGAGAAAGCGGTGGCACATTTTAGCTTCTGTGTTGGTTTATCTGGGCTTTTAGCCAACAGAAAGCAGTATCCTCCACAGTATTTAATTTCCAGTAATTATAAGGCTGATCCAGAGAGCACATTGCTGGGAGTACCCCAAACAGATACTCTTTCTTCAGGAATTGTATTTAGCATTTGTTCCTACTCATGCTTGAAGAATGACAGAATTTATTTGATTGCAACAGGAACAGGAAATAGGAAGTGGTTATTTCTGGCTCTCCCAGGCTCCTATTTCTATAAAATGAGACTAATTTGATCATTGCGGACTCTTCATAACTCATCAGAAAGTTGTAATAACTCACAAGGAATTTCCAGGCACTGGCACTATGTCAGGCACTGAAGACCAACGGGCTAATGATAGAGCCAGGCTGCTCCTGACCTCTGGGATCTTTTCAAACTTCTGATTCTTAGTTTATTCTGCAATAAAAATGAGGATAATACTGCTGACTTTTCAGGGTTATGGTGGGGCTTAAATAAGATTTAACAGGTGTGAAAGATCTTTGCTTATTCTATAAAGTCCTACACACATGAAAGTCTGACACTCATTATTTCTCTCAGCCATTGGAGAAGAGTCACAGTTCCTGTCTCCTCCAACTGCACACAGACACCAGCTGTTCACTTCAGAGTTAGCTATAGCAGCATCTTGTCTGCAGTAGAGGCAGTGTCCAAAAACATCAGAAATGATGAGCTCTTTAGTATCTGTTATTTTTCATTCCAAGATATGCTTGTTCCAAAAAATGCTGACTGTAATTTTGTTTTAGTCCCTCCTGGAATGGTCTTGGAAGCATCCTCAGCACAGACATCTACAAAAGTACCAAGAACTACAAAAATGTGAGTGCCTTTGTGAGATATTTGCTGGACTGGGGTTTGCTGGCCTGGATCACATATTTCTCTTCTAGTATATTAGAGACAAAGTAGGCACAGGTGGGGTGCTTCTGTCAGGAATTTCCACAAATCCACTGGGGTGTTTTGATTCAATGAGCCTTCTGATATCCATGGTTTACATGAATTTTGCCGATGCTAGATGAATGTCATTTTAAAGCCAAACCACTGTAAAAAGAATTTTTAAATATAGGCAATTAAATTATTTTGAGAAGTTGTATCAAATTCTAATTCTTTTGATAAAGGGGGTTAAAGGTACAAATTTCTAGTTATAAAATAAGTCCTGGGGATGTGATGTACAATATGGTGACTATAGTTAATAACACTGTGTTACATATTTGAAAGTTGCTAAGAGACTAAGTCTTAACAAGTCTCATCATAAGAAAAAAATCTTAATTATGTATGATGACAGATGTTAACTAAACTTAGTGTGATGATCATTAGCAATATATACAAGTATCAAATTATGGTGTACACCTGAAACTAATGAAATGTTATATGTCAATTATACCTCAATAAAAAATGTGGACAGAACCTCAGAGACCTCTAGAACAAAATAAAACATATTGACATATGCATAGTGAGAGTCCCAAAAGAGGAGGAAAGGAAAAGACAGGCCTAATATTGAGATAATATCAAAATTTCTCCAAAACTGATGAAAAACATCACATAAATATCTAAAAGGCCCATCAGACCCAATTACTGCACATACGAAGGTCTACACCTAGACACGTTACAGTAACACTGCTGAAAGCCAGGGGATTAAAAAAATTCTACAGCAGCGGAGGAAGAAAAAATACTATTTTTTGCTATATAATCCTTATCGTCCATGAAATTGTCTAAAATCCCTGGAAGATTTTTCACTCATTTTTACTAAGAGACTTTCATATTCTCTGTCACCAAGAAGCTTAGTTGACATTGTGCTCTATGCTTGGAATTGGAAGAAATAATATAAAATACAGGAAATTAAAAAAACAAAGAAAATGAAAAAAAAACCCACAAAGAAACATCTTACCGATAGGCTTGTAGACCCTGCAGATAAGATTGCTTAGTGACCAGCAACAGAAATGAAGATGAAAAAGCAGAGAAAGAAAATGAAGAAAACACTAATTTAGCAAAAAAAAAAAAAAGTTTACAATTAAAAAAATTTAAAATGTGAACCCTAGGAAGTTGTAGTCTAATTTTACCTTAACATTAAAAAAATGTTAGACACTGAATCTGGAATTCCAGTAGTTGCCACTTAATTTATTTCCACAGCTGTCCTCAGTTATGTTGAGCCAAGTGCCATCAAGAGCTACAAATGATTCTAGAAAATCTCTCGTCTTTGGGTTCTGAGTTCTGAATTCTGGGCTCCGGCTTGTAGAGACCTTGCCCAAGTCACCCATGCTCGCAGGGCCTCCATTTTCTTCTCTGATGGGCTGGACTAAAATTGTTATGGCTCCTAAACACCAGACAAGCCTGTGATTCTGGTTCTACTTTGGGTCTGGTCACTGTGTCAGTGTAAGAACATGCAAATGACATCATAGGCCTCAGCTCCAGCAGATCCCCTTGAATTTGCTACTTTTTTCTATTTTAAAGGAATTTGGGGGGATAAATAGAGGGGCAGTGTTACAAACCTGAGGCAGCTCATGTCATTGTTCTGAGCTTCTTTTTTCATCCAGAAATCAGAGGGTTGAATAATTGCTTTTTATGGCCCTTTCTTTCATCAGCTTCTCCTGGACGGTTCAGGAGTGTGGGGAACCTATCGCCTCCCAACTGGGGTGAGGCCCTAAGAAGGGAGTTGAGTGCTGTTACCCAGCTCCTCTGAGTGATTGTAACTCAGCTTCTACCTGAATAGCCAGAAATTTAATTGAGTATTTGAGGCCTGAAATTATTTAACCTCAATTTTTTTAATACTAGATTGAAGAACCAGAAGGAATGAAGATTCTTAGATTTTCAAGTCCTATCTTTTATGGCAATGTCGATGTTTTTAAAAAATGTATTAAGTCTACAGTAAGTATTTTATCCCTAAAAATTTGTTTGCTAACCTCCTTTGAGACTTCATTCATTCTACAGGTATTTATTAGGCTCAAGGTGGACATGAGGCCCTATATACTATTCCCTTTGTATAGGGCATTAAGAATTATAACATATATCCTTGCCCTCAAATAACTTATGCTCTGTTGAAGATAGGAAAAAAAACAGTAACAGATGTTAAAATCCAAGTAGCAGTAACTATGCCGCTGGACAAAAACACTAGAGTTGTCTCCAGGCAGATTTTGAGTAATTTCAAAATGAATGGTATAGGCAGTACTTGCTAAGAGTTCATAGCGGGGAGTGATCCATGTGAGCTGGAACTCGTCAGGCAGTGTGGCAGTGAGCAGAAGGAAGGAGATTATAGCAGGTGTTTGGGAACTAGGAGAACTGAGAGGAAAAAGTGGGAACATGTACTGGGGAGAGGTTGCCCAACTTGGGTAAGGGGTTAAACAGTATAGGTAGAATCTGAAGGTAGGAAATTCTGGTCTTAAATTCCATGCTGTGCTTCAAAGTTGGGTTTTGTTTCTAGATCAGTGTTTTATTATGTACATTCTAGGGTAAATTGCTGGTTCACCCTAGGGGGACAATCATGGATTTTGCAATAAAAAAAGAGCTCTGTAATGTTAAAGAAATTTGGAAAACACTGACTTAAAACTAGTGAAATTATTTTTTGCTATTTTGTTTTCTACTGTCTTGGAGTCTTTAATATGCTCCTGTCTTCCCTGAGTCTCTGGGTGGGTGGGGTAGATGAGCCAGTTGTGGAAACCTCAACCAAGAATTTCTTATTTGGCAGAATGTCTCAAGGAATAATACTCCTCAAGAAATTACCTTTCCAGATAACAATTGCCAGTAATGAGCATTAGGAACCAGATGTCTTAAGTAACTTGACATTTCTTTCCAAAGGTTGGATTTGATGCCATTAGAGTGTATAACAAGAGGCTAAAAGCACTGAGGAAAATACAGAAACTCATCAAAAAAGGGCAATTAAGAGCAAGAAAGGTGAGACAACAGCTTTCCCCCCTCTTAAATTTCTTCCTTTCTCAGATGAAAATGAAAGCAAATAATCTAAAATTAAATCCACCCCCTTTGGTACCCAGATGTGTACAAGCAGATGACATACACTTGTCAGAGAACAGCTGAGTTGTTCTTATAGCCAAAAGGGAATGGGAGAAAATAAAATGAAATCAGCAAAAAAAGCTCAGGGTGTGAGTTCATAAACATTTATAGCTATTACTTGTATTGTCCCACCAATGTGTCTCTTGGCCAATTCCACAACCTTCCAGAAATCAAGAGTTTCCTGGCTCCTCTGCCCTTCCATTTTTCTTCCTAGAGAACATGCAAGTTTGGACAAAGCACATTCATTAAGCGTTCATCCCCTCAATGTTTTGCTTATCAAGTGTATAGGACTTTTAAGTAATTTGAAATAAATTGTTTAAAAAATCCCAAATCATTGGCAATTAAGTTGGCAGCATTTTCTTTGTTTAGAATGGCATTATAAGTGATGCTGGTTCATCAAATAATGCTTTTGAGCCTGATGAAGACATTGAAGATCCAGAAGAACTTGATATTCCAACCAAGGAAATAGAGATTCAAGTGGATTGGAATTCTGAGATTCCAGTGAAAGTGAATGTTCCGAAAGTGCCCATCCACAGCCTTGTGCTTGATTGTGCAGCTGTGTCTTTCTTGGATGTTGTTGGAGTGAGATCATTGCGAGTGGTAAGGTTCTAAGTGTTTTTGAACAACAGATTAGGAGCTTTGGCAATAATAAAACCACATGGGTTGCCCAGTCTGGCAAAAGGGTGATTGAGTGCATAGGCTCTACACTATTTCTAGGGGAATGCTTTTGCAATAGAGCTTAATATTTTAAAGCACAGGTTATGGAGACAGACTACATGGGGTTGCATTTAGGCCCTACTATTTGCTGTAGTGTGACTATAGGCACATTGCTTAATTCATCTGTACCTCAATTTCTTTACTCTAATATGAGGATAATAACAGTACCTATTTAATATGGTTTTCATGAAGACTAAATCAGCACATACATGGTTATGGTTTAGAACAGTATCTGGCATACAGTCACCCTTCAGAAAACATTAACATTTATTATGTTTTATTTTTCTGAGAGCATATAGGAAATTGAATATGAAAAGGAGGAAGTTTATGTTAAGTATTATGTTTTTCTTTGTTATGTAAACAGCAGCAGAATGAGGAATACGGAGTACATGGTACAACTGAAAAAGCCAGGCATTGTTAAGAGGTTGGAGCAGGTAGCAGGCCAGGCATCTAGGAAGTGAAAGGATTGAGGAGCATGTAGGACAGGAACATTCATGATATCAGACACCAGTTATGTAAGGTTGAGTTCATTCTTTCAGCAACAGATGTGAAGTGCCTAATATATGGCAAGCACTCAGCCAGGTGCAAGAGACAAATGATGAGGCGGTCATAGTCCCTATCCTCATGGGACGAAGCAGTCTAGAGGGAGAGGAAAATGTTAAGTATTCTTTTTGAATTTATTTTTTAAAGTATGTTTCATTGATTATGCTATTATAGTTGTCCTGTTTTTTCTCCCCTTTATTCCCTTCCACCCTGCACACCCCTTCCCACCAGCATTCTCCCCAGCCTTAGTTCATGTCCATGGGTTGTACATATAAGTTCTTTGGTTTCTCCATTTCATATACTATTTTTAACCTCCTCGTCTATTTTGTACCTACCATGTATACTTATTATTCTCTGTTCACCCCCATGTCCCCTCCCCATTTTCTCTTTCCAGCCCCACTCCGCTGATAACCCTCCATGTGATCTTCATTTTTGTGATTCTATTCCTGTTCTAGTTGTTTGCTTAGTTTGTTTTTGTTTTTAAAGATTATATTTATTTGTCTTTAGAAAGAGGGGAAAGGAGAAAGAGGGAGAGAAGCATTGATGTGTGAGAGAAACAATCAGTTGCCTCTCATATGCCCCCATTTGGGCTGCAACACAGGCATATACCTTGACTGGGAATTGAACCAGTGACCTTTTGGCTGATAAGCCAATGCTCAGTCCACTGAGCCATCCCAGCCAGGGCATGATAGTTTTTAAGGCTCAGTTGTTGATAGTTGTGAGTTTCTTGTTATTTTTGTGAGTTTCTTGTTATTTTACTGTTCGTATTTTTGATCATCTTCTTTTTCTCAGATAACTCCCTTTAATGTTTCATATAATAAGAGCTTAGTGATATGAACTACTTTAACTTGACCTTATCTGGGAAGCACTTTATCTGCCCTTCCATTCTAAATGATAGCTTTGCTGGATAAAGTAGTCTTGGATGTAGGTCCTTGCCTTTCATGACTTTGAATACTTCTGTCCAGCCCCTTCTAGAAGCCTGCAAGATTTCTTTTGAGAAACCAGGTGACAGTCTTATGGGAATTCCTTTGTGTAGGTAACTATCTCCTTTTCTCTTGCTGCTTTTAAGATTCTCTCCTTATTTTTAGTCTTGAGTAATGTAATTATGATGCGCCTTAGTATGTGTTTCCTTGGGTCAGCTTCTTTGGGACTCTCTGAGCTTCCAAAGAAGCTCCACATTAAAATGGGAACTCCCAAGCCCTGGCTGGCATAGCTCAGTGGATTGAGCGCAGGCTGGGAACCAAAGTGTCCCAGGTTCGATTCCCAGCCAGGGTACATGCCTGGGTTGCAGGCCATAACCCCCAGCAACCGCACATTGATGTTTCTCTCTCTCTCTCTCTCTCTCTCCCCCCCCTCCCTTCCCTCTCTAAAAAAAAATAATAAATAAATAAAATCTTTAAAAAAAATGGGAACTCCCTTTTGCAACCATACTCAACCAATTCTGTGAGCATCCTGATTACCAACCAGTGTTTGGAGCTGTGCATCTTATAGGTTGGCTATCTCTTCATCATTTAGTTCTGTTTCTGGAGTTTAGATTTGTTCTTTCATTTGGGCCATATTTTTCTGTCTTGGTGCAGCTGATACATTGTATGGGGTGGAGCCTTAGGTATTTGCCAGGGTGGGACAACCCACTTTGCTGCACTGTGTTGCTGTATGTGGGGGAGGGGTCAGAGGGAACAATACCACTTGCTAATCTCTCTGTTTCTTTTCAGTCACTTCCTCCATTACCCATAAGCAAATTGAGCCCTTCTGGTGCTGATTCCCGGGTGGGTGGGTTTGTGTATATTCTAGGACCCTGTGGGTCTCTCCAATGGACTGTCCTATGAGGCTGGGAGTTTCTCCTGCCATCACAACCCCACAGGTTTTTACACTCAGGCTTGAGGCTTTATTTCCCCATGCTGGAACCCTGGGTTGCACAGTCTGTCTCACTCCCCAGTTGTTCTGTCTGGTTTATCTGCACGCAAATGTGGGACAGCCAGCTGCTACCTTGCCGTGTGTCTGGCTGCCTGTCTCCATCCCTCCTACCAGCCTAAATGAATGTTTCTTCTTTAACTCCTTGGTTGTTGGACTTTCATACAGTTTGATTTTTCTGGCAGTTCTGTTTTTTTTTTTTTTTTTTGTCTTTATATTTGTCATCCTTTTGATTGTGTGAGTAGGCAGTGTATCTACCTAGGCCTCTGACCTGGCTGGACATTAATTAATCTTTTAAATAACAACTGTACTAAGTGCTCCAAAGCAGACAAACTGGGGTCTAAACTTGATTAGGAGTGTTAAGTTTAAGTGAAGCTTCCAGTAGGTATCAAGCAAGTTAGGCAGAAAAGTAAGCAGGTTAAAGACACCAACAGTCAGATATAATAATATGGAAGTGACCTGCTACTGAGGTTTAGCTTAGTTGGGGCTTCTTGGCTGCTTTGCAAGGGTAGGAAATCATTACAGAATGCAGGTACTAGGCAGGTACAATAGAAAGTGATAATACTTGACAAAAGACAATGATACAATAGTGGCAGGTTCTCTTCCAGTTCTCTTAGCAGACCCAGTCATTAGCTCATTTGAGAGCATTTTCTTGTTTTTCATTGTGCATTTTACTCTGGGTATTGGCTCAGATGCATTGTAGATTGTGTTGGCCAAAGGTTTAGTGAATTACTTTTGGGAAGAGTATTGATATATTTCATGACAGAGTATTTTTCACACTTAACAAATAATTGCTTTCAAATGCTATAATGACAATTGTGAAGAATTCAACCTTTATGCTTGCATAGAGGTCATGATCTTTTCCCCAGAAATTTCAAGTTCTATTTTATTATTTCCTTTAGGTCTTGCATCTTGATTTTTTAAATTAAACTTTTCATTTTGAGATAACTGTAGATTCCCATGAAGTTTTCAGAAATACAGAGAGATCCTCTGTGCCCCTTACCCAGTTTCTCCCAATGCTAACATCTTGCAAAACTAACATCCAAAATTACAATGAGGATACTAAGACTGATATAGTCAAAATACAGAGCCCTTTGTTTGTACATTTTTTACACTCAGGTCAGTTTTTACATTCATGATCTGGTGGCCACATGTCTACAGCTATATATTTTCCATTCACAGATATAAACTCAGTGTTGTCTCTGATCTTCAGGGGCTGTATCAGGAAGCTTCCTGTGCTCCCTTGTTTTCTTCCTTCCACAAATATTAGGTACCTTTGTGCTATTGAGTGCTGTGCCATCAAGCACTGGATGTTGCCACCTCTTGAGATGGGAACATCTTTTCATCCCTAATCATATCATCACTTCAGGTTGAAAACCTTCGTGGTTTTCCAATAATGAACTTTCCTCAAAGTCCTGGTTAAGCATGAAAATACTGAAGTTCCTCCTGAGCAAGTAACTGAATGCTACTAAATTATGTGCAAGTCAAGTTACTCAAATTCTCCTTTTTAAATTTTTAGATTGTCAAAGAATTCCAAAGAATTGATGTAAATGTGTACTTTGCATCGCTTCAAGGTAAATGCGTATGTATACATATCTATCTATAAGACTTTTCCCTAAGCCCTTTCTCCTATCTGGTAATATGGATACATCATGACCAGTGATATTTTTATTGTGATAAAGTGCATAATAATATTTGTTATTTGAGTCACATTCGAGTGGCATTTGAGTCAGTGGCATTAAGTGTATTTACAATGTTGTGCAACCACCACAACTATCTCTCGCCAAAAATTTTCATCACCACAAACAGAACTCTACCCATTAAGCAATCCCACTGAGGGCATTTTTGTACCTAGGGATATATAACTTCCAGTTGTGCCAGAGAGCTGGTAATGCATAGCAGCTGATCCTGCCAGCAGTGCCAGATTACCATGGGAGAATTGTCTTAGGGAGAGCAGAGCTGGAGATGACTTAGATCCCTTAAAACTAGAGGATCCTCCAGGGTGTGATTCTGTGTCTATGTGCAAGAGTATGCATGTGGGAAAATACTAATGCTTAGGCCGAGTTCTCTAGAACCAGAGGCTGAGTCAAGGACTCTTGCACAAGTGATTTATTGAGACCTGAAAAAAAAACTGGCTTTCAGAAAAACTCATGAAGGAGTGAGGGGAGCAGGATAGGGCTGGAAAGAAGCTGGAGAAAGATATGGTTGCAAAAGTCTACCTTAGCCTAATTTCACAGGGGCCACACAGCAAGGAAAGCACCAGAGGGTGGTTATTCCTCCTGGAGGCAGCAGAGCATGTCTTCTTACCCCCATATTGGTCCATCAGTGTTGCAGGCCATGCAAGAGTGGGGGTGTCAACCTCCCAGGCGACACTGTGTTCGTTGGCCCAGGAATGTTCTCCAGAGAAGGCCACAGCTGGAACCGTTAGCAGCCAGACTCACATTAGCAGCTGGAGGATGGGACTCTAGCAAAAGGACCTGGTCAGGAACCAAGGCCATTTACTACAAACAGTTACCGTATAACCATGGCATGTGCTACTGGAAATGAAACTCAGAGTGCAGCAGGGTCACATTTTGGAAACGAGAAAAGAATTAAAAGGAGGAGCCACTAAACCTTAGTATTGGTTGATGTTACAAAATTATCTTTTCTTAGAAACGAACTAAACACTATTTCTTTCTTTTGAAGATCATGTAATAGAAAAGCTGGAGAAATGTGGTTTCTTTAATGATAACAGAAAGGACATATTTTTTCTGACTGTCCACGATGCTGTCCTCCATGTACAGCACCAGGTTAAATCCCAAGAAATTCAAGATTCTATTTTAGAAACGGTAAACATTTAATCTTTCTACCTATGTGTCTTTCCTGAACTATCATTATTTCTGTAAATGGCAGGAGTTCCACGAATTTAGGTTTAAATTCCATTCTAGTGGGATGTCAAACCAGTGGTTAACTTCTCAGAGCCTAAGTTTTCCCATCAGTAAAATGAAAGTGAAAACATTTACTTTGCTGTGTAGATATGAAGACTAAATATGATAGTTTATACGAAAGCACCTGGGACTACCTAGTATTCAATACATAATAGTTCTATCACATGTAGGTTTACTAATAAAAGTAGGCTTTAGTTATACTGCCTTTTTAGAATACAGGCACTGAATCTCAGGTCTTCTGTGATTTGTATCTACAAATCCAGTTTAAATTCTCAGCAATCTAGAAACTCTTTATTATAAATGTCAAAGGTCATAAGTGATCTTTGAAAAAAAAATTAAAAGCTATGAATTAGCCAGGACTTAGTTATCCCCCACAAAATAGAACAGAGCCTGATTTCCTATGGTACCCTTAATTTTGTTAGTTCCCTTGTCAGATGCCTGGGAGTGCTGAGCTTTCTGGTCTGGGTGTGGGCTTGGACCTACTGGAGGGCCGGGTATAAGAATCTCTTCTCTCATGGACCCTGCCACAGAGAATTCAGGAAACCAAAATAATACCTATAAAAATAACAACAATAATTATTCCAGTGACCCAATCTACTCTATTTTAAATTGCTTCTCCCCCACCCCAAATTAGGATAGATTCTTATTGTGAACTGGAAGTTAATATCTGAAGTAAAATTAATTTTAAAAACAATAGCACATTATTTTTTAAGCTATTAGTGGAGAGATTGCTCAGTTTAATGCTCTGGGAGAAACATAGGGGTTCTAAATACGAAGATCTGGATCTGAAATACAAAAAAGGAAAAAAAAAAGGAAAGTAGTAAAACCACAAATCTATGGGGGAACAGGGGGAAAGAAAGCTACATGCAAGCAAAATGCTTGTCTTTAAAAACTCATAAAACTTTTTCTAACTTAAAATTCTCTAACCTACAGGTAATAACAAAACAGGATCTTATAAAGTATCTTAAAAAGGCCTGTCATAAAAGTAAAATAGAACCAAAGTGTCAACTTCTTTCCCAACGTGAAAACAGTTATTGTGTTTGTTTATACCTTGCTTTGATCCAAGATCTCAGATCCCACAAATGTCACAAAACCCACTGATGACAGTGCCCCTACCAGCATTAGATGCAACACTGTTTGTAGTCAGGGAGGCATCATAGTGCCTTGGATGGATTTTTTCACCCTGAACAAATGTCAGACTGAGTATAACTGAGTGCTTGTACTATATACTTACTGGTTCACTGGATAGTGGGTTGAGCACTAGGGTTAGCCTCTCAGACCAGTAGCCTTAAGCTTCTGCGTACCCTCAGTTATCTAGCACAAAGCCCTGCATACGGTGGGTGTGTAGTAAATGACAATAAATCTTGCCTGTGGCACTTTCCTTTTCTTCAGGAAAGGTAACAAATGTTATGGATGTTGTGGATGCAGTGATGACCATCAGAAGGCTATCCCAGGACTGTCCCAATATGTAGTTACACCTATCCTCCTTCTCTCATTATGTTTGACCATCTGCACAGGGCCTGGCATCTAATTCATTTCCATGCTAGCAAAGAGAATTGCATTATTTATTTGTGAGATAAAAAATAGCTGAAAAGCTCTTTGAAATGTCACTCTTATCTTGATATACATTTGAAGTTGCTTTGGGAATATCCTTCTTTATGTATCAGATAAAGCCCAAACTGTTATTGGTTTCCTCTGTTATTGATTTACTGCTGAAAAGCAGAACTTTCTTGAAAAACCATCTCGGTCCATAGATGTTGATTTCCATCTCTGACAAAATTAATATCCAACCAGTCTAACTTGTGACTGGTTATCGTCATCAGTCACGAGCCCATTCAGTGCATACTTAAACCTGCACTAAGTGCTCTTAGTTTTAGCCTTTGAAATAAAGACACTTTGATTACTGCATCATTCAGGCAGACAGGGTGACTGCTTAAGAGGCATGCCCTTCAAAGTCTGGGAAAGAGAGTTGAAAAGGAGTTTAGCAATGGAAAACTGTGGCAGTTCACACTTGAATGTGAGAAAAGGGGTACAGGGAAAATTCTAAGTGAGAAATACAAAAGGACAAGAAAGCTGAACAGATTTTGAAGTGTGTATATTATTATATGAGAAGTACCAGCAGTGCTTCAAGTAATTTTCAGTGGTTTATCAGGTGGATTGTTGCTATTATATTTTCAGCAAATATTTTCTGTGTTCTCTTTGTCAAGATCTCCCTCATTCAAGACCATAAAGATCCTCTTGAATTAATGGAAGCAGAGCTGACTGAAGAAGAACTGAATGTTGAGGATGAGGTATGAGCATTATTTTTTTCAAAGAAAATAATTTAGATGAAATCTTGAGTAAATAGAATAATACATATAGTAACTATGTCTGATACAAACTATTCAGAAAAAATAATTTAAAAAAATACCCAAAGGATGGTGTAATAGAATGAGGAAAATGGAAAACAAGAATTCCCTCCTGAAGACAATAAGAACTTGGGAACCTTCTGGTCCAGGCTCACAGGATGATCCTCGACCAGAAGCAGCCAACACTCTGGTCCTGGTTTTTGGTCTAAGCCTCTGAGTACTTTTTCTTCCAGAGACCTAAGAAACAGAGGAAAGATGATTAGAGGAAATTTCTAATCCAGAAGTTTCATAAGCTTCAGAAACAGTCTGTGTGTAACAGGAACCTCATGACTTTCTTCACCTGACTGATAATGGCTTAGAAAAGACTGATTTTATATATTTCTGATGTTTTTGGGGGCATGAGTCAATTCTGAGGAAACTTGACTGAAACTTGTAGTAATCTGGATAAACTTTGCGGCTCCACCATAGAGTAAAATGAGACTAACAAAAGAAGATTGCAGAATTTTAATGTTGAAAGATGTCTGAGAAATCAGGTAGTCCCACACCTTACTTAGCCCATGCAGAAATCCCTCCTACACCATGTCTAAGGATGTTCACTCAGGTTTTGTGTGGATGTTTCCACACATTGGCAGCTAGGAGCTTTTCCAGGGAGCTTGTTGCATGCTTGAAAGTGTCCAAGTGTTACTTGTGCTTACAAAATTAGATTTGGCCTTTCTCTAGTACCTGGTAACTGAGCTCTCTCTTTTCTAGCAATACAAGCCCTCCACTAAACAGTCCTTAAATATTTGAAAGTATCTCCCAGGTCTCCACCAAACTCTACTCCAGGTGGGACTCCTCCCTTTATCATTCTTGCAGAAACTAAATTTGTCAATGTTCCTTTGCCAAAGAAGGGGACCCAAAGCCTTAGACAGAGTCAGGCCAGCATTAAGATTACACAACCGTGACCTACCTTGATCTCATAAAGATATTTCTATTACTATGACTTAAAAATGTGTTTATAGTAGCTACATCAAAATCTATGCTTCTATTACAGGGGTCAGCTAAGAGACTTGGGCATTTTTACACAAATTGTCATCCAGCTGGGTTCTCCATTTATATTTATGTAATTGATTTTTGACTTCTAGTGCAGGACCACACATTTATGATAAATTACCTCTTGTTTGCTCCCATTGACATCCTCTTGAATTCTGAATCTATCATCCAGAATAACAATTATGTACCCCCATTGGTATTATATGCAAATCTGATAAGCATGCCTTCTCTGCCTTATTCCAGGTCCTGATAAAAATGTTGAAAAGCATATATTCAAAGCCCTGTGGTAAAATCAGATAGTGAGGATGACAGGAGAGAAGACTTTTGTGGAGGAAATACAGTACTAGGGTGAAATCTGAGGTTCTGCATCTTAGCCCATCAGCTTAGTGTGCCCAGGAACATCATCACTGAGCTGTGTAGTACTTTATGACTATGGATATCGGGCCAGCTCAGTTGAGTACAAATTCATACATCAAAATTGGGACCTAAGAAACTGCCATTATATAGAAGTATTTTTGATTGCTACAAAAAAGATTATTCAGGTACGATTCCTGTAGATAATGAGTCGGTATAGCAGTATGATTTTAAGGGCATGGACTTTAGAACTGGATGGATTTGAGTACAAACCATGATTCTGCTACTTAATGGATGTGCAGCCCAGGGAAAATTATTTATCCTGTCTTCATGTAAAATAAAGATAATAGTACTTCAAAGAGTTGTGAAAATTAAAGGATGGATAGTAAGTACTCAATAAATAGTAATAACCATTTTTAAATAAATCAAATGAAAGTATGATGAGTTACAGTGAACTTCTAGCCAAGTAGGAGGTACAGGTAGATACACATTGCTTCCTTGCAAAAACCAAAAGAACAACAATAAATTTAAAGACAACCAAAAGACAACCAAAACTGCCAGAAAATTGAACTGTATGGAAGTCTGACAACCAAGGAGTTAAAGAAGAAATAGTCATTCAGGCCGGTAGGACGGGCGGAGATGGGCACCCAGGGTGGGAAGAACACGCAGCAAGGCGACGAACCAGGCAGTCCAACATTTGCGGGCCGATAAGCTGAGAGGAACATGTGGGAAACAAGGCCGATAACACAACCAAGGGTTCCAGTGTGGGGAACTAAAGCCTCAAAACCTCTGGTTGTAAAAACTTGTGGGGGTTTGGCAGCAGGAGAAACTCCCAGTCTCAGAGAAGAGTTTGTTGGAGAGATCCACAGGGTCCTAGAATGTACAAAGATCTACCCACCCAGGAATCAGCACTAGAAGGTCCCAATTTGCTTGTGGGTAGCGGAGGAAGTGACTGAAAGCCAGCTGAGAGTCAAGCAAGTGGCACGTTCCCTCTCAGACCCCTCCCCCACATACAGCTGCACGAGCAGTGAAGTGGGTTGCCCCGCCCTGGTGAATACCTAAGGCTCTGCCCCTTAACAGGTGTGCTGAGATAAAAATGAAAGAACAAATGAAAGCACAGATCAAAGCTCCAAAAATAGAACTAACCCAAGGAGACAGACAACTTATCAGATGCAGAGTTCAAAACACTGGTAATCAGGATGCTCACAGAAATAGCTGAGTCTGGTCACAAAATGGAGGAAGAAGTGAAGGCTATGCAAAGTGAAACAAAGCGAAATATACAGGGAACCAATGGTGAAGGGAAGGAAACCGGGACTCAAATCAATGATTTGGAACAAAACAAAGAAATAAACATTCAACTGGAACAGAATGAAGAAACAAGAATTCAAAAAAATGAGGAAAGGCCTAGGAACCTCCAGGACAACTTTAAATGTTCCAACATCTGAATCATAGGGGTGTCAGAAGGAGAAAAGGAAGAGCAAGAAATTGGAAACTTATTTGAAAAAATAATGAAGGAGAACTTCCCTAATCTGGCAAAGGAAATAGACTTCCAGGAAGTCCAGGAAGCTCAGAGTCCCAAAGAAGTTGGACCCAAGGAAGCACACACCAAGGCACATCATAATTAAATTGCCCAAGGTTAAAGACAAGGAGAGAATCTTAAAAGCAACAAGGGAAAATAAGATAATTATCTACAAAGGAGTTTCCATAAGACTATCAGCTGATTTCTGAAAAGAAGCCTTACAGGAAAAAGGGGCTAGAATGAAGTATTAGAAATCATGAAAGGCAAGGATCTACATTTAAGATTACTCTGTCCAGCAAAGCTATTATTTAGAATGGAAGGGCAGATAAAGTGCTTCCCAGATAAGGTCAAGTTAAAAGAGTTCATCATTACCGAGTCCTTATTATGTGAAACCTTAAAGGACTTATCTGAGGAAAAGAAGATGATAAAAAATATAAACAGTAAAATGACAACAAACTCACAACTATCAACAACTGATACAAACAAAAACAAACTAAGCAAACAACTAGAATAGGAACACAATCACAGAAATGGAGATCACATGAAGGGTTATCAGCAGGGAGGGGGTAAAGGGAGGATAAGGGAAAAGGTACAGGGAATAAGAAGCATAATTGGTAGATACAAAATAGGGGAATGTTAAGAATAGTATGGGAAATGGAGAAGACAAAGAACTTATGTATGACCCATGGACATGAACAATGGTGAGGGGGATGATGGTGAGAGGGGGGTGCACAGCCAAGGGGGATAAAGGGGAGAAAAAAATGGGACAACTGTAATAGCATATTCAATAAAATATAACAATAAAGTATGATGAGTTACAAAATTTTTACTCACCATCATAAATTATGACAATATACACCTGAGATGGTTCAATGTAAGCAATATGTGTAAAAAGACTTAAGAATTTACTTTGTTTCCTCTTTGTTCCCACAGGCTATGCGTAGACTTGCTACGTGAAAGTGGGCTTGGGAGGTTGCTATAAGCAAGGACTACAGGATTGCCAAATTTAACCAGCAATGTAATTCTATGCAAACATTTTCTGCATTGACTGTTTCTCCGGACTTGAAACACTCATTCTTTTTCTGTTAGAACTTTGATTTTTTAACATCTTAGCCATTAAAAGAGAGGCACTTAAGATTGTTTCTAGGCTTTATTTATAAAATAAATAGCTTACTTCTAAACTGCAAAATGGTAAGAATTATCCTGGTGATCTAGTGATGTCTAGGATCTATTCACGTTGTGCTACTGTACCTCCCTGACATATTTGCCAACAAAGTTCACATGGGCATGGGGTCCCCTGCTCAGTCGGGGCAGGTGTGGCCCCACAGCCTCTGTGGCCAGTTGAGTCATGAATGATTATCATAAAAAAGATCTATTTTTGACTGGCCTGGATACCCATGGGCTGCGCCGATCACAGTGTAAGGGCACACTGAGTAAATGCTGAAATATAATTGTTAATGCATTTATCAATAAAAGCCTTCAAAAATCACTTTTGGTCAATACATCAAAAATGTTTTTTAAATGCAAATTTGGTTAATACTTAATAATGAATGTTATATTGACCATATACTTAACAAGAATTCAGAATCAAGATGGTTCACTTCTAAACTACAGAACTAGGCTGATATATATTTAAAACATTGAGTTAGAGAGACGAAGCAATAATATTATTATGGTTTATAAATTCATTTTTTGATATAATCATGGATCACAATTAAGATCAAATAAAAATATAAGAAAGACTATCTCTAGGTTAAAATGCAATTTTAACTTAGTTTATAGAAATAATCATTAGGTAGAGTATGTAGCAGTATGGTCTATTTAAAATCTAACACAAAAACTGTGTTATTTTGAACAAAAACCAATTCTGATATGTTTATAAGACTGTGGTGATTAAAACAAGTTTATGTTTTTCTCTAAAATGTAGCAGTATATAAAATAAATGATATTTAACTAAATTGTGACCATCTTTCAAAAAAATCTAAAAAGTTTTCAACCTGGATATAGATATATGTTTAAGATGAGTTTAAGAGAAAACATTCTATGACTGAATAGCAACAATAAAAAAAAATGGATTGGAATATAAACATTGGAAACATACAGGTTTTTAAAAATCTATATTTTAAGGGAGAACATGTTTGAAATTTTTAGTTTTATTTAATCTTTTCTGACCATCAACAATTTTGTAGGTATTATATATAATACAGAGGCTATAGCCCTGTGGACTATTCCCATATAATTCACACTTGAATGAATGAACTTGTGCTTTATTTCTAGAGAAAAATAAACATGTAGGTCCCCAACTAAGATAATGTCTTGTGTGGCTGAGATAATTATGTTACACCTTTGGCACAATTGTGTGAAATTCCCAAATGTGTTTGGTTATTATCCAAAGGCAGCATGTCCTGTCTCTCTTTCTAATTAAATACAATGAGAAACAAGATGTCTAATTCTGAAGGAATATCATCAGTGATAATATCAAATTGGTAACTAAAAGAATCATTATTGCCACCCCCTCATTTTGCCCATTGGAATTTGAGTGAGTTGTAATGGACTGTGATTTTACAATAATATTCTTTCTTCTAATGGATTATTCTGTCTTTAACTGATTTAGAACAGATTTCTCCCTGTGTTGGGTACAGTATAACTGGGGTTATAAGATTATCTCATTTTCACAGTGATACCTGCTTATACTGGTAACAAACCGTATTGATAAAGAGTAAGTACAGTAGTCTTGCAGAAAATGGATGAATACCTGTGTTCAATAAAGGAAATATGCACTGATTATTTTTTTATTAGTTGAAGGAAAGTTACCCTTTATAATAAGGCTAGAATTTTGTGAAATCCTGGTTCCATTTGTGAGACTATATAAGACCAGTCTATTTGGCTAGTTTCCCAAACACACTCTAGGAATACTGGCTCTTCTATACATTTTTGAATAATAAGCACATTTTAATCCTGTATTGCCAATGAAAATTTACTTGAAATTAAAATTGCCTCATGTTATGTTTTAACCTATATAAGATTCCAATGTTGTGACTTTCAATAAATAAAAATATCAAATCATGTACATTTGGAAATAATTGCAAATATATATTATTAAATGTAAAGTCACCTTTTAAACTACTCTGTTGTGTCCTCTCTGAGCAAAACTATTAATTATAATTAAAAATGCTACATTTTAAGTTTGCCATTACTCTTATCACTCGTCAGTTTGATGTATTTTTTTAAAGTTCTACTTCCATTTTGTGTGTGTGCAATTACTTTTTGTAAAAACTTGGTACAATAAACAATGTTACAAATATCTGTTAAATCTTGTAATTTTTATACAAATATTTCTAGCTTATTGTGTGGGATGATTTTCATTTAAGGAAACTTTTTGTGCTGGTACAACAGATGTATTAAAAAGATACAAAGCATAGTTTTCTACTTGAAGAATTTTCACAAAACAAACACACCAGTATTAAAGAGCACTCACACTAATAAGCAGAGCATAACCAGCATCCCAGAAGCCCTCAGCTAATTACTGTCCTGACTTCCAACACTTGTTTTTTGACAAGTTGTTTTTGACATCTTCATATAAATGATATCAAACAAGATTATTTCTTTTTTTCCCTTCTCTTTTGTCTTTTTCTTTTAATCCTCACCTAAGGATATATTCATTGATGAGTGGGAGAGGGAGGGAGGGTGGGAGGGAGAGAGAGAGAGAGAAGCAGAGAGAAACATTAATGTGAGAAAGAAACATTGATCGGTTGCCTCCTCTACATGCCTTGAGCAGGGATCACGCTTGTAACACAGGTGTGCACCCTGAGCAGGGATCGAACCAGCAACCTTTTGGTGTATGAGATGATGTTCCAACCAACTGAGCCACCTGGCCAGGGCTTGTATATGTGTCTCTTTTTTAAGTCAACATCACAATTGTGATATTCATCCATGTTAATGTTATCGCATATAACAATCATTTAAAATTTTCACTGCTGTGTAGTATTCCACTACCTGAATTTACCATCACTTATTTACCTATGCTACTGTTGGTGGATGTTTGTGTTGTTTCTAGTTATTGCCTTTCATGAATAATGCTGCTATGGACATTCTTATTCATTTTATTTTTGGTGACTATAGGTACACAATTCTGTAAAGTATATACCTAGGAATGGAGTTGCTGGGGTCATGTACATGGATTCTGCTTCTGTAGATACTGCAGTACACATCTAGTACCCCCTGCAGACTTTTATCCAAAGTGATCACACCAATTTACGCTTTTTCTTTTTAATGTGAGCTCCTGTCGCTGCACATTTTTGCCAACACTGGGTCTGTATGTCTTTCTCATTTGAGCTTTTCTTGTGGGTGTGTAGCAGTATTTAACTTGCATGTCTCTGATGACTAAAGAAGTTAAACACCTTCTCGGGTATTTATTATCATTTAAATCCTTGTGTGAATCCTCTTCCCAAGTCACTTGCCTATTTTTCTTATTGGTTGTCTGCCATTTTCTAATTGCCATGTAAAGGTTTATATAGTAAGGACACAAAAATCTTTGTTGAAAATATGTATTGTAAATATTCTATGGATTGCTTTTTCACCCTTTTATTTATGTCTTTTGATGAACATAAGTTCTTAATTTTAATGTAACAGAATTTATCATTTTTCCCTTAAGGGTTAGCCTCTTTTTTTTTTTTATTTTGGTATCTAGTTTGGTTTTTTTTAAAGCTTTGTTTTACCTCTCCCATTTAGATATACAAGATATCTAGAGTTAATTTTTGTGTGTGCTGTGAGGCAGGGAGTGAAGATACATATCATTTTTTTTCAAAAAGACTTACCCCATTAACCCAGCACCTTTTGATAAATACACAGTTCTTCTTCAATGCAGTGTCACTTTCAACTGACTGCAAAGGTTTGACTCTGTTTCTGGGCTCTGCTCTGTTTCCTTGGTCTAGTCTACTGGCCTTGTACCAACACTGTAACTGTCTTGATGAGTACAGGTTTTTAGTAGCTACAGATATTGGAAGTATAGTTACTCCAGTTTCTTCTTTTCTCACTATATTTATGCTTAGCCATCTTCATTTCCATATACATTTTAAAATAGCCTATTAATTATTGACAAGTATTATTCTTAATATATTTTCTAGAATTAGCAAACATTTTCATTCAGCCAATAACTCTCAAAAAATTAAACTATGCTTTACATTAAATGAAATATATGTTGAAAACCACATGAATTAATTATGGTTATATTTTATTAGATGATATAAAATATAAAAACAATTTGAGTTTTGTATTTGTTTTAAGTTAGAAATACAAATTTCAACTCCTGTGCTTCATAATCTTATATGTTAGCTAGAAATACAAATTTCAACTCATGTGCTTTACAAACTTACACAGTAGACTCCTGGGTTGAAGTCAAGTGTCTAATTGGATTTGAGATGTGTCTGGGCACTGCCACTGACAGGGAAGGCTAAAAAGAAGTCTGTTTAATTACTGAGGAGCCTCCTGGGAGAGAGACAATTCATTCTAAAGCAAGAAGGGTCAGACTAAAGAGCTGAGCCAGTAGCAGGGCTTAGTTTTTAGTGCATAATTGAGTTTGGGGATAACACAGGGCCTGTCAATCTGGGATATGTTCTAGAGCCAGATTCATAAACTCATGCTTGGGTTCTATGAAGAAAGGAAGTTGCAATTCAAAGGAGCTGCTTTACTGACATATCTATGAAAGGATGGGGCACATGCAATGCTCTGGGCAACCACTATAACAATGTAACTGCCAAGTTAAAGGAAGACATGCTGCCCTGGTCTCCCGGCACATCTATAGCTCTGGACACCTCAAGTCTTAACGATGGTGCTCTGCAACAGAGCATGGAGGAGAGCAGCCCTTGGTAGAATGGACTTGCTCATGAATACATGAGAGGCACTTTTTGGAACTTTCAGAAACATTTGAGGAGTTGTCTATCTGGGACTTAGATCTATGTGAACAGATGAGGTGAGAGTCTATAAAGCATCCATTATGCAAACAATATAACAATGTAACAAAGGCCATATTAACTTTAATCATATAAACTTCCATGTCATTAAAAAAGCCATAAAATGACAAATAGAGAAAAATGAAAATAATGAGGAGGGCTAGAGGGGGAAAGGAGACAGACAAAAAATGAAACGGTGAAAAAAAACACTGATGGCATTAGGGAAGGAAAACAAATAAAAAGGGGGAGTTTATTGAAGAAACAGAAAAAAGGAAAGCTAAAATAAACGGTAAAGAGAGAAAAGCTTCATGAAGGACTGTGGTGGGTGCTGATGTGATATGATTTCTGCCCAGTGCTCTGAAAGTCAAAGTGAAGAAATTCAGTGAAGCAGGGGTAAAAGGCAGGAGTAACTATGACTCTCTTAAGGTAGTCAAATGCCTTGTCATCTAATTAGTGATGTGCATGAATGGATGAATGAGATTCCCACTGCTGTTATCCTGAAAAACCACAGACAAGGCAACAGGTTTGAAAGATCAGCAGGGAAAGAAGACCCTGTTGAGCTTGACTTTAGTCGGGCATGGTGAAAAGACTTTAGATGTGTAGAAAGAGGGAGGCCCTAGGTACGCTCCCCTCCCCTGGAGGAGTTGGGGTGAGGCCCACCAGCCTTGCAATCTATAGATTCAATGCAATTCCTATCAAAATACCAATGATGTATTTCACAGAACTAGATCAAATATCTCAGAAATTTATATGGCACCACAAAAGGCCCCAAATAGCAACAGCAATCTTGAGGAAGAAGAACAAAGTTGGAAGAATCACACTACCTAATATCAAACTATACTATGATAGAAGGCCATAGTAATCAAAACAGCATGATACTGGCATTAAAAACAGACACATAGATCAATGGAACAGAATAGAGAGTCCAGAAATAAACTCACACCTGTATAGTCAATTAATATTCGACAGCAGAAGCAAGCACATACAATGGGCTAAAGATAGTCTATTCAATAAATGGTGTTGGGAAAATTGGACCGAAAAATGAAAATAGACCACCTTCTTACTCCGCACACAAAAATAAATTCAAAGTGGATTAAAGACTGTCATGTTAGACCCAAACCCATAAAATTCCGAGAAGAAAACATAGGCAGTAAAATCTTGGACATTGCTCACAGCAATATTTTCTCTGATATATCTCCTCCGGTAAGGGAAACAGAAGGAAAAAAAACAAAAACAAATGAAACTATGTCAAACAAAAAGTTTTGACACAGCAAAGGAAATCAGCAACAAAATGAAGACAACCCACTGAATGGGAGAACATGTTCACTGATACATTTGATAAGGGGTTAATAGCCAAAATTTATAAAGAACTTATAAAACTCAACAATAAAGAAGCAAACAATCCAATGAAAAATGAGCAAAGGACCTGAACAGACACTTCTCCAAAGAGAACATACAGATGGCCAATAGACATATGAAAAGATGCTCAACATCATTAATCATCAGGGAAATTTGAATTAAAACCACAATGAGATATCACCTCATACTGGCTATCATCAATAAATCAACAAATAACAAGTGCTGGTGAGGATGTGGAGAAAAAGGAACCCTTTTGCACTGTTGGTGGGAATGAAGATTGTGTAGCCACTGTGGAAAGCAGTATGCAGATACCTCAAAAAATTAAAACTGGAACTGCCTTATGACCTAGCAATCCCACTTCTGGAAAATTTATCCAAACAAACTTGAAACACTAACTCGAAAGAACATAAGCACACTAGTTCATTGTAGCATTATTTACAATCTCCAAGATATGAACACAACCCAAGTGTCCATCAGTAGATGAAGGAATAAAACAACTGTGGGATCTTTACACAATGAGATACCACTTGGCCATAAAAAAGAAGAAAATTTTACCCTTTGTGACAGCCTTGGAGATGGTGGGCCTGGAGAACATTATGCTAAGTGAAATAAGCCAGTCAGACAGAGACAAATTGTCAGAGAAAAACAATATGATTTTACTCATATGTAGAATTTAATGAACAAACTGAACTAACAGCGGAATAGAGACAGACTTATAGATGGAAAGCAGGCTGACAGCTCTGGGTTGGCAGTAGGGGTTAGGGCATGGAGGAATTGAGTAAAAAGGAAAAAGGGCTCATGGACATGGGCAACAGTGTGATAATTGTTGGGGGGCAGTGGTATAAGGGATAAATGGTAATGGAAAAAATACAATAAAATATATTAAAAAATTAAAAACTAAAAGAAGAAGAAGAAATCAGGAAGACATAGAAAGAGACTTTGGTAATGGGCAAAGGAAAATCAAATGGAGGATTAATTTCAATACAATTGTGTCATTTATGAACTCAGAGAATTTAGCAACACTCCTTCCACATATAACTCTACCTCTTGATTCATGGTCCCCCCTCCCCTGGCTCTATTTTCTTTTCACATAATAGTTATCATCAGCTAGAATGCTCTAAAATTAACTTATTACCATTTATTTTCTATCCCAGCTTCCTCCCCTATGTTAGAATATAAGCTTCTCTAGGGCAGGGTTCTTTGTTTCATTCCTGTACATATCCTAGGCACCAGAAAAGTGAAGAGTGTCGGGCACACGGTAGGTGCTTAATAAATATTGTTGAAAGACCAAATTAAGCTGCAGTGATGCGGAATAAGGCCAACATGGTGAACAGCAGTCATCTAAGCGTATAAGACATTCAGAGTTTCCTGGGCGTTTCAGGCCTATTCTGCCTCCCCCAGACTCTATACATTTTGAGTCTGCTGACTGAGGTAGGCTACTTCATTCTTTTCTTCAGGAACATCTTTGGACCTGGACATAGAGAGACTGTTTTTGCACAGGGTCTTCTGGCTTCAAGGCCATCTCCAATGCTCTATTTTATATCTTAGAACAAGTACTCTTGTGTTCTAAGTCTCTCCTTTCTTAAAAACTTTATCTTTTGAAATACAGATTCACAGGAATTTACCAAGAACTGTATGACAAGATTCCCACATACCCTTCACCCAGCCTCCCCCAATGTTAACATCTGGCATAACTACAGAGCAATATAAAACTCAAGAAACTCGCATTAGTACAAACCATAGATATTATTCATATTTTACCAGTTATACATATACTCATTTGTGTGTGTCTCTATGTAACTTTATCCCAAGTATTGCTTCCCAAGTATGTAAACACCAACACAATCAAGATGCTTAACTTACCATCAACACAAGACTCCTTCTGAGGGTCCTTTGGAAAAAGCACTGCAGGAGTGTATCCAGACTTATGGCTGGAGTTAGAAATACCCCTCTCATATTATACTTCCTACACCCAAGATAAGTCAGCCACCTAATATTCTGTTTTAGAACTTGTTTGTGATTTTCTCTACTTTTATTCATTACTCACCCAAGCATGGAGGAGCTCTAGGCCATATAGGAGAGGTATCTGAAGGTCACACTTTAGAGCAAAAGAATAGCACAAATCCTTGACCAACCAGCCCTGTAAATTGGTGGAGATTCTTCAAAGGGGAGACCAGGTATGGCTCTTGTCTTAGTTCAGATTGCTATACACATTACCATAGACTGAGGGGCTGAAACCACAAACATTTCTCTCTCACAGTTCTTGAGGTAAGAAGTCTGAGATCAGTATGCCTGCATGGTCAGGTTCATGGTGAGTGCCCTCTTCCTGGTTTAGAGAGGGTTGCATTATTGCTGTGTTCTCACATAACTAGTTAGCTCTCTGACCTCTTCTGGCAACAGCACTAATCCCATTGTGAGGGCTCTACTCTCCTGACCTAACCACCCCAAAGGCCCCTACCCACCTCCAAATACCTTCACTTTGGGATTATGATTTTAACATATACATTTGGTGGGAGGACACATTTGGTTCACTGCTGCTTTCTTTGTGAACTAGGTGGCACGAATACAGACTTGAGGACAGATTCTGATTTCTGCATGTTGATCAAAGTAGCCAGTCTTAACCCTTCCAGGTGAATTCACTTCCCAGCTCATGGATTTGTGGTAAATCTAGCACATCAGGATCCTTTAACCCATTCCCCCAAGCCTATACCATGTACAAAAGGAGGCCTGGTCATCCTTCTCTATCCTGGTACATAACTATTCAGGTGAATAGGAGAGGTCTGGGCCATTCAAACATACTTGTGAGGTCATGACCTTTCTCTGGTAAGCTCCCAGTTAAGTGTGTAAGGGAAGGGAGTGGTGAGAAATGAGGCTGGGAGGTGGACTGGAGCCCGATTATGAGGGGCCTTGTGAGCCACATTAAGGATATTGGATTTTATCCTCTATTCTGGAAAGAGATAAGGGCAAAATGGCTGGGTTACATTACTTAGCTAATCCACTCAACTGACCTGGATACCTAGAAATAAATTCAGAAGGTGCAATTAAAGTAGAAATGAATGAAGCTTTTGTTGTTTAGTTTCCAGGGAGAGTAACAGATGGATGCAGACAAGTTGGCTTTTGTGATTTACAAATAACAAGCTTGTTCCATAGATATGATTTTATTTCCCTAGTTTATCCTTTTAACGGCAATTTTAATATTCTATTATCTATAATGATATGAGGCATTACTTTTATAATTAGGAAAACATGTGCCATATTAAAGTACTTAGGGCAGAAACAGATACTGATATGAGATTGTGGAGTTAATATTTCCATATGAACAGGTTGCTGTTTCTGTATAAGAGTCATTGTCTCCTCTGGTTTTACTTGCTTGTAAAACAGAAAGAATTTTTGGTCCCAAAAACAAAGGAAGAAGTGATTGCTTAGTATTTTTGTTTAAACCAGTTATTAAATGTCTGTGACAAAATACAAGGTCTGGCAAAGGAAAGTTCTGTGCTTGCTGCCACTTTCTCCCCAAAGATTCAAGGTCTTGAACCCTTGGGGGTGACCATCCACTTTTCTCCCTGCCATACCCCCTCTCTACATTGACTGGGTGGCCTAAACAGAGACACAGTTAGCTACATAGTATGAGGAAGCTCAGGATAGAAATCTGTGCTTGGGGGAGAAACAATATGAAGGCCAAATTGCTTGCTTACATAGTTGAGGCTAGTTCCTCTTTTTAGTATCATCTGCCCTCCCAGGACTCTAGTTTTTCTATCAGTTTCTCATTCATTCATTCATTCATTCATTCACTCATTTATTCAGTGTTAACTGTGCACCTATTTTGTGATTGGCACAGAACTAGGAGCTGGGTATACAGTGTGGTAAGCAAAGCATATACCACAGACAATAGACAATCTCTGTTCTCATGAAACTTATGGTCCAATATGGGAGATGGCCAACAAACACCCTAATAAATATATGATGACTACTTGTGGTAGGAGCTTCAAGGCAACTGTGGAGGGCCTTCTGTTACAGAGGATAACAGGGGAGGAAAGGCTATGCACTGAGGAAGTAATTTAAGGAAAGAATTAGCATGCACAGACCTAGGGGGGAATTGTCCAAGCAGAGGGAACAGTGTAGGTAAAGCCCATAGGCAGGAAAGATTTCAACTGAGAAGGCAGTTTTCTGGAATTGAAAGGCCAGCAGGACAGGTGTGGCTGCCAACACAGGGTTCTAAAATTCAAGAATTTGTAATGGGAAGGCACTGAAAGACTTTAAACTGGGAAAAACATGGTCAGTATTGTGTTTTTGGAAGATTACTCTGAGAGATACCTAGATTTGCTTCTTTCTATGTGCAGAGTGGCTCTTGATGGACACATAAGGACCTGGTCATTTGGGCTGCCTCCAGGCAGAGAACCAGGTGGCCAGGGGACAGGCAGGAGGAAGAAATTCTACTGTGGACCCTTTATGAACTTGATTTTGAAGCTTTTATATATATCCTAAGACTGGAAGCAGGAATAAGAAGAAGGCTATTGCAGATGTCCAGGATAAATACTTAGGAAAACCTAGTGATCAGATGCGCATGAATAAGAAGGAGAAATTAAGATGATCCCTGTGTTTGGATTCAGGATTGAGCAACTAAGTGGATGGTGATAAGAACTGAAATTGGTGAAAGTTGAAGAGGGAACGTTTGGGGGCATTGGAAGCCCCAGAATTTTTATTTAATTGAGGCATTGAGATGGCTAACTCATTGGCAGTGGGAGCCATAAGAGATCTGTCTTAAATATGCATTTGCATATCATTTCTATGAGCCAGGACATATTTTATTACACTGGCAGTAACCTACAGTAATATACACATGAACACACACCTCAAAAGTAAAGAAGTGAAGCATCAGTGACTTATAAAATAAAGGTTTTTTTTCCTATGTTTTTCTTCCTTGCTCAACATTTGCTGTGGGTCTGAATGACTCTCTGGGCAGTTTCCCCCCATGTGGTAGCCCACCATTCCTGGATGTTTGATCTTAGGCATCTACAAAACTTCAACAAAGCAAAGAGAGGTGAAAAAAAAGATAGCAAGGAGAATTGTGTGCTTGCTCTTAAATATTTCCATTGAGAAGCAATATGTATAATTTTAATTTACATTTGAGTGGCCCAAGTAAGTGCCATAGCCACGTCTAACTTCAAGGATGTGGATAAAATCCTCTCAAATGTCTAGGACAGAAAGGAGAGCTGGGAGTATTGTTGAGCCCTAGTACTGTTTATAATGCTACTTTACATAAGAATGAAAAAACTTCAGAAGTCTGTATCAAAGCATGGGGCTGAATTTACGAAGAGAGGTGGAACTTGGCCTACCAATGAGTGAACCCCTCTCCCCAGCCTGCTCCCATTTCGCATGGTGTTTTGTATGTTGAGGGTGGGCAGCTCAGGAATCCCAACTTTGGACATGTCAAAGTCAAGATGCCCCTATCCAAATGGAGGTCTCAAATAAGTAGTTAACTCAGAAAGTCAGAGGATGGGTCTGGGCTGGAGATATAATTCATTTGGGAGATTAAGAAATTTATATATCTCCAGTTGGAGATGAGTGTGTGAAGTCCAAGAGGGTGGTTAGGGATAAGACTGTCTGAGCAAAAGGTAGAGAGGATAATTAGAGGGCAGTTGTGGACAGAACCATGCTGACAACCATAATTAAGGGGGTCCTGAAAAGAAGACTGAAGAGGAACAAAGAGGAAGGGGGAGAATCAAGAGTGACATTGTTAAAACTAAAAGATCTTTATTTTTTTAAAATATATTTTATTGATTATGCTATTACAGTTGTCCCATTTCCCCATTCATTCCCCTCCACTCTGTGACCCCTCTCCCACCCACGTTCCCTCCCTTTAGTCCATGTCCGTGTGTCATACTTATGAGTTCTTTAGCTTCTACATTTCCCATACTATTCTTGCCCTCCCCCTATCTATTTTCAACCTACATTCTATGCTACTTATTCTCTATACCTTTTCCCCCTCTCTCCTCCTCCCACCCCTACTGCTAGACCCCCCATGTGCCCTCTATTTCTGTGGTTCTGTTCCTATTCTAGTTGTTTACTTAGTTTCTTTTGGTTTTGCTTTAGGTGTGGTTGTTAATAATTGTGAGTTTGCTGTCCTTTTACTATACATGTCTTTTCTTTATCTTCTTTTCTTAGATAAGTCCCTTTAGCATTTCATAAAGTAAGGGCTTGGTGACGATGAACTCCTTTAATTTGACCTTATCTGAAAAGCACTTCATCTTCTCTTCCATTCTAAATGAGAGCTTTGCTGGATAGAGCAATCTGGGATGTAAGTCCTTGTCTTTCATGACTTGGAATATTTCTTTCCAGCCCCTTCTTGCCTGTAAGGTCTCTTTGGAGAAATCAGCTGACAGTCTGATGGGAACTCCTTTGTAGGTTACTGTCCCCTTATCTCTTGCTGCTTCTAGGATTCTCTCCTTCGTTTTTACCTTGGCTAATGTAATTATGATGTGCCTTGGTGTGTTTCTTCTTGGGTCCAACTTCTTTGGGGCTCTCTGCGCTCCTTGGATTTCTTGGAAGACTGTTCCCTTTGCCAGTTTGGGGAAGTTCTCCTTTATTATTTGTTCAAATAACTTTTCCACTTGTTGGTCCTCCCCTTCTTGTACCCCTATAATTCAGATGTTGGAACGTTTAAAGGTGTCCTTGATGGTCTTAAGCTTTTCTTCGATTTTTTGAATTCTTATTTCATCATGCTCTCCTGCTTGGTTGATTCTATCTTCCTTTTGGTCCACTGTGTTGTTTTGAGACTCAGATTCCTTCCTTTCACAACTGGCTCTCCTCCGTATGTCTTCCTGCATCCCCTTTATGGTAATCTGCATTTTTTCATGTAATTTGGATCCAAAATCAACCAGTTCCGTGAGCTTCCTGATCACCAGTGTTTTGAACTGTGCATCTGATAGATTGGCTATTTCTTGGTCACTCAAAAGGATGAGTCCTGGGGGACTGATCTGTTCTGCTGGAAACATGTCTTATGTCTTTCCTTATCTCTCCTATTATTTTACTTATTTATTTATTTTTTCTCCGGTCTGGTCGCTCTTGTTACTGTGGGGGGCGGAGCCTTAGGTGTTCACCGGGGCTGGGCGCCCCAGTCGCCAGATTGTGACGTTATATGTGGGGGCAGGGGCGGGAGCGGGGACAGGAGGGATCAATGGCCACCCTTCCGTTCTCCTGAAGTCAGACACTTCCCTGGGCTTCTGGGCCGTGAGCTCTGCCCTGGTCCACAATCGCTGCCCCACTGATTCCCCCAGCCGCTGCTTGCGTACTCAGGGATCACCACTGCACTGCTGTGCTCTTGCGTCCCAGATTGCTGTCGCGCGATCTTGCGCCAAATTTCCCCCGACCTACGCGCGCCTGCGACATGCGCCGGCCCCGCGCCCACTCGGCTCGTCGTCCCCTACCAGTCTGGATGTACGGGTCTACTTCAACTTCTTGGCTGTCCGACTTCCATTTAGATAAATCCTCTGACAGTTCTGATATTATGACTGCAAGTTATTGTTGTAAATTATTGTGGTTCTGTTCTTGGTTGTGCGAGGAAATCAAACCTGCAATGCTTTGGTTCACAGCCCGCACTCAATCTACCAAGATATTTTAAACAAGATTTTATTTGAAGGTTTAGGGATAACAGAAGGGAATGTCAAGAAAGAATAGTAAAACTGCGTTGTAACTCAAATGTCCAGCCCATTTTGTTCCTGCTTTACTTTGAGATCATTTTCTCAGGTGTCAGAAAAACACAATCTAATAGCAAAAGCACTATTGATTTTCATTACCACATAGAAAAACTTGCTAAAAACCCTATCTGAACTCTCCTGCACTTCTAACCAATTTCCTGTCCCTATGTCAGCTGTCTGTTGCCTTGTGAATCCTTGCAAGAGCTTCCTTCCACAACACACACACATCTCTAGCGTTCTGCTGGGTCCTTCCCAAATCACACCCTGCTCAACAAAACAAAAGCTGGAGGAACAAATTTCTGGAAAAAATAAAGCCCCAGTCATTAGCCAAACCTGACCAAGCATCACATGACCCATCACCACACCACAATACAAAATGGAAGGGTTTCTCAAAGTCTCTCTGCTGATCCCTGCAGAGAAATCTCCTGGGGTCTGGAAATCAAGCCAGAACACATTTGACTTGGAATTGTTTTAGATATGGTTTCAGTAATTATTATGGATCAAATGCTTAGTTTGTGGGCCAATGTATATTTACATCTATATATGTACATTTCCTTGTTACCATGGCAGTTTTATTTCTGCCTCTTCATATGACTTCCAAACTTGTGGTGAAATACAGTACACGATATGAATTAGGTGGAAGATTTTATTTACCTGTAGCTGGTGCCACCTAGTGGACAATCATCTCCTAAACAGCTTTGAGTTCAGGATTTTTTACCTACATGACAAAAGTGATGATGAATGAGATGGCTAACTTCATTACGTGCTTATTATTTATTAGGCATTGTGCTGGATGTCACACTAATCTATTTACATTTGTTAGCTGGTTTAACCTCCAAAACAACACTAGAAAGTGGGAACAACTATCCTTATTTTGCAGAATATGGAAACTGAGGTAAGAAACGTTTGAGTTGTCTAAGGCAACTTTTACTTCCTTTTACTCAGGAGCTAAAATGCCAAAGTCCATGCCCTTAATATGCCAAAACACTGAGTCAATTCTATTGATGAATGGGTACAATGTGTTTATATATTGGTGGGGTGAGTGGAACTCGATGTGGTTTAGCACCTGGGAGATGGTTCTAACAGGTTCTGAGGACGCAGAAATGTCGGGCACTGGAGACGGGGCAGACAAGATTCATTCTGAAGTCTTCTGATGCCCAAGACAAGGATGCAGGTGGACTAGGCCATTGTTCTTATTGTTTTTAGTTGCAAGATATAAGCAAATATTTGCAATAAATGGGTTAACTAAAGTAGGGTTAAGACTGACACTCTCCTTCCCCCCAAATGGAATTAGAAAACTCAGACTCTATGCTGATGATCTGAAGTATTTATTCCTGATAAAGGCAGTGTGTATAATTTCCTAGCCTCTCAGTGAGAAGCTCAATGCACTCAAGTGCCCGTTTTTCTCTGTCAAGTAAACCTTACAACTAAGGTTAAAGATTTTCTGTGTAACTAAGGAAAATTAAGTCATTCCAGACTGCCATAACAAATACCATGAACTGGGTGGTTTAAACAGCAGAATTTTATTTCCTCACCCTTCTGGAAGCTAGAGGTCTGAGATTTGGGGGTCAAGTTCTCATGAGAGCTCCCTACAAGAAGGCAGCCAGGAAGAGACCACGAACCAGAACTGAACTGCACCATGTTCAGGAGGACTGAACACGCAAGTTCTCTGGTGTCTCTTCTTGTAAGGGTACTGAACCTATTGTGAGGACCTCACCCTCACGACCTCATCTAACCCTAGTTACCTTCCAAAGGCTCCATCTCCAAATACCATTACATTGGGGATTAGGGCTTCAACACAGGAAGTTTGTGGAAAGACATTCAGTCTATAACACCAGCTATTGTTTAATTTCTTTTGTTTACTTTTATTTATTTATTTTTGCAAATGAGTCTGTCTAGAATTTTTCCAACTTTTTATTACATAGTAATTTTAAATACTGGGAAAATTGAAAGAAGGGAACAATAGTATGACACCGCCTGTATTCATTAATTGCCATATTTGCCTTATCTATAGGTCTATTTAGCTATATATTTTTGTTCAAAGTATATTGCTAAAATCAAGATATTCTTCCAATAACTATGCTAGCATGCATTCCCTAATCAAAAGACCATTATAAAACTTAAGGTAACAATTCAATTATATCATCTTCTAGCCAATCCATATTAAAATTTTCCCAATATCTTCAAGAGCTGTTTTCTCCTGAATTTGTATCCAATGAAGCTTCAAGCACTGCATTTAGTTATTATAGCTCTTTAGTCTCATAAAAGTCCTTCTATCCACCATCCCCCTACCAAAAACATTGATTTTTTGAAGAGACTAAAGTGTGATAGTAGCACAGTGACTTTATTATCTCATAGAGATTTATACATAAGTATTTACTGAGGAAATGGGAGAAATGCTGTTACAAAAACACAATGCATAACTGTCCTCAGATTTAATTTAAACTTCTAAGTGGAATCAGAAAGCTTATCAATTGCAGATGTTAACATATTGCTATATGGTAATAACACAGAAAAAACACTGCATGTTCATAATTCTAGAATTCTGCCTAAATTTACCAGCTTTTTTTCAAGATTTATTTTTAGAGAGAGGGTAAGGGAAGGAGAAAGAGAGGGAGGGAAATATCCATGTGTGGTTGCATCTAGCATGCCTCCATCCTGGCCCGCAACCCAGGTGTGTGCCCTGATTGAGAATCGAACTGGTGACCCTTTGGTTTGTAGGCCAGCACTCAATTCACTGAGCCACACCAGCCACGGCAGTTAACCATAGTTTTAAACTTCTGTTCATTAATGGTTCAGCTCATCAAAATATGTGGATGAAACATTTAAAAAATCTAACTAAAAAAATTCTCATATAATGCAGAAAAATACAAGGATAAAATCACAAGACTCACTCAAAATAAGTCTAGCCAGAAATAACTATTATTAACACCAGGTGAACAGTGAGGTGAAACAGTTTGCCACCCAAAAATATGGCTTTCGGGATACTATTTTAAGCTGGTAATTTTTAAGAAATGAAAGACTCAGGAAAAACCAGACCTTTCCCCCTAACTGCTTAAAAGAATTTAGAGGGCTTGTTCCAGGGAGATATCATCATAGATAACTGCAGTTTAATATGAACTAGTGTGTGATAGACAGTGAGAAACCTATCAAGCTCATTTGATCCAATCTCTGTGTCCCAGTGTTAAAGATGGCCAGCTGTGTGAACTGCCTTCCTCCCCATTGAAGTTCTAAACTACAAACCCCTCCCCACTCTCCTTAGCTCAAGATGGCACACAAGCCTTACTTATACCATCTATCCTTAAGTCTCATATTCTTATGAAATCCCTCTATGTATATCCATAATACCTTTGGTCATTTATCTCCTGTTGATCTGTCTCCTTTTAATTTGATTATCAGTCACGCTAGAACTTAGAATGGTAGGAGGAAATTACTTCTCCTCCCACAACAGCAGGTCCAACTATCTCTCTACACATCTCCATGGGTAGATAGGTAGCAATACTTTTTTAAAGCTGTTATTTATTTATGTTTAGAGAAATGGGAAGGGAGAGAGAAAGAAAGGGAGAGAGAAAGAAAGGGAGAGAAACATTGATGTGTGAGAGATACATGGACTGGTTGCTTCTCACACGCCCCCAACCAGGGACCTGGCCCGCAACCGAGGCATGTGCCCCGAATGGGATTTGAACCAGCAACACTGTGGTTTGCAGGCTGGTGTTCAATGTACTGAGCCACACCAGCGAGAGCCAATATTTTAATAAAAATAATATAGTAGTTTCAACAATCAATAAAATATATTAAAAGTAAAAAAATAATAGTTTTGGACTTCTGGGCAAGACAGAAGCATAGGTAGACACATTGTGCCTCCTTGCACAACCAAAAGAAGGACAACAACAAATTTAAAAACAAAGAACAACCAGAAGTGCCAGAAAATTGAACTGTATGGATCCAACAACCAAGGAGTTAAGGAAACATTCATCTGGATTGGTGGAGTGGGCAGCCAGGGTGGAGAGGATTCAGAGCAAGGTGGTGGCTGGCAGAGCAGGCAGGGAGTGGGAGGAGGCAGAGAGGGGGAAAAGGTACAGGAAATAAGAATAAATGGTAGGTAGAAAATAGGCAGGGGAAGGTTAAGAATAGTATAGGAAATGGAGAAGCCAAAGAACTTATATGTACAACTCATGGACATGAACTAAGGGAGTTGGGGGGAAATGTGGGTGGGAGGGGGAGTGCAAGGTAGAGGGGAATGAAGGGGAGGAAAAGGGACAACTGTAATAGCATAATCAATACAAAAATTACAAAAAGTAATTATGATAGGAGGGCACTGACCACTAGGATTGTAAAGAATTAGTGGCAATTTATTAGACCAATATTTAGAGTTTACTGAATAAAATGAACAAAGAACATCTAATGCTAGAAGATAATATGTCTTCAAACATGAAGGAACTCAAGCAACATAGCATGTCTGAGCTTTTCTTGTTTTAAAAGATTTTATTTATTTTTAGAGAGAGGGGAAGGGAAGGAGAAAGAGAGGGAGAGAAACACCAATGTGTGGTTGCCTCTCACATACCTGCTACTGGGGACCTGGCCCACAACCCAGGCATGTGCCCTTACTGGGAATCAAACAGGTGACCCTTTGGTTTGCAGGCCAGCACTCAATCTACTGAGCCACATCAGCCAGAGCATGAGCTTTTCTTGAGTGAGAAAAACGCTCTGTGTTTGTGTGTTTATACATATGCACATATAGTACAATGAAACCCAGCCAATTAGGGGAGAAATTAAAATTTTAAACTAAGAGTAATAACTGTAAATCACTTTTCAACAAGTATTTATTAGTGCTAGACATTCTTCTTGTCATTTTACTACACCAGTGAACAAAGCAAATAACCTACCTTGCCTGTGTGAAACTTACATTCTAGTGAAATATAACTGGTTTAAATATGTAACTTTACTAATTCTAAACAATTATTGGAATTATGGTTACAGAATAGAATGTGAATGTTATAAACCTCAACAAAATAAATATGTAATAAAAAATTATAAAGAGGTAACAGAAAGCACATACATACTAATCTTTCATGAATTGTTTACTGTCTAAAACTGAAAAGTTGTTAATATTAATAACAACTCTAACCCCTGACAGGTTTTCATAATTTCTTTTCTTAACCTAGAAAGAACTGTTTTAAAAAGTAATACCCCTCACATTAAAGAAAAAAAGTTCTACCTCATGTGCTTTTGTTGTATCAAATTAATTAAAATTAGAGTATTTTAATTAAAACAGCACCTATCATAGAGCAGTCAGGGTCTAACTGGAAACTACTTTGAATATTTTCAGTAAGGGAACTTAATCCAGGGAACTGGTTGTGCAGATAATGGAAGAGCTAAGAAGCCAAATGTGACAATGAGGTAACCCAGAGATTAGTGTTAGAGCCCAAAGCCACTGAGCCCTTAGGCTGAAGGGACAAAAGGAGAAAGCAGTGTTATCTGAAAAACAGGACCAAAAAGAACACAACTGCTGTGAAGAATATACCCCCGGATTCTCTCATGCACACCAGGCTCTCATCAGTTGACCCCAGCCAGACATTAGCTAAAACAGGAGTCAGGGCAATGTGGCTTACAGGGATCTGACAGAGCAGAGGCTGGGCAAGAAATGGGCACATAGGCCTTGCATTGAATAAAGACTACTATATTATTTTTTAAAAGATTTTATTTATTTTTAGAGAGGGAAGTGAGCGAGGGGAAGAGAGAGAGAGAAACATCAATGTGCGGTTGCTGGGGGTTATGGCCTACAACCCAGGAATGTACCCTGGCTGGGAATTGAACCTGGGACATTTTTGGTTCCCAGCCCGCGCTCAATCCACTGAGCTACGCCAGCCAGGGCTAGGACTACTATATTATTTTTATTTGTTTTTGTTTTAAATATATTTTTATGATTATGCTATTACAGTACTCCCATCCCCCCTTTTATTCCCCTCTACCTTGCACTCCCCCTCCCACCCACATTTCCTATTTTGTACCTACCATTTATTCTTTTTTTTTTTTTTTTTTTTGGTGGGAATGCAGTGTGGTGCAGCCACTGTGGAAAACAATACAGAGTATCCTTAAAAAATTAAGAATGGAATTCCTTTGCACCCAGCGATCCCATTTCTGGGACCATTTATTCTTATTATTCCATGTAGTTTTCCCCCATTCTCCCCCCTCCACCTCCCTGCTGATAACCTTCCATGAGATCTCCATTTCTGTGATTCTGTTCCTATTCTAGTTGTTTGCTTAGTTTTTTTTGTTTGTTTGTTTTTGTTTTTTTTTTAAGGTTTGGTTGTTGATAGTTGTTGAGTTTGTTGTCATTTTACTGTTCGTAGTTTTTGATCATCTTCTTTTTCTCAGATAAGCCCCTTGAACATTTCATATAAGGGCTTATTGATGACAAAGTCCTTCCACTTGACCTTATCTGAGAAGCACTTTTTCTGCCCTTCCATTCTAATTAATAGCTTTGCTGGATAGAGCAATCTTGGATGTAGGTCCTTGCCTTTCATGACTTTGAATACTTCTTTCCAGTCCATTCTTGCCTGCAAGGTCTCTTTTGAGAAATCAGCTGACAGTCTGAGGGGAACTCCTTTGTAGGTGACTGTCCCTTCTCTCTTACTACTTCTAGGATTCTCTCCTTCATTTTTACCTTGGCTAATGTAATCATGATGTGCCTTGGTATGTTCCTTCTTGGGTCCAACTTCTTTGGGACTCTCTGAGCTTCCTGGACTTACTGGGAGTCTATTTCCTTTGCCAGAATAGGGAAGTTCTCCTTTATTGTTTGTTCAAATAAGTTTTCCACTTGTTGCTCTTCCTCTTTTCCTTCTGGTACCCCTATAATATGGATGCTGGAACATTTAAAGATGTTCTGGAGGTTCCTAAGCTTCTCCTCATTGTTTTGAACTCTCGTTTCTTCATTCTGTTCTGGTTGAATGTTTATTTCTTCCTTCTGGTCCACACCATTGATATGCATCCCAGTTTGCTTCCCTTCACTGTTGGTTCCCTGTATATTTTTCTTTATTTCACTCTGCATAGCCTTCACTTCTTCCTCCATTTTGTGACCATACTCAGTCATTTCTGTGAGCATCCTGATTACCAGTGTTTTGAACTGTGCATTTGATAGGTTGGCTATCTCTTCATCGCTTAGTTGTATTTTTTCTGGAGCTTGGATCTGTTCTTTCATTTGGGCTTTTTTTTTTTTTTTTTTTTAAATCTCAGCACCTGTTATATAGTGAGGAGCACAGCCTTAGGTTATCACCTAAGGTGGGTCAATTGATGTGGCTGCAGTGCTCTATGGTGCTCTATGTGGGGGAGTCAGAGAGGAAACAATGCCACTTGCTCAGTGCTTGGCTGACTTTCAGTCATTTTCTGCACTACCCACAAGCAAATTGGGCCCTTCTGGTGCTGATTCCTGGGTTGGTGGGTTTGTGTATATTCTAGGACCCTGTGGGTCTCTCCTATAAACTCTCCTGTGAGGCTGGGAGTTTCTCCCACAGCTGCAACCCCCACAGGTTTTTACAGTCAGAGGTTTTGAGGCTTTATTTCCCCATGCTGGAAAACCCTAGGTTGCACAGTTTGTCTCACTCTCCTATTGTTTCTCCTGGTTTATCTGCATGCAAATGTGGGACCAGTGGGTCTGCCAGCCACCGCTTCACCCACCCAGGTGCTCCAGCCACTGCCTTGCCATAAATCCTCTCCACCCCAGCTGCCCATCTTGCCCCTCCTACTAGTCTGGATGGATGTTTCTTCTTCAACTTCTTGATTGTGGGACTTACAGTTTGATTTTCTTCCAGTTTTGTTTTTGGTTTTAAATTTGTTGTCCTTCTTTTGGTTATATGAGGAAGCACAGTGTATCTACCTATGCCTCCATTGTGACCAGAAGTTTTTATAATTACTTATTTTTTTTTATATTTTATTTATTTATTTTTAGATAGGGAAGGGAGGGAGATAGAGAGAGAGAGAGAGAAACATCAATGTGCGGTTGCTGGGGGTTATGGCCTGCAACCCAGGCATGTACCCTGGCTGGGAATCGAACCTGGGACACTTTGGTTCCCAGCCCGCGCTCAATCCACTGAGCTACGCCAGCCAGGGCTAATTACTTATTTTTTATTGTGAGTTTTTAATCCAGTTGTTTGCCACATTCATTTTATGCAAAAGTTTTATGTATTAAAAAAAACCCTCACCTGAGGGTATATTTTCAATATATTTTTTAAAGATTTCAATTATTTATAGAGAAATAAGGGAGGGAAAAAGATGGGGAGAAACCTTGATTGGTTGCCTCTCCCAGGCCTGCAACAGGGGACTTGGCCCTCAACCCAGACATGTGCCCTGACTAGGAATTGAACCAGTGACCTTTGGATTTGCAGGCCAGTGCTCAACCCACTGATCCATACCAGCAAGGGCACATTTTCTATATGTTTGATTTGAGAGAGGAAGAGGAAGGGGGTGGGAGGGAGGGTGGCCAAGAGAGAAAGGGGGAGAAAGACATATTCATCAGTTGCCTCCTTCACCTGCCCTGACCAAGGATGGAACCCACAACCTAGTTATGTGCCTGGCCTGGGAATCAGACCCACAACATTTTTGGTGTCGGGGGCCATGCTCCAATTAACTGAGCTACTTGGCCAGTGCAAATTTCTTTTTTAAATTTTTGACAGGGCCATATTATCTCTGATGAAATTTTTCAGTAAGCCAACAAGTATTTTAGGAGTACCTTCTACTAAATTCTGTGTATTAAACAACTATGAACAGCCAATGAACCCTATCCTCAAGGGTGGATAAAATAAGCCTGTTGCTACAATACGAAGCAGAGTGTGATTTCTTAAAGAAAGCACAGTGCCTGGATGTTCTAAAGGAGTTGTAATTACCAAAAGGAATGAAGGAAATGAACATTTATTGAAAGCCTGTTATTTGGGAAGCAACAAAGAACCCTCACAGACATTATGGCCTTTGATCATCAGGACAACTCTGCAAGGAAAGTTATCATTATCTCCATTTTACTGATACAGAAATTAAGCATAATTGACAAATTATCACACACAAAGAGTTGACATTTGAACCCAGTCTGCCTGATTCCAAAGCTCATGCTCTTTCTCTACTACATATATTACCTGATTTAAGAATGAGTTAGAGAAGGCTTAATGGAGAAAGTAGCATATGAGCAAGTATCTTGATAGAGAGGTAGGTTTAAAATGGGAGTAAGAATCACAAATTCATGCCTAGTATTTTCCTCAGCTAATGGACTGGTAGGTATTAAGTCTACTGTCAAGAAATTGTTTTTGTGTTTTTGGAGACCCAGTTCTCAGGAGGTAACCATTATAGATTGTAGGAAAGAAACTCCAAGTAGCCTTGTTCTTCAGTTTCCTGGCATTCTTTGGTCTTGGATATCTATCTGTCTTCCTCCCTGTCACCCTACTGCAGAGCCACACAAGGATTTAGCCCTCTTGATGCTAAGATTTATCCTCCCTTGCAGACATTTCTAGAATAGCATAAGCTCTTGGAAACACCATGAGAAATATAAAGCAGTGGCTTTCAAACTTAAATTTCAAGCCATTAGTATACTTGGACATTTTAGTGAGTCATAACCAGCACTTTAAAAAAAGGGACAGAATACAACAGAAATAGCAGACAAAATTGTATTTGGTAAAGGTAAATATAATTTCACAACAGTTATATGTGTATGTGGGTGAGTTTGTGTTTAAAGTACTGGGAATAAAGGAAATGAACATTTATTGAAAACCTGTTGTTTTATAAAATGTATTCCTGTTAGTGAGAGGTATTTAAACAGTAACAGCGCCTATTTACACACCAAGTATCCCAAGAAAGACTGAAAACTCCTTCTAACTGGCATGGAGTAGCAGCTGGGGTTAGGGTCAATGAGCACTTGTACAAAAGCTTTCTAAAATCTAGAAAATAGTATCACAGACTGCTTGCTTACAAACATGGCATAGCTACAGAGCAGTTTAATATCCTAAACATTCTTTTAGGAGTGAGCTGAATAGAAATATAGGGATAAAAAAATAGGCAATTCTCTCTTAGCAGAAGGGTCAGGGAAAAAAGCAGGCCTATCCAAAAGCAGGATACCACAGCAAACTGTCCTTCTCACATGAGAAGGAAGGCTGCAGGGCCTCTAGATCAAAGAACTCCTGCCCTGGCTGGTGTGGCTTAGTTGATTAGGTGTCATCCTGCAGACTGAAAGGTTACAGATTCAATTCCCAGTGAAGGCACATGACTGGGCTGTGGCTTTCATCCACTGTCGGGGCACATGCACCAGGCCACCAATCGATGTTTCTCTCACATGGATGTTCTCCTCCCTCTCTTTCTCCCTCCCTTCCCCTTTCTCTGAAACCAATAAAAGAAAAAAATGTTTAAAAAGGACTCCTATCTGAATGGGTATGCATACTGCCAGGCTTCAAAGGATAAGAATGGAGAAATGCCTTCAATCGGCAACTTTCAATCCTTGCAGTCTTCCTTCCCATTCCCTGAAAATATCTCTTGCCCAGTTCAGTTTTTGATACTTGGAAAACCAGCTGCCATAATTGATAAGGTTTGGCTGTGGTAAAACATTGGGACTCAGTTTCAAGAGCTGGGAAGGGGAGGAGGAAGCTGGGACTTTGTGAGGCTGGAGTTAAGCCTGCTGACCCAGTTTGAGAGCAGATCACTTCAACTGACTCCAGTATACAGAAGTCAAAGTCTTGGTTAAATACCAGGCTTGCTTTATGTGAGCCTCAGTGTGCTAACAGGTCCAAAGCAGCCTTATTGACCTTATCTTCAAAACCTATTTCCAGTACATTTTTACACATAAGGTAAGCAAGCAGCTTGGGGTCTTGTTGCCTGCTGCCATGTGCATACATAACATGAGGATTGGTGGAGAAGGAGAAAGGTTTTTACCAATGGGGTACCCAAATTGGGGAGGGGAGCATCCCTACTCCAAGCCAACCTCTTCCACAAAACACAGAAGTTCCACAGTTCCTAGAAAGATGGGAATCTAAACCCATGTCCAGAAGTTCCCCATCACGCTGCTGCAAGATCACTTCCATCAGTTGTGCAGGGGAAGCTCCACCCGTGCGGCCCAGCACCCCACGGTTATTCTCATCCCCCTGGCTGGTGAGTATTCCAAGCCCACGCCTCATTGTGCTACCCTGAGCACAAGAGCGGGGGGTGCAGTCTCAGATCCTTGCTGTGTGGTGCAGGGTCACTGCATTTTCCAGGGCCTGTGCCCTGTGAGATATGTCCCTGCATGGAACTCAGCCTCTGCAAGCTGGCTCCCAACTGTGCCGGGGGTGGGGGGGTGGGGGCGGTGGTGGAAACCCTCAAGCGCCCCTGCATCTGCCAGTCCTGACAGTGCTCCTGTGCCCCATCCCAGCGGGGTGGGGGGCTGGCGAGGCAAGGGCTAGAGAGCGCGCTTCCCCATGTGTTTTGTTTTAAAGCCTCGGCCCAGAAACCCATGTGCAGTGGACCATCTGGCTTTTCAACCAATGTGTGCTAATGTGTGACACATTTGTCACTGTGTCTTTGACCCGTTTCCAGCCACCGTGTTCTGGAAGGGGGCAGAGTCTTTAGTCACATGCCAGCCTCCAGCCATGTTTAGAGTTGCCTCCTGCAGCCTCCTCAGAGGTGGCCCCTCTTCTTCAGCGGCTCTTTCAATCTGCCACCAGGCATTTCTCCCTGCCCTTCTTCAGGGGAGGGGTGCTGGCTCTGGTGCCACTTCTGGGTTTTCCTCCTGTGCTACCCAGCGATCTTGCTCAACCTTCCCTGTTACAATAATAATGAAACTGTAGCTAACATTTAATATGTACCAGCTGTTCTATTGTTATTTCATTTATTCTTCTATTACCTCCAGAAGCAAGGGATATAATAACTACCCTAGTCATAATAAAACTACCCTTTAATGAGGATTTACTGTGTGCCTGAGGGTCCTCAGTGCTTTAGATAATATTCAATTCTCACAATAATCCTGAGACAGGTACTATTATTATCTCCATTTTACAAATGAAGGCAGTCAACCACAAAGGTTAGGTAATCTGCCTAAAGTGATAAACGGCAGTGCTGGGCTTGAGAACCCCCATCTGTAATTCCCAAGTCTATATATCTAATTACTATTTTCTACTGCTTTTCCTATCCATTCCCACTTAATCAAACTTGTTAATGTAGATGGTCACTATCTTGATCAGTTCTTCTCTTATTAACAGTTCATTCATACTTGCTGGCATTTTGGCCATCACATGGGTCTCTGGCTTTTTGGTCAACTGATCTTCTCTTACCAGTTACAGAATTATTTAATTCCTCCCCCCATAAATTTAAGATTTGCTCATTACTTTTCAATATATCCCTCTGAATCATTTTGTTTATATAAATATATCTTGCTAGGTTTTGTTTATATGTTCTCAACTGGTACTCTAAAATCTTTTCGAGCATCTTTGCAATAATTTTTCAGTACTTTGAAGCACGGATAAACAGTACAACTCAAGCTGGTCACTGTCCTCTTCAGAAACTATAACAATTCTCATCTGTGTTGTTACTATTTCCTGCTTGATATGCCTTTCATTGTTCTCCTCTTCTCCAATCCTACCTGTTAATCAAGGCTCAGCCTAAATCCCTCTATAAAGCTTACCTAACCATCCTCAGTCCTACTGCTTATTATTTTCTTTCAATGTAGGTAGCACTGCATTCCCTCAAAATACACAGAATCATGTGTCTTCTTAATTATTTCTACAAATACTAGCCTGTGTGGTGCTTGAGTTAGGGACCATTATTTATATAGTTCTTACCTTCTGCAATCTTAGGCACCATGAGTGACACAACTGAAAGAGCTTTAAGGAGAGGAAGGTTAATGTCCTGATCTTGTATGGAGGAGTCTCAAACAAGGTCTTGGGAAAACAAGCTCTCTGATACCATTCTATTTTCCTTACAGCGTATAAATAGTGCTATGTAAATGGAAAGCTATTGAAACATCTCGAAGAATGTTAGCTTGTAATTCATAGGCCAGCAGATGGTCTGTCACTAAGATGAAAATATGCGCCTCAGTGCTTCAGATGGTCTATTATGATAATGTTTCATTTTTATAAAGCTTAGGACAGTACCATGCTATAAGTAAATGTGAATGTCAATTTCCAGTAAAGAAACTGTGGCTGATTGCAGCATACAGGTCACCAACAATAGATACCACAGCACAATAATAAAAAATAAGCCTGTGTATGTATAGTTTCACTTATTGATTTAGGTAGAGAAAGTAATTTGTCACACTGTTACTGCACTGGTAAAATGAAGCAACTAGAGTTAGGGGAGAAATGAACATAGACCACAGATGCTAATGCAATGCATAAAAACATGTCAAATCAAATAATTCAATAAATGTTTTTCTAACATTTTATCAATAGGAAGTCTAAAATGAGTGACTCTTCCCTCAGTAAATGTGGTAAAAAAAGGTCTTTCCATTATTTTTTACATGTGGTGCTGAGTTACAAGATTTTAAGATGATTTTTTAAATTTTTTATTTTAGAAAGAGAGGAAGGGTGGAAGAAAGAGAGGGAGAGAAACATCATTTAGTTGCCTCTCACACCCCTAACTAGGGACCTGGCCCACAACACAGGCATGTGTCCTGACTGGGAATCAAACCACTGACCTTTTGGTTTGCTGGTCAGTGAGCAATCCACTGAACCACACCAGCCAGGGCAGTAAATTTTCATAACTTGGTAGACGATAAAATGCTGACAAAACTCCCTATTTACTGATTAAATTATGTAAAATACAGTTTGAAGTTTCTTTTTATTCTATTTTTTTTTAAATATTAGCATTAGCAGATACTAATATTATTCAGAAGCTGGATTTCCATCAATCTGAAGTATGGCTGATAGGCTAAATATGAGGACAGAAAATAAAAAGAGCTCTTTCTAGGTGAAAACTACCTGCTTTTATACCCCAGACTGGTGGAATGTCCAATCATATCAGTAATATACTTACAGAAATAGGGAGATTTGAGAAAAGGTTAAGCTTCCTCCAACCCCCAAAACAAGGAATTTACATTTTAACAAAAGCAGTGGTAACTTTGATTCACAATTGACCTTAGTTATGAATGTACTTAAAAACTTGTTTATAAAGCTGCAAATATAGCGGGCATGTCTTTTAAAAAATCCTCAGTGAAACACTCACTGAATGACACAACACTTATAGTATTGATCATGTTATTATTCAAAGTTGTTACTGTATAACTACACAGATAGAGCACATTGCTACACATATTTTATGACGAATTCAGTACCATGAAAACATTTCTGTAAAGAGGTCAATATAATCTGTTATTGATCTAGGAACTCTGGCACTGAAAGCGTGAATAACCTGGTAATGATGTCGTCACCAAGGGAGGACAAGAATAGAACCCAAATCCCTTGACTCCTCAGTTTGTGTTTTCCACTAATTGTACTCCTTTCTACTTATTCAAAGGCATCAAGTGTAAAAGGCTGGGGAAAGGAGTGGACACAAATAAGCCAAGTCCACGAGGTGGAGACTGCATTGAAGGTCCTCAGGAATCACTCTTTGGCACTTTCCTTTGTTTTGGACAGGGAAGATGAAAGCAGCAGCGACCACGAACCCCTGGGACCAAGAACTGGAACTAGGTACTGCTAGTTGTGGTAACTCTCTCTTCCTCATTTTCAGTCCTTTCCTTTTTAACCTCACCCTTCCCGCCAGCCCTAACCGCTTTCTTCACCTCTTCCCACGTCTATCTGCCCCTTCAGCTCCACTCTGCACTTTATTGCCGGGTGTCCCCTAGTAACAGGCGGCTGTGCTGCACGCAGTTTCCACCTGACCCCGCGTCCAATCCTTGAGGTGTGCTCTAGGGGTTCCTAGAGGCACAAGCGTTTTTGCTGGAGAATGAATACCAAACAATTTAAATGTGTTGCAATGGTTAGAAACTAAAGAGGTAGGAACTGGGACATACACCAAGTCCGCTTTGCGTGGGTCTATGTAGCTCATCACGACACAGCGACATTTAGATAAGCACTGAAAGCTTCACACAGCTCATCCATCCCTTGGGCGACCTCCCAGCCTAGAACGGTTTCCGGAACGCGCGCGTTTACACTTTTCCTAGACCTAGGGGAGGAGACGGTCGCTCGTGGACCTCAGGCCAGGAGGGCGGGGAGTGGTGCGGGTGGCGGTGAAAGTGGGGAGGAGACCCAAACCAACACCGTCTGCGGGGTGGGGCCAGCCCCATGGCGGAGCCTGCGCAGTTGGCCCGACCGGCTTAAGGGCTCCACTGTACTACAAGTCCCAGAAGGCAATGCACTGCGGGGGGCGTCCGTCTTACCTGCCGCGAGCTTATTCCATGGGGCACTACCGCTTTCTCCTTCCCCGCTTCCTGTCGGTCTCCTTTCAACAGTTAGAAGCTACTCTCACTCGAAGCACGTGAGAAGCTCTTTTCGAACTCGCTCTTTCTTCCTCCGACCGAAGTATGCCTGACTCCCTCACAGGAGTTGGGTAGTGTACGTGAGAGAAGAAAACCCTTGCAGGCCAAAGCCGGGGCCACCTGGTCCTACTTCCGACTCCCGGGCTCCGGAAGGTAGCGCGCAAGCGCCCCCTGCGACTCCGGCGCAGTTGACTTCCGCTCCCACTGTGCTCTGCGAGCCGAATCATGGATCACACTGGTAAGGAGGCGGAGGCAGTGGGGGTCCCAGTACCAAGCCCCCTAGGCTAGCCTGGGACTGGTTGCCTAGCGGGCATAGAGGGGTTGTGCTTGTCCTACAGCACTGGGGTGTGGCGGTGAGAAAGAAATCTCACAGACCCCTCCCCGTGCCTGGCAAGCGCCTGCTACTTCCCGGCCTACTCTCCGGTGTGGTACCCACAGCCTCGGTGCCGGCGGTTGCCGTTTCTTATCTGGTTCTGCTGAGCTTCGAGCCCGGACGGTGGGCGGCGCGGGCCTTGTAGGGAGAGAAGGCTGGATCTTCTAAAAAACTCATCTCGGGTGTTCTGCCCTACATTATGGGACTGGCGGGTAGCTTTCAACCGCGGAGTGGAGAAGCCTTATTACGCTGGGAGTCAATGCGCGAGAGTGGGTTGAAGACTTCCTGCTATCTCAGTCAGCTTTGGGCGGGTGCTGCGGTGATCACCGCCTGTCGTTATTGTCTCTCCGGTTTTTCATGGACTAGGTAGAGGTGGGAGAAGGGGATCAGATATTGTGTTCGGACTGATACTCGGAGAAGCTTTTCCACCTAAACCCAAAGCATGCCCCACGTTTCGGCTCTGATCCTTATTCATTGTTTGGGGACGTTTACAAAGAAGAGCTTAAAGTGAAGATACCCACATCCCTTTCTTCAAGTAAGAATGGTTCCAGTCTTCGTTATGTGAAGTTTTTTATTTTTATTTTTTGTTTCCTTGTGTTTTTTCAATAGTGAATGAGTTCATTTGGAGTTAGAAAGTCCCCCATACCGTTATGCCAACCATATCACAAGTAGGGAAAAAAGACTTCTCCCTGTATCGAGTATTGGTGGGTATGCCTGTATTCCTGGAGATGGAATAATGGAATGGTAAACAAGACAGACTGAGTTACTGCTGCTCTGGATGTTACATTCTATAGGGGAAGACACAGTAACATTTAAACAATCTCAAATGTTTACAGATCGTAAGTTCTTCGAAGACAATAAATAGATACTATGGTAAAGACTAATTGGAGAGTGGTCAGACAGGGTCGGGGAAGGTCTTTCTGGAAATGTTACATTTATAGTTTGAGATCTGAAGGATGGAATAAATCAGGAGGAAAACAAGTACAAAGACAAGTAGGAAAAAATAAGACCAGTCTGTTACACACAGCTTAGTTATTAGGAAGAGGGAGAGAGCTCTAAGATGAGTTTGGAAAGGAGAGCAGGAGCTAGGTTGTGCAAGACTTTGAAGACCATAGCAAAGATCTAGATTTTATTTCAAGTGCAACATGAAGTCATTGAACAGAAGTAGAGAAGAAACACAATCTCTTTAAAAACTATAATAAGTTTTATGGAGAATGGTGTAAGAGAGGGAGGCAAGAGTATAGAAAATGGACAATTTAGGAGGTAATTACAATAAAGCAGAAGGAAGGTTTGGCTTAGTAAAGGTCATTCCATTTAGTGAAAACGGGAGTGGGCAGAGCCAACAAATATTTCCGTGGTAGTACTTAAAACACATACTGATGGATTGGTTTGGAGATACCTGAGAGAAAGGAGAGATGCCTGGGTTTCTGGTTTGATCAGGTAGGTAGTGCCCATTACTAAGTTGGGGAGAACTTGGGAGAAAAAACTTTTTTAAGGGGTAGAGGTGATTCATGGGTATTTGGGAACAAGATTTTGGACTGCTAAGTATGAGATATATATTGAGGCATGCAAGGGGAGATGTTGGAAAGATGTGGACTGAAAAACACATATTTGGGCCTTAGTACTGCGTAGTTGATACTTTAAGGCATGAGGATGGACAAGATCATTTAAGGAAAGGGAATGCAGAAGAGGACCTAGAACCAGGCTTTAAGGAACTCTAGTACTAGTTGAAAATATTACAGAATTGAAAGTCTGGGACCTTAATGTTAGAGTAGCAAACATCCAATGTTAGCAAAATATTTCTCATTTGAGCCTGTTACTGGAAAAGCCTCAACCACAGTTTAGAGAATATTATGTTAGAATACGGATGAGTGTGTACCTGAGTATTTAGTATCCTAATTCTCCTAAGTCAACAGGTTGCCATAGGAAAGTGAAAGTCATCCTAACATGAAAATATTTACTAATAAGCTGACCACTAAAAAACGCAGTAGGATATCCTACTCAGATATCCCCTGCTGTTTTAACACTAGTTTCTTTTCTGTTCTTTCAGTTAACGTTATATCCTTGATGTTTCATATCAGGCAACAGTATCAAGTGCTGTATATATATTGTGATTACAAACCTTACAAAGGACCCAGGTTTTCATGAAATTCATAAACTGTTTGAATCACAAAATCATTGACAAATGAGGAAATGCCACTTAGCCAGTTACTTAGAGACGTTATGACATGGTAGTCATCTCAAAAGAATGATTTAATATCAAAGGATTAAGAGCCACCCTTGAGGAAATTGCTAAAACCCTTGAAGGTTATGAGGAAATGACCAATTTTATGATCATGTTGAAAAAGTCAAACATAATACAATGAAGGCTATCCTGCAGTGTTCTAATAGAATTTTGCTGGGAAAATTGCTCCAAGAAACTTCTAGTTAACACTTGATTAATTCTTTGCTCATTCTAAGAATTAACACCTAGTTGTAACTGTAACCTAAATTTTGTAATATTTCTTGGTTCCTTTAATTCAAGATAAAATAAACACACCTTAAAAATACTATATAATATAAAAGTAGATTCACCTAAATGGCCAGTTATATACATACTTCTCACCTTCTTTGTAATATCCAATGATTTTTGACATGGGCTTGGTGTTTTTAGTTGGCATATTCAAAAGGAAACTGTGCTGTATGTTCTGCTTCTTAATAAACCAAAAAACCCAAGACAGACCTAGAATGAGGCAGGCAGCAAGGCATTAAGGGGCAGTAGGCTCTTGAAAGTCGTGGTAGACTAAGCAAGCAACAGTAGTGACTTCCAAGTGCTGAGGGTGGTGTGAAAAGGACTTGTAATGAAATGTTAGTATTTTGATTATTCACCAAGGTAAAACCATTGAAAGTCCTTTTAGTATATGAAGGACAGTGTTGAACTGTTAGCTGTCTGTCTACAATTTGGATATTTTTTTAGTTATTAGGAAATCAGGAACAACTTTGAGCAAAAAAATTTCATTCTGTTCTGTCGTTTGGCTGTAACAGTGCTTGAAGGTATGCTTAAATAAGCAACTAGACTGAAAGCAGTTGAAATACATTATTCATTGTGTTAATACATTTAGTGAAGTGTTGAAAGTTGATAAAATTGGGTTTATCTGAAGTCAAGATTTTAGCTGTCTGTATAATTCCTTTTCTATGAATTTTGTCTTGAGGGTTAGCTATTATAAGAGTAATAGTATAAAGTATACTGAAAGATAAATTCCATTAATTATTAAGGACCTATTTTAAATTTTCTTCATATTGTTCAGCAAGAGTACAGATTATCACTGTGAATTTAATATGTCTATAATCCTACTAGCTTTGTAGGTCACTAGTTACTGCTTCCAAATGTGGCTTTACTGAGTTTATGTCGACAGCTTGGCTATCAGTTTTGGTTGTACTGTCTCCTACGGTGGCAGTTACATAGTCTGTTCAATAACCTGCATTTTTAAAACATTACTGTTTTTTTTAAAACTAATTTATTTGCCTTTCCTACTGTATGGAATTTCCCTTATCTTTGGCTTATGAAAGGTTTTGTGTTTCTATAAACCCATGTCAGATATATGAAAAATTTTATTGTCTACTTTTTTTAGGGTGAGTTCTATAGCTTTTGTCAACTTTCTGAAAGAGTCCATGTCTCAAAAAGCATTTTGTTTAGTCTTTATTCATAGTAGAGAAAATTAGCACTTAAACTTGTAACATAGTACATTTTTATAATCAGAACTCAGATATTCAACCCTTGACAATGTTGGGTATATTGTTTTAATACCTGTGGCAGAATTATCATCAAAAGAAAAACTAAAAGACATTACAACTTTTTTTTTTCCTAACATAGACAATGAGTTACAAGGCACTAATAGTTCTGGATCATTGGGTGGTCTTGATGTTCGAAGAAGAATTCCTATAAAGCTCATCTCTAAACAAGGGAACAAAGCCAAAGCTGCACCGCGCACTCAGAGGACTATAAACAGAATGCCTGCAAAGGCTCCACCTGGTGATGAAGGTAATTTGTCTAAACTAACAGGTCCAGAAGTCTTTTTGTTGTATCTGATTCCACCAAATAATCCACATGATTTTACTTGCTTACAGCTATCTTTTAAAAATCTTACACACTCTTCATTCTTTAGTCTTATTGATGTCTCGTGGTATACTGTATTTTTCTGTCCCTTTATAAGTACAGGGTGGGGGGAAAAGTAGATTTACAGTTCTTTGTATGGAAAATAATATAATAATTAGTAAATAATAATATAATACAAGAGTAAACTCTGTGTCTTGCATACTCACAACTGTAAACCTGCTTTTGCCCCACCCTGTATTTTGGTTCAGTTTTCTTTTGTTGAAAGTAACACTGTCTATTGTTAAAATCTAAACAGTATTACAGTCTTATACAGAAAACACGATATTAAAAGTAAAATTTCCCCTCTCTCCCGTACCAGTCTTCTCCTCAAATTGATCTGTGATGATTATTTTATTTTATTTTAATTTAATTTTGTTTTAGAGAGCTGGGAAGGGAGGGAGAAAGAGAGGGAAAGAAACATCAGTGTGTGAGAGATACATTATTTGTTTGTCTCTTGAGTGCCTTGACTAGGAATTGAGCCTGTGACCTTAGGTTTTGCAGGCCAGCACTCAATCCACTGAGCTCCACCTGCGAGGGTGTGACTTTCTTATAGTTTTTTCATGTGTAACTTCCCTTTTTTCTTATAAAATGCATTTGAGATTTTGCCTTCTCAGCACATACAGATATACCTCATTTAAGAAATTAGGTTTAGGTATTTCATGTATTGACATTACCATAACTTGTTTAACAAGTTTGTGCAATTTTTTTACTGTTAACAACAGTGTTACATTAATATCCTTGTACATACACCTTAATATGTATACTTCGTAGAATTTAAACTTTGCATGGTTTGGACATTTTAGAACTCAGTGGATACTGTGCATGTTTAGACTGATACGAATATTGTCAAATGGCTCTTCAGAAACAGTACATCAGATTATACTCCCACACACCAATATTGGTACAGACTATTACTAACCTTTCAAAAAATTTTTTCATATACATTTCTCTAATTATGAGTGAGGTTGTATGTCTTTTCATAATATTGGCCATTTCTTTTGCCTAGGACCTACCTGTTTTTATACTTTTCCCATTTTTTCCTGTTGCCTTTATCTTGATTTTTATAAGTTCTTTGTAAATTAATAAAATTGGCCCTTTGTCTTATATTGTATATATTCCCCATTTGTCTCAAACAGACAAATGTTATGTATAAAATTTTTGTTGTAGAGAAGCTCGAAGAGTCTAAGTAGCAGACAGCCAGTCTTTTCTGTTATGACTTCTAGGTTTTATGACATTCTTAGAAAGGCCTTTACCATATTTCGTGAGTATAAAAGTTTTCCTCTTTTACCTTTATATAGGGTCAACAAACTGGCCTGTGGGCCAAGCAAAGTTTTATTTGAACATAGCTATGCCCATTCATTTAAATATTATTTATGGCTGCTTTCACACTGTGATGGCATGGTTGAGTAATTGCATGAGTACTTAATTATCTGACATTTTATAGAAAGTTTGCTGACCCCTGCTTTGGAACATTCTGTTATTAAAAAAAAAATGTAGCTGGCTTTACCTACTTTTTCTGTAAAACAGCTTCCTATTTGTCTCAACCACTGAATAATCTGTCTTTCTTTGTTGAATAGGAATCACGCGGTTATCATATATTATAAGTTCTATGAGTATTTTGATCTGTCCTAGTAATCTGTCTGTATTCCTTTTTAAGAATCAAACTTTTAATTATACCTTAAATTACAGTTTCCTTTATTATAGGATTTCTCTCCCCATCTAAACAAGTATTTAAAGTCAAATGTTATAAATTGTAGTTGCAGCTTAGGGCTGTGGCTGCACTAGCAGTGAGGAGGGCCTTTTTGCCTTTTTGTTTTCTAAATAATTTTTTTGAAACTACACAGTAATGTACATATATTGTAATAATCCAAGTAATTCAAAAAAGCTAAAATCCCCCTTCTACCCTTTTCCTTCAGGTATCTCTTCATCTCCCCCCTACCCCTACCCCACAGTCCTTTCTAGGGGGAACTTCTATTACCAGTCTCTCTATTAATAGAGCAAACTGAGGCTGAAGGTAATTTTTGGATACATTAGATTTACCTATTTGGGGTAAAATTATTGATTTTTTCCCCTTAGGCATTGTTTAAAATAGCGGGTTTTGGGTGCTGATGAGGTACTTGTACAGATATCTATCTATATATATATATATATATATATATATATATATATATATATATACGGTTTAATGAAAGATGGCAGTGCAGGTTGAACTACTCCGAAAAATTATAATGAGCTCTTAATTTCCTTGGCTATTGCTCTGCTCAATAATTTTTTGAGTTTTAGGTAAATGAGAAAAATTGATTTTCTTATTTTGAGTTTTAGATGATACCAGCTTTTATAAGGTGTAAATGGGCCATAAAAGAGCGTACAGTCACTCAGGTGTAACTCACAAGAACACTCTTTGAACTCTACATTTGATTGGAGATAATTAGATAGCAATACACTAGAGTGACTATTAGCTTTAAAAAATTCTTGCATTGCTGTGTGTGTGTGTGTATGTCCTTGTGTTCATCCATCTGTCTGTTTTGTACTGGTTAGTGTGTGTGTGTTGTACCCAGGTGCTATAACTTAGCCATGTGGGTAAAATTAAAACTTGTGTGCTACTCTCCTTTACCAATTCCAGGACCAAAAGAGTCATGAGAAACCTGGTACTTTGAAGGGACAGATTTGCCTTTTTAGCTTTACTTTAGTTAATTGGATTCTACCTAGAATCCCCATCAGACTATTTATTGTTTTATTGGTTCTGTTGTATGGGATGAGAGGATTACCATCAACCTTTTTGTTAGGTCGGAGAAAAGAGCTCATTTAATCTTCATATTTTAAGTTTGCTGATACTGGTATATGCAGTAAAAGGGGAGGACACTTGTAAGTATATATGATATGGAAGTAGATATATATGGCTTCATCTGTTTGGATGATTAACAAAGGAGTGGTTTAATTGGAGGGATGAAGTATCAATATGTTGATGTTTCTAAAATGAGGCTTGGTTTAAAGCTGAAAAAAAAGATACACAGTTTACTAAATTACAAAAAGAAGATTTGCAGAATTTTTTGTTTCATTACATTCTTTTGGCTTACTACTTTTGTAGATAAATTAAATGATGGTCGGTACCTTTAAAATTTGTGTAGTAAGCACAATGAGGATAATTAGTAAAGTTTTATACAAGAGATAGTTGGGTCCGTAATGAGAGCCTTGAATAGAAGTGAGATCTGAGGTCTGTTACTAGCTCTTCCATTTACCTTCGCTGCATTGAGTGCTGGTCTCCTTACTGCAGTGTTCTCAGTTATGAAGTAAGAGAGTTGGACTACTCAATCACTAGGATAATATCTAGCTGAAATTTAAACTAGTCTCGGTTATCTTGTTCATACAAGAGTTTTGAAAAAACATCAGGCAACAGGCCTATTTTACCATGTACATGTACTTCCAAAGTGAAATGTGAGATATGGAAAGTTAATAGATAACCCTTTCTTTTCTCAGAAGGATTTGATTATAATGAAGAAGAACGGTATGACTGTAAGGGGGGTGAACTGTTTGGAAGTCAGCGAAGATTTCCTGGACACCTTTTTTGGGACTTTCAGGTATACTTTTATTAGAACAATAAGATATTTTAAATATTTTATTAGAACAATGCAGGATACATAAAGAGCGGCATGAACTTTTATTATAGCTGTCTTTCAGCACATATAGCTTATGCTCTATTTTTGCCACTTCCAAAAATAATTTGAAGCAGTTTTAAATAAAGTTCAGTAAAATTAATAACCATTGATGCTGTTTAAGAACAATGAAACAAAAAACTGGCAGCACAGCCAATGGTGTGGAATATGTGAGTATACCAAGAAATTTTTATTTCTAATTGTTTTTAACAACTTTATAAAATATAGATTAATTGTGTAAATTATAGGTAGGAATTTTAGAAATGCTTAAAAAGGAAACTTTAATTATGTAATTTTAACAGATAAATATCCTTGGTGAAAAGGATGATACACCAGTTCATTTCTGTGACAAATGCGGATTGCCTATTAAGATTTACGGGCGAATGGTAAGTATAATTAAATTAAATTCTATTTCTGTAAATGTAAACATTTTTGTAGAAGTAGGATTCTGAAATTTGAGTAGATAGGTTTATCATTGTTTAATGTCTACGTTCATGACATTTAAAATAAATGTAAAATAGCTAAGGGAAATTTTGGGATGATACGCATTTAATATAATTGGCTTGACAAACTTGAATTGCTTGTAAAGTATTATGGAAACTAACTTTTGAAACTAAATTTCTTTGGACTGTTGGATACCTGTTTATATTTATTCTGTTTATTAAGGAAAAACTTTTTTTTCTTGATTAATAAAATAAAATCTGTTATTCATTTTTGAAGGCTATAAATTTTTAATGTAAAACTGAATTAATAACATTTTTATTTTTGAGAATTGTAATCATTAAAAAAATTACAACCCTAACTGTAATTTTATAGTATTTTTGACATATCCTCCATTTTAAAAAGGTATTTTTACATTTGTGTGTGAAGAAAATTAAATTCAATAATATGTTTGTATGATAGAGGGCATTGACTGTGACTGTTGCTTTGCTGTATTACATAGCTAAATAACAGTAATGGACTGTGAATTATAAAATGGCCTAACATCACTTTCCTGTATCCTGATTTATTTTTAGATTTTTATAAGTTTATTACCATAAGGCTACCAGGGGAAAATACTACTTACGTTGAATGGAGGAGACATTTCTTATCCTACTGCTTTGGCATAGTTTCAGGAGGGACAGGATAAGAGATAAAACATGGTTACAGAATTCTTTTTCAGGAGCTTTTAACCAGTGGGGACCATGGATGAAATTCATAGGGTTAATACCTTCAGAAAGTATAAGTGAATGTGCATATATACATTTATTAGGTAAAGGGCCAAAGTCTGAAAAAGGCTGTTACTTTTATATAATTAGTACTTACTAAATGTTCATTTTAAAAAACAGTTTTCTTGTGCCTTCTATGTCTAGATTATTATCCTCACTGTTAGTTTTTTGGAAATACTTTAATTTGTTTTAATATGCATAATTATATGTCTGTTCACAGATTCCATGCAAGCACGTGTTTTGCTATGACTGTGCTATTTTACATGAAAAAAAGGGAGACAAGATGTGTCCAGGGTAAGATCATCATTAAAATTTTGAATAATAAAGTTTGTGTTAATAGATTTATAATCTTGGTTAAAGGTTGGAGGTGATGTATACCAGTGGCAACATATCAAATGTGTAGGCATGACTACTCTTTCTGTGTGAGCCCAGAGTTGACCATAACCTTCTCAGGATAGGGCTAGGTAGCTGTTATCAGTCGATTCAGATCAGCCAAATTGACAAAATACATTTGTCATCACAAAATTTGTTAAAAGCCAGAAATGGTTATTTTCTTGTTTTGATGGGATACTAGAGAGGTCATTTGGATAGTAATTGAGGGCAAAGACTTTGGAATTAGGGGTTCAAATCCCTTTTCTGCCATTTATTAGCTGTGTTGATATACAGGGTCTGGCACAAATAATGCCCACTTTTTATTACAAAATCATAAGCATATAATTCTGTAACATAACTATCACACTCAAGCATACCATATGACATTTTAGGTAAAATGTTCAAATTAAAACTGTAAATTAGTACACCCGTATTATTGCCCTCCAACCACACTCAAGCAGGCATTACTTCTGCCAGATCCTGTAGGCTGTTCCTTCATCTGTAAAATGGAACTAATAGCATCTACCTCATTGGGTTATTATTTGAATTAATACTATATTATTATATATAGAATGTGTGTGTGTGTGTGTATATACACACACATATACATATATATTACGTAGTATATAGTAAGTAGTCTATGTAAGTGTAAGCTTTTATTTATTACCTCCAAATCTGATTATTATATCTTGAGCATATCTTAGAACACCATGGTGGCATAGACTCAGGCAAGTTATGAAGATCTAGACGCATTGGTTCATATTCATTTATATTGGAATGGTCTTGAAGGATCCAGATTAAATTAGGAATTTTTATATCAATGTAGAGCCCTTGGTAGAAGGCTGGAGGAAAGCTTTGAGAGAAGCTTCCTTGTCCTAGGTTCCTTCTAACCTGTGTCAGAAGCTATCCCAAGAATTGTTCTTTGGTTGATAGCAAAGCCTTGGACAATTGTAAGGGATGATTTCCTTTTATGGTGTAGGAAGATTGGTATCACTGAGAGAGAAAGGATGATTTGTTGACAAACCAGTACAAACTGATTGTCTAGGCATATTTTTATTAGCTCTTTAAAGTCACAGATTGAAAAATCTGTAGTATGAGTATAAAGAATATTTCTTTTCTACAGTTACAATTTAGAAGATTATGCAATTAAAAGTGCATATTCTCTTTTGCCTAATTTTCTGTAATGTCTAATTTTTCAACATGGTTACATTCACGTAAAATTACATAGTAAATTGATAGCTTCATTGAGGTAAAGGATGTTTAGATGTTGTGAAACACTGGTAGAGTATATTAAAAGCTTTTCCTTTTGATGTAAATGTTCTAATGTTAATATTTAAAAGGGAATTTAATTTTCAAGGTAGTAAATGTAACTCCGTAAGCACCTCAGTGCTACTTAGAGCATAGGCCTATCAGCATTATCAGACCCAGATCAGAAAGTGAAGAAATGGCAATCCAAGTTAATGTAACTATTATATACTACTGCTTTTAAGTATTATCTCACAGCAAGCGCCTTACTTCCTGTTACTGTGCAGATACTCTTGAGCTTACAGTGAAAAGAAGCTAAAAATGAGAAGTGTGTCAAATGGCTATTAAAGAGAAGCCTCTTAGTTTCAAGAAGGAGTGCTAGCCATACAGACACAACTCAAGAGTCAAGAATATAGAGCCACACTGGCCATAGTGGCTCAGTTGGTTGGAGTGTTGTCCTGTAAACCAAAAGGTTGTGGGTTCCATTCCAGGTCAGGGCACATGCCCTGATTGTCCCAGGTTGGGATGCATGCGAGGAGCAACTAATGGATGTTTCTTACATTGATTTTTCTCTCCCTCCTTTTCCTGCTCCGTAAAATCAATGAGCCTATCCTTGGGTGAGGATTAAAAAATAAAAATTAAAAAAAAAGAATATAGAGCCATTTAATATAGTGTTGAATGACTTGACATATATATTCAATGATAGCAGCTTGTAGTTATACATATATAGTGTTTAGTGATTAGTGTTATTTTTGTTGTTCCATTGATTTAAGGATACTCTTCAAGTGAAGTAGAGATAAAAACAGTTAGGTAGAGTACATTTTTTAACCCATTCTATAGATGAAGAAACAGATTAAATGGCCTCTCCAAAATTACATGGCTACTACTAAGTCCCAGTTCTTTGATTCCTAGTTTAGTTCTCTATCCACTGTTTTAGAAGACTATATATAAAGGCAAGAGAAGACTAAATATAGAGAATGAAGAATAGTAATTTTGACCCTGAGTCATTAAAATACTGAGTTAAAATTAGTGCTTACAATTTAGAAAGGCTGGAGTGTATAATACTTTATAGTAGTAAATTTGACTATCCAGAAAGATCCCTTCCTTAAAAGGCTCTTGGTAGCCAGGGTTTGAATTTAAATTTTGTATTTTTTAATATTGAGAACCCTGATATTAGGATGATCTTGTTTTAGTAGTCCTTGCAACATCTTCCACTTAGTGTTCTTTCGCTTAGTATTTGCTCAGCAAATGCTTGTTGCTCAAATACCATACCAGTTTGAATGGTATGATTGTGACATTTGGTTTGCACTTCCTGGTGTGTGTTTGTTGTTTTTGCAGATGGACTCAAAGCATAGAATTGTTTGAGAAAATCAGATAAATTCTAGGTTTGGGGAAGAATAAGGTCTTAAAACATTGTTTCATACACTTTCAGTTTTTTCTTGTATTAAGAGTTCTGAAGTTGTTAGAAATACTGATGCTTAATAGTGAACAAAATGGGAAAGATTAAAGGTTCACTTACAGTATAATTTTTAATTGTGAACTTGTATAGTATTTTGCGTAATAAGTTTTAAAAATAAGCATATCTTTGAAATTAAGTGCATTATTTTTAAAGTCTGTTTTAGTAAATTCATTTTTTCTTTTTCTAATTTAGCTGTAGTGATCCTGTGCAGCGAATTGAGCAGTGTACACGGGGTTCTCTCTTCATGTGTAGCATTGTTCAAGGGTGCAAGAGAACATATTTGTCTCAGAGAGACTTACAGGCTCACATCAACCACCGCCATATGAGAGCTGGAAAACCTGTTACCCGTGCTTCACTTGAAAATGTTCATCCTCCTATTGCCCCACCACCAACTGAAATCCCTGATCGTTTTATAATGCCGCCAGACAAGCACCATATGAGCCATATTCCGCCAAAGCAGCACATCATGATGCCACCACCTCCTTTGCAACATGTGTCACATGAGCACTATAATCAGCCACATGAGGATATTCGTGCTCCTCCAGCAGAATTGCCCATGGCTCCACCTCCACCTCGATCGGTCAGTCAGGAAACCTTTCGTATTTCAACAAGAAAACACAGCAATTTAATAACTGTCCCTATTCAGGATGACTCAAATTCAGGTGCTAGAGAACCACCACCTCCTGCCCCAGCACCTGCTCACCATCATCCTGAATATCAGGGTCAACCAGTGGTATCGCACCCTCATCATATTATGCCTCCACAGCAACATTATGCACCACCCCCTCCTCCACCACCACCAATAAGCCATCCAATGCCACATCCTCCCCAGGCTGCAGGTACTCCTCACTTGGTTTATAGCCAAGCTCCACCTCCACCAATGACCTCTGCTCCACCACCAATAACCCCACCCCCTGGACATATTATTGCCCAGATGCCACCTTATATGAATCATCCTCCTCCAGGACCTCCACCACCTCAACATGGTGGTCCACCTGTAACTGCACCCCCTCCTCACCATTATAATCCTAACTCTTTACCCCAGTTCACTGAAGATCAAGGAACTCTGAGCCCTCCATTTACACAACCAGGGGGAATGAGTCCTGGTATATGGCCTGCACCAAGAGGGCCACCGCCTCCTCCACGAATGCAGGGTCCGCCTTCTCAGACCCCACTTCCTGGACCACATCATCCCGATCAGACAAGATATAGACCATATTACCAATGATAATAGTATTTTCAACTGAAGACGTGGAAAAAATTATGTATAGTTAATCTTTTAATTAAGCTTTGACTGTTTTGGGAAGGAAAAACACCTCTTATTGAGGTGGCTCTAAAACACTTAGGGTCTTGTCTCTTAAAATGTTTTAAATCTCCACCTTAGGATTGATTTCAAGTGCTATACTGTAGTGCAGATAAGTGGCTCAGGAGAGCACAGCTATATTTTAACAACTTTATTCCCCTAGTGTGGTAAATTGAGGTGATCATTTGTAAAAAATTAGAAAATAATTTTTATTGTTCCACTTTCAAGAACACTGCTTTTGTTAAACCCAGTTTCATTTTTCTTGTGATACATTTTGTTAACCTGTGTAAAAGGATTAAATTTCAATATGGTTGTAAAAATGCTATTTTTATGTGAATTTAAGTGCAGCCACATACTGTTTTTTAAAACCATATGTTTTACCACTAATTTCCCGAAGTTACAATAAAATCCTAAAAGTAAAAATCTACTAGAATTTACTGTAAGGCAGACTGTTAAATGGTAGAAAATTTACACATTTTAGGCACTGAAATTTTGAGGTATAAAGTATATAATGCACTTCACTTGGATGCCTTTTCATTTGTAGGCAGCCTCAGGAGCACCAAAAATACAATGAAATTCCAGTACTGAGATATATTTACATTTGTAATATATAAGGCATTACTAATTATTTGGAAAGATAAGGCCAAAAATAATAGGCTCTACAGACTTCAGGTTCTTGGGGGATGCTGTTACTCATTAATGCTTTTTAATGAATGGTTGGAATCATGTGATTCACCACACTTAGTAATCTTAGTAACGTTTCATAGAACTGTTTAAATGGCGTTCTTTAGATGAAGTGAGTTCTATTCTGCTCATTGTCTTAAACTAAATATTTAGGGCTTAATAGGCTTTATGTATTCCTCATTTCATGACAGTTCAATCCTGTGCTTAAGAGGGGTCTTGTTTGTTGGGTTTTAAGTTACAATTTGAATGCCATGGAGGAATCTGAATACTGTATTAATGAAGGACATTCTTGTAGTCACAAACTTGCATTGCTCAGGTTTCATTACTGTGTGATAAGGGTTCTTTAACTTGAAATTTTAAAACTATTAATGATTTCCTTTTTCTTTTGTTGGTTAAGCAGTCTAAAACTTGGGATATTTTAACATGGAGTCAGCAGTGAAGATTACCAGATGATTTTGTATTGGAGAAGAGAAAAGTAATGACTAAATTGTGAATTTCAGTGCTTTATAAGGTGCCTTTAGAGTCAGCTTTTGCATTATAGGGGCTTGTTATAGTCCACCTAAGATGACCACTCAGTTTCTACAGGATTCATGTACAATTCATTATTCATGGGATGTTACTATATATCCTCTGAATAAACCCCTGTGAAGTATTTCCTCCCCCCTAAAATGGTGCATAATATAAACATGAAATGTGTAGTATGCAGATATCCTTTATTGAATAGTTTGTAGTGTATAAATTTAGAACATTTCTTTTTGACAAAGGGTGAACTGATTGCTAATTTACCATTTAATTATGTCAGGTACAGGCAAAACAGTTTCTCATCTTCAATAATCAGATGCAAAGTCATCTGTGAACTTAGAGCTGAAGTTAGAAATAATATAAATGGCCATTTCAACCTTGACCAGTCAAAAATAACTAATACACTTTTAAAAATGATTTTTCACAGCTATCAATTTGAGAGTCCAGTGTTAATGTAATATTTCCAGTAAGAAATTTTTGTTATTAGAAGCATGGAAGTGAAATAGTGTGAAAAGTTGGTGGTGAGTGCTTCTATCATACATATTACTGTAGGTACTCAGACTGGTGCAAACTTGATTCCCTTTCATGCAAATATATAGGAACTGTTACAAAGTGGTATTGAAAATCCAATACCATACTTTGTTTCATGTAATAAGAGAATAGCCAAATTCATTTTAGAGCTCAACTATTTATGAAGAACTCTCCTGTTTTTATTGAAATTTGCTCGAGTTGAATGTGGTTATGAAACCACTTAGCCTATGTATTGGACATAAAAACTAGTATCATGATACAATTCCACATATTAAGAGAATTCTTGTAGGCTTTTAAAAAATGATTTATTTTCAGTTAGGTTTAAGAAATACAAGTTATGCAAGGAGGCAAATCAGATGAATGTGTTGTAGCAGACACAATTTTTAAATGTGTTAGACTTGAATTCATCCAGTTATTTGAACGAGGGTGGGTGGGTATAAGGATAACAAAATTACTGTTAGTGTTTCTTTTTTTGAAGAAAAAAGATGTGAATTCCAGCCGTATTTCAGGGAAGCCTTTGAAACTATAATGGACACAGTCTAAATTAAATGTATGTATGTTTCATTATATTGCTCTTAAGACTACTGAGGTGGCAGTTTAATTCTTAAAAACAATAAAATGGAAGCATAAATACTATTTTGCCTACATGAGTTTTTACCTAATGATGACATGTTTGGGAGAATGCAGAATTTTCCATGTTTCTGTTGATAGAACTTTTACAGTACAATTAGACTCACTTCTGGAGATTAAATGAGCAAGTTGAATGTTAAATTTCTTCAGTGGCATGTTTGTTCAAAGTGTTACATAGTATTTGGGGAAATAGTTGCAAAGATCATATATCCATTTTGCCCTTTGAAAACCACTGGCTCAATTATTTTGTAAATGCTAACTAGATACCACTGAACATTAAATGGAGAAAATACTTGAACATATTTTTAAACTCACATAATGAACTTGCTGTGTGAAGTCTGCAGAGATGCTCTAGGCTTTGTTCTAACATACTGGAAGAGTACCTTTCATACACCTTTTTGGAAAAGCCCTGTTAGCCCTATCTAAAAAAAAAATTGTGAAAAGTCCTATCAGTACATGGAAAAAAACTCACAAATATCTAAAACAAATACTTTTCTAGTTAATAGATTAGCCATCAAATTGGTATATTTATGTTAATTGAAGCTTAACAACCATATTTATACGTTTTCTGAAGGGAATATTTTTCACTGAAACTAATTTTTTAAATTGTGGCTTTGAAACTAAGCAAAATTATTGCAATTTATGCACAATCTAATAAAGCAATAGTGGATATCTTAGACTTAAGAGGAGAAGGCAGTAAGCCAGTTAAAATAGTAGTAGTGATACTAATAAAAACATTTGGATTTTCAAACATTTTTGTTTTGTTTTGATTCATGCCCCTTCAATTTCCCATCATTGAGGGAAAAGGTGTTATAGTAGAATTCTTTTTTATTAAAGATGATTTTTATTAATTTTGAGACAGGAAGGAAGGGAGAAAAAGAGGGAGAGAAACATTAATGTGTGGTTCCCTCTCAAGTGCCCTGCAACGTAGGCATGTTCCCTGACTAGGAATGAAATCAGTCTAACCCTTTGGTTTGCAGGCCAGCACTCAATCCACTGAGCTACACCAATCAGGGCTTAAACGAGCATTTCAGTGTTCAAGTTTCATTGTCCCATCTCCCTATCTTTAAGAATTTTTAGGCATTGCAGAATCAAAAAGGATTGAAATGAACAATGATAGATCTTGGGTTTAGCTCTCACACTTGGACAGGATCATGCCATTTAAAAAATCTAGCATTTTGAAATGTTAATTTATTACCTCAGAGTATTCCATTTTTATTTTTAGTAGTAGTAAGCACAGTTTCATACTGTATTTAAATCCATTTCTTAATCTACCTTTAGAATTGTCCTCCCTTTGCCTTTCTTCAGATTGAAAAAGCCTACTCCCTTTTCTTGTCTCTTTCTTGCTTCTTTTCAAAACCTCTTATTTTTGTTTTTAAATCTGCACTCAATGACATGAGTGATACATCTTTTAGGGAAAAATGTAGTATTACAAATAAAGCTGAAGTTCCCCTTGACAACTGATGTAATGAACATTATCCTTCCAGAGGTAACTACTGTTACAATTTTGTTGTGTATATCTAATAATTGTAGTTACAAAGCTGACATCTAAATAGGCTCCATGCTCTGGTTAAGCATCCTAATCCATGATAAATGTAATTTCATGGTCTATACTCAATAAATATATACTGAGCACCTGCTGTTTGGGATATAAAAAGATTCATTCAGGTATTTCTATGCTAGACACCATTCTACACTTGGGATGCCCAGGTCTTTAAAGACAGATGATTAACAAGCCTCATTAAATTATGTATGATAAAATCCTATGGAATAAGAAAAGCTGGGGTAATATGGTGGTGGTAGATTTGCAACTTTATATATTAAAGTGGTTTGTGTAGAACTCATTGAGAAGACATTGGGCAAAGGTGTAAGTAGATGAGAGCCATGCAGATAACATGGGGCAGAACTTTCCAGAGGATACAGAATGTAAAGGCCTTAAAAGGGGGGTTGTACCTGGAATATTTGAGGAATGGTAAGGAGAGTGGAATGGTGGGAGGTCAGAGGTATAGCAGGGAACGGGGAGGACACAGGCTTTCTAGGCCACAGTAAGACTCCTCTGACATGGGAAGACCTTGTGGGATTCTGAGCAAAGCAGTGAAATATCTGGCTCTTTAAAAAAGGATCATTCTGGCAGCTGAGAAAAGATAAGGGAGACAAAGATACACAAATTAGAAGGTTGCTTTAATAATTTACACAAGATTAGCATTATGGGTTATCAAGAAGGGGGTGACTGGTGGAAGGATGTATATATATACATGTATAATATATACATAAGAGTTATGTAAATATGTAAGAATATTATAAATTTTATATCTAAATTAAGCACTTATATGCTAGACATGGATATATAATGATGAACAGAATAGGTATGGTCCTTGCTTTTTTAAGAGTGTACATTCTAACTTATCTAGGAATTGATTGTGGTAGTCATCCCTAAATTTCCTTGAAAAATTTCTTACATTCTTTTTCAAAGTATAATGGCCAGGAAGAATATATTTTTAAAATAGATTACCAAAATATACACATACAACTATAATGAGAGGAAAATACTAAGTTTATTTAATTCTGGACATTAATATGTATTTCCTAATAGCTTTTCTGTGTACATTTACTTGTACAATGCTAAATTAGTTCCTTTGGAACAAATCTGTGTAATGCACCTATATTGTTTCTGAGTTTAGTCCTGTCTAGTACTAGATCAGTTTTAGACAGATCTTAATTTTGCAGGGGATATAATATTTCCTAATGGCTAATAGCTTGAGCTCTGGAGTCAGACTGTACACTGAATTCTGGCTTTGATACTTGCAACTAAGAATAATTACCTATCCTCTTTGAAGAATAAGTAATTTTTTAAAAATTATATTTTATTGATTATGCTGTTATAGTTGTCTGAATTTTTTCCCCTTTGCCTCCCTCCACCAAGTAAGTCCCCATGCAATTTTCACACTGTTGTCCATGTTAATGGGTCCTGCATATATGTTCTCTGGCTATTCTATTTCCTATGCTATATTTTACATCCCCATGACTATTCTGTAGCTACCAATATGTACTTCTTAATCCCTTCACCTTTTTGGCTCATCCCCCCTCAATCCATCTCCCATCTGGCAACTATTAAAATTTTGTATATATGATTCTGTTTCTGTTCTGCTTGCTTGTTTTTTTTTTTAGATTCAGTTGGTGATAGATATGTATTAGTTACCATTTTATTGTTCATATTTTTTATCTTCTTAAAGAGGATCCTTTATCATTCACATAATGCTGGTTTGGTGGTGATATATTCATTTGGCTTTATCTTGTCTGGGAAGCTCTTTATCTGTCCTTTGATTCTAAATGTCCCCTTAAACCTCCCAATCCCAGCAATCACCACACTGCTGTCCATGTCTGTGAGTCCTTTTTCCTTTTTGCTCAATCCCTCCACCCCCTCACCTACCCCTGAAATAGCTCTCATCTGCTCTCTATGAGTCTATCTCTATTTTGCTTGTTAGTTCACTTTGTTACTAGATTCCACATATGAGTGAAATCATATGGTATTTGTCTTTGACTCACTTATTTCACTTAGCATAATGTTCTCCAGTTCGATCCATATTGTAGCAAAGGGTAACATTTTCTTCTTTTTTATGGCCAAGTAGAATTCCATTGTGTAAATGTCCCATCATTTTTTTTATCCACTCATCTACTGATGGAAACTTGGGCTGCGTTCATATCTTGGCATCTGTAAATAATGCTGCAATGAACATAGGGGTGCTTATGTTCTTTCAAATTAGTGTTTTGGATTCCTTTGGATATATTCTCAGAAGTGGGATTGCTGGATCAAGAGGCAGATCCATTTTTAATATTTTGAGGTATCTCCACTGTTTTCCACAGTGGCTACACCAATCTGCATTCCCACCTTTCTCCACATCCTTGCCAACATATGTTTGATGGTTTACTGATGATAGGCATTCTGACATGTGTGATGATATCTCATTGTGGTTTTAATTTACATTTCTATATAAAATTTGTATGATGATTAAGTGACATTGAGCATCTTTTCATATGTCTGTTGGCCATCTGTATGTCCTCTTTGGAGAAGTATCTATTAGACCCTTTGCCCTTTCTTAATTGGATTGCTTGTTTTTTGGGGGTCGAGTTTTGTAAGTTCTTTATAAATTTTAGATATTAAAACCTTATTAGATGTACTGGGGAATATGTTTTCCCATTCTGTGGGTTGTCTTTATATTTTATTGATGGTCTCCTTTGCTGTGCAAAACATTTTTAGTTTGATGTAATTCCATTTGTTTATTGTTCTCTTGTTTCCTTTGCCAGGGGAGATATATGCGATCAAATATTGCTATGAGCAGTGTCCAAAATTTTGCTGCCAATGTTTTCTTCTATGATTTTTATTGTTTCAGGTCTAACATTTCAGTCTTAGGTCCATTTGAATTTATTCTTCTGTGTGGTGTAAGAAAGTGGTCTACATTTCATTTTTCTGCATGTTTCCATCCAATTTTCTCAACACCATTTATTGAATAAACTATGTTTAGTCCATTGTATGTGCTTGCTTCCTCTGTTGAATATTAATTGACTATAAAATATAGGTTTATTTCTGGGCTTTCTATCCTGCTCCATTGATCTATGTGTCTTTTTATTCCAGTACCATGCTGTTTTGATTACTATGGCCTTATGATATAGTTTGATATCAGGTAGTAAGATTCTTCCAACTTTGTTCTTTTTTCCCCAGGATCACTGTTGCTGTATAGGACCTTTCGTGGTTCCATATAAAATTTAGAAATACTTTTTCTAGTTTTGCAAAAATACTTCATTGGAATCTTGATAGGAATAGTGTTAAGTCTATAGATTGCTTTGGGTAATAAGGGCTTTTTAATGATGTTAATTCTTCATATCCATGAACATGATAATGTGCTTCCACTTATTTGTATCTTCAGTTTCTTTCTTCACTGTCTTATAATTTTCTCAGTACAGATCTTTTACATCTTTGGTTAGTTTTATTCCTAGGTATTTTATTCTTTTTGCAGCATTTGTGAATGGGATTGTTTTCTTAATATCCTGTTCTGTTAGTTCATTGTTGGCATATAAAAATGCAACTGATTTCTGGATATTAATTTTGTATCCTGCTAATTTGCTGAGTTCATTGATCAGTTCTAGTAGGGTTTTTTTTTTTTTTTTTTGTAGAATCTTTGAGGTTCTCTATGTATAGTATCATGTCATCTGGAAATAATGACAGTATTACCACTTCCTTTCCAACTTGGATGCCTTTTATTTCTTCTTGTCTGATTGCTATGGCTAGGACATCCCGTTCTGTGTTGAATAAGAGAGGTGAAAGAGGACATCCCTGTCTTTTTCCAGATCTTAAAGGCAACACTTACAGTTTTTGCTAGTAGAATATGATGCTGGTAGTGGTTTGTCATATATGGTCTTTATTGTGTTTAGGTATGTTCCCTCTAATCCCACTTTGCTGAGAGTTTTTATCATAAATGCATGATAATTTTATTGAGTGCTTTTTCTGTATCTACTGATAGGATCATGTGTTTTTTTCCCCTTTATTTTGTTTATGTGGTGAATCACAGTTATTGGTTTGCAAATGTTGCACCAACCTTGTGTTTCCGGAATAAATCCTACTTGATCATGGTGTATGATCTTTGGGATGCATTGCTGTATTGGTTTGCTAATATTTTGTTGAGGATTTTAGCATCTATGTTGATTAGGGATATTGGCCTATACTTTTCTTTCTTTGTAGTGTCTTTATATAGTTTTAGAATTAGGATAATGCTGGCCTTGTAAAACGAATTTGAGAACCTTCCTTCCTCTTGAAATTTATGAAATAGTTTGAGAAGGATGGGTGTTAGTCTCAGAATATTTGGTAAAATTCACTGTGAAGACATCCAGTTCAGGGCTTTTGTGTTAGGAGTTTTTTTAAATTATAACTTAAATTTCAGATTTTCTGATTCATTCTGATTTAATTTTGGAAGATTGTATGTTTCTAGGAATTTATCTATTTTGTCCAGGTTGTCCAGTTGTTGGCATATAGTTCATAATATTTTCTTACAATCCTTTGTATTTCTTTGGTATAAGTTGTTATTTCTCTTCTTTCATTTCTGATTTTATTAATTTGGATCTTCTCTCTTTTTTCTTGGTGAGTCCTTTCTCTTTTATCTTGATGAGTCTGTTTAAAAATTTATCAATCTGAACTTTTCTTTTTTAAAAATATACTTTTAAAAAGTATATTTTAAAAAATGAAAAGTTTATCAATCTGAACTATACTTTTTTAAAAAGTGTATTTTAAAAAACACCTTTTCTTTTTTAGGAATTGTCCCCCCTCATTTTTCCCCCTTCATTCCCCTCCACCCTGCACACCCTCTCCCACCCACATTCCCCCCTTTAGTTCATGTCCATGTGTCATAAGTTCTTTAGCTTCTACATTTCTCATACTATTCTTACCCTCCCCCTGTCTATTTCTACCTACCATCTATGCTACTTATTCTCTGTACCTTTTCCCCCTCTCTCCTCCTCCCACTCCCCTGTTGCTAACCCTCCATGTGATCTCTATTTCTGTGGTTCTGTTCCTGTTCTAGTTGTTTGCTTAGCTTGATTTGTTTTTGTTTTAGGTGTGGTTGTTAATAATTGTGAGTTTGCTGTCATTTGACTATACATGTTTTTTATCTTATTTTTCTTAGATAAGTCCCTTTAGCATTTCATATAATAAGGGCTTGGTGATGATGAACTCCTTTAACTTGACCATATCTGAGAAGCACTTTTTCTGCCCTTTCATTCTAAATGAAAGCTTGGCTGGATAGAGTATTCTTGGATGTAGGTCCTTGCCTTTCATGACTTTGAATACTTCTTTCCAGCCCATTCTTGCCTACAAGGTCTCTTTTGAGAAATCAGCTGACAGTCTGAGGGAAGTCTACTGAGTCTACTCCTTTGTAGGTGACTGTCCCCTTATCTCTTGCTGCTTCTAGGATTCTCTCCTTCATTTTTACCTTGGCTAATGTAATTATGATGTACCTTGGTGTGTTCCTAATTGGGTCCAACTTCTTTGGGACTCTCTGAGCTTCCTGGACTTCCTGGAAGTCTATTTCCTTTGCAAGATTGGGGAAGTTCTCCTTTATTATTTGTTCAAATAAGTTTTCCACTTGTTGCTCCTCCTCTTCCTCTTCCCCTTCTGGTACCCCTATAATTTGGATGTTGGAACATTTAAAGATGTCCTGGAGGTTCTTAAGCCTCTCCTCAATTTTTTTGAATTCTCATTTCTTCATTCTTTTCTGTTCAGTTGGTTGTTTCTTCCTTCTGGTCCACTCTATTGATTTGAGTCCTAGTTTTCTTCCCATTACTATTGGTTCCCTGTGCATTTTCCTTCATTTCACTTAGTGTAGCCTTTATTTTTTCATCTAATTTGCAACCAAGTTCAACTAATTCTATGAGCATCCTTTGAACTGTATGTCTGATAGGTTGGCTATCTCTTGGTTGCTTAGTTGTATTTGCTGTGGAGCTTTGAGCTGTTTATCCGTTTCAGCCATATATATATTTTTTGTCTTGTCGCACCTGTTACATATGAAGGGGGGAGCCTTAGGTGTTCACCAGGGTGGGGCAACACAGTCGCTGGGTTGTGACGTTTATGTGGGGGCAGAGTCCGAGAGGGAACAATGGTACTTGCTCCGCTCTCTGTTGGATTTCAGTCCCTTTTGGTGCTTCCCCTAAGCAAATTGGGCCTTTCTGGTGCTAATTCCCATGTGGGTGGGCTTGTGCATGTTCTAGGACTCCATGGGTCTCTCCAACGAACGCTCCTTTGAGGCTGGGAGTCTCTTCCAGCACCTTAACCCCCACAGGTGTTTTCAATCAGTGCTCTGAGGCTCTGTATCCTGGGACCCTGGGTTGCTTCGTCTGTCTCGGTCCCCAGTTTCTCCTGGTTTATCTGCACTCGAATGTTGGACCACCAGGTCAGCCAGCCTCCTTGCATACAGTGCCTCACTTTACAATTGCCCCCTTGCTGGGTCTGCCTGTTGCCACCCTGCTCCTGGGGTCCTCCAGCCACTGCCTGCGTGCCCAGGGTCTGCCCACTGCAGTCTTGCATGCCTGGGGTGCCTTATGCACCCGGTGCCACTGCTTTTTGTTCTGAGACCCCTCTCTGCCCAGCTGCCCAGCTCCATCTTTCCTACCGGTCTGGACGAATGTGTCTATTTTAATTTCTTGGTTGTCCGACTTCCATACAATTCAATTTTCTGTCAGTTCTGGTTGTTATCTTGTTTCTAAATTGCTGTTGTCCTTATTTTGGTTGTGTGAAGAGGCACAGTGTGTCTACCTATGCCTCCATCTTGGCCAGAACTCCCCAAGTCTTCCTATCTTTTCAAAGAACCAGCTCTTGAATTCATTGATATTTTGCATCACTTTCTTAAGACTCTATTTTGTTTATTTCTGCTATAATCTTTATTATTTCCTTCTTTCTGCTCACTTTGGGCTTTGTTTGTTGTTCTTTTTCAAGTTTCTTTAAGTATGAAGTTAGATTTTTTATTTGAGCTTTTTTTGGTTCTTGGGGTAGGCTTGTATGGTTATGAGTTTTTCTTAGGGTTGCTTTCTGTGTGTCTCCCAGATTTTGGATTGTTGTGTCCTCATTTTTATTTGTTACAAGGCATCTGTTGATTTCCTTCTTGATCTGGTTGTTAATCCATTTATTGTTTACTAACTTGTTATTTAGACTCCATGTCTTTGCATGTGTTTTAGTATTTCTCCCTGTGGTTGATTTCTAGTTTCATAGCACTTTTTTATGGTCAGGGGAGATGCTTGACATGATTGCAATCTTTTTAAATTTATTAAGATTTGTTTTGCATCGTAACATGTGGTCCATCCTAGAAAACCTTCCAACTGCACTTGAAAAGTATGTATATTATGCTGCTTTGGGATTAAATGCTCTGAAGATACCAATTAAATCCACTTGATGAAGTTTGTCATTTAAGTTTGCTGTCTCCTTGTTGATTATATGTCTGGAAGACCTATCCATTGAAGTCAATGGGATGTTAAAATTCCTCACTATGATTGTATTTCTGTTGATCTCTCCCTTTATGTCCATCAAAATTTGCATCACATATTTAGATGCTCCTATGTTGGGTGTGTAAATGTTTACTAGGGTTAGAAACTCTGGCTGGATTGTTCCCTTTATCGTTATGTAGTGTTCTTCTATGTCTCTTACTAGATCCTCGGTTTTAAAATCTATTTTGTTAGATGTAAGTAATGCTGCCCCAGCTTCTTTTGCCTTTCCATTTACATGAAATATCTTTTATTCCCTTTATTTTTAGTCGGTGTGTATCTTTGATCTGAAATGAATCTCTTGGAGGGAGCATATAATGTGTCTTGTTTTCTTATCCATTCAGGTACCCTATGTCTTTTGATTGGAGCATTATAGTTTTTTACATGTAAAGTGATTATTGATAGATACAAATTCAGTGCTACTTTATTGTTGGACTATTTTTCTCTGGTGTTTATTCTTCTCCTTCCCCTCCTTCTCCTTCTCTTTTTCCTCCACCTCTTCCTTCTCTTCCATCTTTTTTAAGCAAGCCCTTTAACATGTGTTGCAGTACTGGTTTGGTATTAACAAACTCCTTTAGTTTTTTTCTTGTTTTGAAGCTCCTTATTTCTCCTTTGATTTTAAATAATAGTCTTGCTGGGTAAAGTAGCCTCAGTTGCAGGTTCTTGCTTTTCATCACCTTGAATATTTCACACCACTCTCTTCTGGCCTGAAATATTTCTGTTGAGAAATCAGATGACAGTCTAATTGGCGCTCCCTTGGATGTAACTATCTGCTTTTCTCTTGTGACTTTTAGAATACTCTCCTTGTCTTTAAGCCTTGTCATTTTATCTGTGATGTGTCTCAGTGTAGGCATCTTTGGGTTCAACTTGTTTGGGACTCTCTGAGCTTCCTGGGCTTGAGTGTCTTTTTCCATCACCAGATTAGGGAAGTTTTTCATCAGATAGGTTCTTGATACCTTGCTCTCTGTCTTCTCCTGGTATTCCCATTATGCAGATGTTTTACACTTCATGCTGTCCAAAATATTTCTTAAGCTATCTTCATTTTTAAAATTCCTTTTTCTTTATGCTGCTTTTCCTGGATGTTCTTTTGTTTTTAGCTTGTCTTCCAAATCACTGATTCAGTCTTCTGCTTCTTCTAGCCTACTGTTTATTCCTTCCAGTGTATTATTTATTTCAGACACTACTTTGTTTCTGACTGGTCCTTTTTTATGGTTTCTATATCTCTTTTCATGCAGTTTAATATTCTTATGATCATTACTCTAAACTCTCTATCTGATAAATTGCTTGCCTCCATTTCATCTAGTACTTCTGGAGAATTCTCCTGTTCTTTCATTTCATTCTCTGTTTGTCTTCCCACTTTGGCTGCTTCTTTGTATTTTCTCCATAGTTGTTAAACTGATCAGTGATATACCCTCAAGCTGTAATCAACAGCCTGGCTTAACACACAGGATGGGGCATAGTAATTCCTGCAGGTGGGGCTGTTGCTTCACCTCAAGCTGATCCACTTGGAGAGGAGTGCTCTGCCTAAGAAAGACAGCTTCTGTAGTCTGGTGAATGACACAACACAGATATCCTGTTGGCTGTTCATTCAGTTCTCTCCCCACAGCTACCAATCTAGATTCTCCTCAAGCATCTCTAGTCCACTCTGCCCTACTTCTGCCAGAGTCCAGGGTAAGTGGCTACAAGTAAAATTTTGGGTGGTGGCCCTTTAAGGGCCTCTTAAAGGGCTCTCTGAATCTCCAGCCATTACTCTCTGGTAGACAGAAGCCCTGCTGCTTTTCACAGCTGGATATTATCTGTGTTTCTTTCCAGCTGTGGTTGTGTAGGCTGGGGAGCCTAGCTTGGGGTTTAGACCACACACTTCTGAGAGAGAACACCTCTAGCCACTGAATATCCCTTCAGAACTTCAGCGGCCTCCCTTGGGAGCCCAGGGAGCCCTCTTGTGCATCTTCTGCACTCCCTACATGTCTTGTTGTGGTGAAGTGGTTTCTTACATCTGTACATAGTTATAAGGCTTCTCTCCAGCTGGTGTTCAGTTGGTTATTGAGGATGATTTCTCTATAATTTAGTTGTAATTCCAGATTGGTCCTGGGAGGAGGTTAGTGTAGCTTCCACTTACTCCTCTGCCATCTTGGATCTCCTCTAAAAGTTTCTTTTGAGAAATCACCTAACAGTGTTATGTGAGCTTCTTCGTAGGCAATAAACTGCTTTTCTCTTGCTGCTTTTAAGATTCTCTCTTTGTCTTTAATTTTTGGCATTTTAATTGTGATGTGTCTTCGTGTGGGCCTCTTTGAGTTCAACTTGCTTGAATCTCTGTGCTTTTAGGAATTGAATATCTATTTCCTTCACCAAGATAGGGAAGTTTTCTGTCATTTTTTTTGTATGGGTTTTCAATTTCTCTCTCTCTTCTTCTGTCAACCTCTTGATGCAAATGTTGGTATGCTTAAAGTTGTGCCAGAGGATCCTTACAAAATCCTCATCTTTGTTTGTATTCTTTTTTCTTCTTGCTGTTTTGCTTGGGTGTTTTTTGCTTCTGTATATTGCTAATCATTGATTTGATTCTCAGCTTTATCAACTCTACTGTTGATTCCCTGCAAATTGTTCTTTATTTTAATCAGTGTATCCTTCATTCCTGACTGATTCTTTCTTCTTTTTAAAATTTTATTTATTTGTTTTTAGACAGGGGGAGAGGGAGGGAGAAAGAGAGGGAGAGAAACATCACTGTGTGGTTGCCTCTCACACACCTCTACTGGGGACTTGGCCTACAACCCAGGTATGTGCCCTGACTGGGAATCGAACCAGTGACCCTTTGATTCTCAGGCTGGCAATCAGTCCACTGAGCCACACCAGCCAGGGCTTGACTGATTCATTTTTATGGATTCCATGCCCTTTTTTATGCTGCTGAAGTTCTCACTAAATTCACTGTATCCTCATAACCATTGTTTTGAACTGATTCTAGTAGCTTGCTTGTCTCCATTTAAAAAAATTTTTAAATTATATTTTGTTTATTATGCTATTACTGTTGTCCCATTTTTTTCTCCCAGTTATTCCACTCCACCCTGCATTCCCCACCAATCAGCATTCCCTTGCCTTAGTTCATGTCCATGGATTGTACATGTAAGTTCTTTGGTTTCTTCATTTCCTGGACTATTCTTAACCTCCCCTGACTATTTTGTAGCTACCAGTTATGCTTCTTATTCTCTGTACCTTTCCCCCCATTATCTCCCCTTCCCCTCTCACTGATAACCCCCTATGTGATCTTCGTTTCTGTTATTCTGTTCCTATTCTAGTTGTTGTTTTTTTTTAGGTTCAATTGTTGCTAGTTGTGAATTTGTTGTCATTTTAATGTTCATATTTTTGATCATTTTCTTTTTCTCAGATAAGTCCCTATAACCTTTTATATAATAAGGTCTTTGTGATGATGAACTCCTTTAACTTGACCTTTTCTGGGAAGCATTTTATATGCCCTTCCATTTTAAATGATAGCTTTGCTGAGTAGAGTAATCTTGGATGTAGGTCCCTGCTTTTTGTGACTTTGAATACTTCTTTCCAGCCCCTTCTTGCCTACAAGGTTTCTTTTGAGAAATCAGCTGATAGTCTTATGGGAACTTTTTTGTAGGTAAATGTCTCCTCTTCTCTTGCTGCTTTTAAGATTCTCTCCTTATCTTTAATCTTGGTTAATGTAATTATGATGTGCCAGGGTGTGTGTTGCCTTGGGTTCAACTTCTTTGGGACTCTCTGAACTTCCTGTACTTCAAGGAAGTCTATTTCTTTTGCCAGGCTGGGGAAGTTCTTCATTATTTTTTTCAAGTAAGTTTACAATTTCTTGTTTTTCCTTTCTCCTTCTGGTATCCCTATGATTCAGATGTTGGAATGTTTCAAGTTGTCCCAGAGGTTCCTAAGCCTCTTTTTTTTTTTAAACTGTTGTTTCTTCATTCTGTTCTGGTTGAATGTTTATTTATTCCTTCTGGTCCAAATCATTGATTTAAGTCCTGGTTTCCTTCCCTTCACTGTTGGTTCCCTGTATATTTTCCTTTATTTTACCTTGCATAGCCTTCTTTTTCCTCTGTTTTGTGACCATACTTAACCATTTCTGTGAGCATCCTGATTACCAATGTTTTGAATTCTGCATCTGATAGGTTGTCTATCTCCTCATTTTTCTGGAGTTTTGATCTGTTCTTTTATTTGGGCCAAATATCTTTGTCTTGGTGTGCCTGTTATGTAATAAGGAGCAGAGCCTTAGGTATTTGCCAGGGTGGGGCAACACACTTTGCTGGGTTGTGGCACTGTATGTGGGGAAGGGGTCGGAGGGGAAATAATTCCACTTATTCAGCTCTCGGCTGGCTTTCAGTCATGTCTTCTGCTACCCACAAGCAAACTAGGCCCTTCTGGTGATGATTCTTAGATGTATGGTTTGTGTAAATTCTGGAAGCCTGTGGGTCTCTCCAGCGAACTCTCCTGTGAGACTGGGAGTTTCTCCTACTGCCGTAACCACCACAGATTTCTATCCCCAGAGTTTTTGAGTTTTTCTTTTCCCACACTTGAACCCTGGGTTGCACAGTCTGTCTCGCTCCACAGTTGTTCCTTCTGGTTTATATGCACTCGAATGGGGAACCATCCAGTCTGCCAGCTGCCACCTTGTCTGCCTGGGTTCACCAGCTGCCGCTTTGCCCACCTAGTCCTCCAGCTGCCACCTTGCTGCAAGTCCTTTCCACGCCAGCTGCCCATCTCTGCCCCTCCTACCAGTCTGAATGAATGTTTTTTGTTTAACTTGTTGGTTGTTGGACTTCCACACAGTTTGATTTTCTGGAAGTTCTGGTTGTTTTTTATTTTTAAATTTGCTTTTGATTTCTTTTGGTTGTGCAAGGAGGCACAGTGTATCTACCTACAATTCCATCTTGGCTGGAAGTCTCCATTTTGTTTAGTTCTTTTTCTGGAGTTTTGTTCTGTTCTTTCATTTCGGTCATGCTTTGTCTTTTCATTTTGTCAGCCTCTCTGTCTTTGTTTCTGTGTATTAGGTAGAGCTGCTATATCTCCCAGGCTTGATAAAGTGGTCTAATATAGGAGGTGTCCTGTAGGATCCACTAGAAAAACCTCTCCTATTACCCATTCTGAGTAGTTGAGCTGTGCCTACTGTGTGGGCTGTATGCCACCTCCTGTTGTAGTTGTACCTTGATTGCCATTGGCACATCCAAGATCAGTAACTGCTTGTGTTTTGTCCAGGCTCATGCAGCATAAGCTACAAAGTGACTTGCAGATGGCTACTACTTGTGCTGGGCTTAAAGGTGGCCAGGTGAGGCTAAGCTGTTAAACAAGGCTAGTTATGGCTAGTGTCAGGCCTGGGGCATCTTAATGAGAGGTATAAGAGGTACAGGGCTCACTGAAGCCTGATGCTGCCTTTGAGATAATTTAGGACAATCTGAAGCATGGGCCAAGATAAGCCATTCATATGGAAAATCCAGTGGAAACAGCTCAGGTTGACCAGCAAGTTAGGTGGGTAGGGCCTCAGGGAATCACCAAAATAGGGCAAACAGTGTGAACAAGATTGATGGAATCTCAGGTATGGCAACTACCTGCCCGCTCTGTTGCTCTGTGCAGGGAGGACTCAGGAAAAGAACGATGACCTCTGCCAGCACTTCTGTCTGGGAGAAAGCTGTACACCAGCTCTCACCCTGGTGCCAGACAATTCAGTTCCACCCTCTGTGTCTCTGATTCCTTTCAATCTACTGCCTCCATGCTCTAGTTCAGAGGGAGTGAGTGTGGGTAACTTTGTGCTTGGGCCCTTTAAGAGGATCTTCCAGGGAGTCTAATAGTTTCTTTATTCCACAGCCTAAATCCCTGCTGGTTTTTAGAACCAGGAGTGTGGACACTTCGCTTCCTGGAACTGGAACTTTTGGCTGGAAGTCCTGGTGTGTAGCTTGGACCCTTTGCTCCTGAGACATCCCTCTCTATTTTTATCTGCCACAAGTGGGTGAAGGACCAGCCTATTCTATGTCTCTGCCTCACTACCAGTCATGATGTAGCTTCTTTAATTCTGTAGTTGTAGGACTTCCATTCAGTTCTGTCTCTGGTGGTTCTGAATGATGGTTGTTCTATACTTTAGTTGTAATTTCATGTAGTTGTGCAAGGGGGCAAACCATGTTAACTCATGCTGCCATCTTGACTGGAAGTGGACACAACATTTACAATTGATAAAGTGTTTTGATGTTGAAAGGAGGGCACATAATCGTTTTTCTGTTAGTGGTGATGTTTAATTTCTAACTATTATAGAAATATAATTTACACCAAGGACAGTGCCAGTGAAAAAAAGAAGTGTGTGGGCTGAATCTCATGCACTAGCCAAACTGAGTTTTAGAGCTGCTACTCTGTCCTGTGAGTTACAAACAGTTGTAACAGGTGGTCAGGTCAGATAGCTGGGAACTGGTGAGATCTCAATCTGGAAGAAACCCTGACTTGCCAGAGCCTGCACCACCCCCACAAAAAGTTGGGGACAAATGCTGTGGCAGCAGATTCAAAGCCACAGCAGGAGGCTGCTGCCTGAGGCAACAGTAAACAGTCAGTGTGTGTCCCCAGAAGCTGAGCAGCTCATGACCCAGCCAGAGGGAGCTTGTACAGAGGCTGCACAGGGCTGAAAAGGTCAAAACACATATGTATGGTGGAGGTTAGCAAGCTGCAGCAGGGGCTGGCTGTCCTGCCCTGGGCTGATACCTGGTGCTTTTCATGTAACTGGAAACCTTGCCACATTATGCAAAATGATGGTCAGAAGAAGAGCTAAGACAACTGGGACAAACATAGCTGACCTTGGCTCACGTGGTTGAAAAGCTGGACATTCCCACAGCACATGGGATTTTGGGAATGGACTTTAAAACAGAATGTGTTCAGAAGCCTCTTTTTTGCTTCGTACCCCAAGTTGGGGAGCACTCATGGGACAAGCAGACACCAGTCCCACTTGAGGCTTAGGCCTCACATGGATGGGAGCCAGCTTGCAGAGGTAGAGTCCCTTGCTCAGACATGCCTTGATGGGTGCCAGCCCTTGGGATGCTATGGCCCTATACAGGCACATGGGCCTGGACTGCTTCAGTGCATGGAGGCTGAGAACAGTACATGGAGGCATTAGCTGTGAATACTCCTCAACCCCAGAGTGTAGGCAACCTTGGGCACTGGAGCCCGATTAACGGAGCTTCTACACAGCCATCTAGAGTGATCTAGCAGTGTACCACAGGCCCCAGGAGAAAGGGGAAGCTGCATGAGATGATGATGACTCTAGAACTCAATGTGCACACCAGAGAGAGAAAGAGAGAGAGCCTGAGGCTGGAGACCCATTTGTGTAGCTGCCATGAGCTCCAAAATGACAAATAATATGGGGCAAGGTGTCTAGACACTGTTCTGGTCCTGGGGGTTGGCTGGTTTTCTGTGCTTTGCAGATGAGGTTGGCTCAAAGGTAGAAAGCTCCAGCCCCCTCAAAGTGGGAACCCTGTTAATAAGAACCTCTTTTTTTCCCCATGAACTTCTGTGTTATGCTTGTACATGGTGGCAAGCAGCTGGACCCCAGGCTGCCCAGTTACATAATGGCCAGTAGTGAAGAAAGAGTCAAACCTTCTGCTATCTTTTCTTTCCTCCCAGGGAGACCAGGAAGAACCAGGTACTCATCAGATTTTCTCTTCACTTTTTACTTTCTTGTCTTTTCAGTTTTTATCTTTCATTAGCTTATGTAACTTTTATATTAAGAACCTGAAAAAATAAGGATTTGCTTCAAAATCTAGTTATGGAAAAACTCTCTAAATTTGGATAGGAGGCTGGATGCTTTAAAAAGACGTAGTGATAATCATACAATCTGGACAAAGAAGTCTCAATATAAGGGGTTTAGAAGATTCTCATGTAGCAAGCTTCAAATCAGACCACTGTAAAGGGGGCTTGCAGCAAGCATGTTTCAGAAAGCAAGCAAGAAATTTAACAAGACACATCTGTACAAACTGATTTTTTGAGTGGAGCTATATTAGTATGAGCAGTACAAACTGCAAGATTCAAATCAGTGGTATAAGTACATTGTAAAACATACATGAAAATAGTGACTTGGATAGAAATCTGTCAGTGCTACAAAAATACATATAAACAAAAAAACTTCTTCCTTTGACAAATCTACAAGCTATAAAATTAAGAGTGTTTAGATAATTTTATACTACATATGTGAAAAATACCAAGCTAGAACAATCTTGTTCCAAAGTTTAGAATATAATTCTGTCAAATAAAAATATTCTTCATACAATGTATGAATTTATCAATGACTTTCTGGGTATGAAGTTGTTCTTTATGTGGCAGTCCGATTAGAATCCCTCTGAATTATATATTGATTAGAATTTCGTCTCAACTGATACCTAGAAGAAGACAGGAAGTTCTTATTTAAAAAAAAAACCTGTTAAGTTTTATCCCTTTCAATAATCATATCTTATATTTAAAATGTGATCAATCTGATTAAAGTTAGGAGCTAGAATTTGCCTGAGTCATCAACAATTTTTTGTATTGAATTTTAATAATGAATGAAATACCTTTCATTTCAACTTGGTTGACATAAAACCATGTGATACCAGGTTGTAATATAAATATCTTTTGAAGGCCCACTTTGACTTAGACAGTAACAATACAACTTTTTGTAGCAATGTATTTCTTCACATTTGTTTCACAGGGCACTCAGCTCCAAGGGGCTATGTGTGTTGGCCAGGAACTCTCACCTCTTACATACATCACTACTGGTGGCCTATCCATGACTGCTGATTTTCTTCCTCTAAGTAACACAAGGAGCTGGAGTTAAATGTTTCTTTTTTTAAATGCAGAGGAATAGATATAAAATGCTGCTGACTACATTCTGTTAGTTGGTTCTTAAGCTTTGATCTCCCATCAGGTTTAAATTCTGTTGCTATACTTTATCCTCTAAAACTTGGTGTTAACAGTGAATCCAGCTCCTGGACAAGAGGGTTGCAGATGAAGCTTTCTGTAATAGGGGTGAGGGGTAGGGGTGGGCTCAGGCAAGGTGCTGGATTTGGGTTTCTCGGGAATCTCTGCCTTGGGAAACAGTCACGGTGCTCTTCTCGGTTCTCCTCTTACCTCAGGTCTATATGACTTTCTGGAATAGCTTTTTTCATCAAACCTTCTTCTACTTAATATAACTCTTAACATTTCTTCTTTATTTCTAATCTAAATTCTTCTTGCTGTATTTCTTAGACCTTTCTTCCTGGCATACTTGAAGACAATCATTAGATTCTTTCTCAAGACCCTCACTTCCATTTGTCTTTCAACAACGGATAGATCTGGCATAGTAATAGTGAATATAGCACAGGTCCTGGCACCAAATCCTGTTGCTGTCACTTTGGTGTGTGATCTTAAGCAAATTGGTTAAGTTCTCCAAGCCCCTCTAATTTCCTCACTTGTGAAATGAAGATATTGTCTTTGCATATTATTGTAAGGATTGAGATAATGCATGTAATGCACCTACCATGTATCTGGCCTACAGCATTTTGTGTTTCTGCTTTTCCCAAACTATAAACATTCCCTTAAAGGAGATAATACTCTAAAGACGAATGTTTTAGAATGAAATGGGACTAATCAGCTAAGTGATGACTTGGCAACTCTTTCTAGTAAGGAAGAAAAGGAACTTAACTTTCATTGCTGGGCGAGGCACTGTGCTAGGGACTTACCACACACCTGGGAGTCAGAAGGTGTGTATTAGCTTCTCAGCTCCATCACTTGTTCATCTATAAATGGAAAGAGCAATACTTTCCCTACCTCACGGATTATTATGAGACCAGAATAAGATTTTGGTTGTAAGTACTTTAAAAACAAAAGAAGTTTTTTCTATATATACTCAGTCTTACATTAACAGAGATCTCGTGTCACTATTTTCCATCCTTGTTTCTACTGGCCTGAGTTGTTTCATTCCAAGTTTGTATGAGACTGGCATTGCTTCAGTGTTGTAGGGATGAAGCACACATCCTCAGCCAAGTTCTGTGTTATATTGTTATTACATCTAGTAAATATAAAACTGCTGAAGAATCGGTCTTACCCTACATTCTCGATTACGTAGTCCTCCATTTGTATGTATGGTGAAATCAAGTTTTCTATCATTTTCCTGAAAAAACAAAACAAAATGAAACACAACAGGATGGAATTATGGGTTAGGAACAATATTTTAAATATTAAAAAAAAGGGAAATTTAAGAAGCAAAGATAATTGGTTGTATAAATATGAAAGTCACCAAAGAGCTGGTACCTGACTGGAATTAAACTTTGAAGTACTGCAATCCTTTTTCATCAAAATATGCAAAACAGCATCATGGATTGTTAAGAAAAATATTGAGTCCTTGACTTCATCATCAAAAAATTCACAGCGTTCAAGCTTCTCAATGAAATCATCTGGAGAGGGAAAAAGAGAATAATTGTTAGTAAGAAGTAATTATTTGACCATACATTTCTCCTTGAGGCTGGGAATTCTAATTTTTGTTTGCAAATGTATAGAACATACGCTCATGGACCAGTGCTATGTGGCAGTTCTGGGTTGCCAGACTGGTTATTTATCAGGTACTTACTGTAGTCCATTTCCCCAAAGTGGCTGGGTTTTATCAGAAAACATCTTTTCTGGCCACCCCACATTACCTCTCCAGTCACTTCTGAGGGGTCTCATTCTTGTAGGCATTAACCAGCACTTGTTTGCACAGATCACTCACCCAAATATTACCTCAAAGCTCTGGATAGGTAATATGAAGGATCAGGAGATAAATTACACATGAATCTTGCCCTCAGTGACATAAGAACATTTATGTATACCAACAGTAATGAAAGGAAAAGTACTCTAGAATAATAAAGGCAGAAAGCAATCTGACTTTTTCTTTACTGTTTTCTTAGTTTTTAAAATAATTACCAGCACATAGTAGGTCCTCATATTTTTGTTGAATGAATAAGAGGGGTACAGACTATGTACTATGGAAATTCAGAGGAAGTAGGGTTAAGATTGTTTCCTCTTGACCTAACCAGTGTGGATCAGTTCACTGGGCATCATCCTGCAAAGAGTAAGGTTGCTAGTTCAATTCCCGCGTAGGGCACATGCCTGGGTTGCAGGTTCAGTCCCCCATCAGGGCACATACAAAAGGCAACTGATCAATGTTTCTCACATCAGTGTTTCTCTCCCTCTCTTTCTCCCTCCCTTGCCCTCTTTCTAAAAAATAAACCATTAAAAACATTTTTTTTCCCTTGGTGGATGTCTGGGAAAACTTGACTAAGCAGATACCATTAAAAGAATGACTAGGATTTGGAGAAAGATGGAGGGACAGTAAATATTTTTGTTAAAAACAGAGGGATGCCAGGCAGCAGAAGCAGAAGGAAGAGATACTTTCAAAAAGATCTGGGATGATGGAGAAGGAGTAAAATTATTTAATAGATTAAAGGGTTACTGAGGTCAAGAGAACTAGACTATATCTGTAGATTTTAGGAATAGGACCCAGTAGAAAGGCAAAACTGAAGATGCCAGTTTCATGCCTCCTTCAGGACCTGTGATTTCCCACAAGATACTGTCAAGGTTACTCCCTCACCTCATTCCAGTTTCTGGTCAAATATCATGTTATTGGACATATTTGATCACCTGTCTAAAATAGGATAATCTGCGCTACCAGTTTTTTCTTCACTGAACCTATTACCTGAAATGTGTTTTTTATTTACTTGTTATCTGGCTTTCCCTCTAGACTGTAAGATTCATAAGGGCAGGGGCTTGTCTTATTCACAGCTGTATCCCCAGCACCCAGAACCTGGCCTGGAAGAGTGTCACCTAGTGGGAACACAAGGACAGAGCTGCAGAACACTGTGATATGTGTGTTCCACGGATGCAAACAGTCTGAAGACCACAGCGCTCTGTCTAGGGAAGCAAGGAAGTTCTCACAGTTACTAAAGGATAAATCCTAGGAGTTTTCTAGTCAGAAAATGGAATGGTATGTTTAGAGACAAGGACACTAGTTAGAAACTTGTTCCCCAGGGCCTAGATGAGAAATGATAAAGATCTGGATTAAGGTGTGGAAATGCAGAGGAAGGGACTGATTAAAGAGGCAATATCCACAGGTGACTCACTAGATGTAGAGGGAAGGGAAGAAGAAGAAGAAATTAAAGATGGGTCTAGAGTTTCTACTTTAGGCAACTGAGTGAGTGGTGATGGAGTGACTGAAGCAGGAAAGGAGAAGGAGTGGTTTTTGGAGGGAGGATAATATATTTAGTTTTGAACATGTATATCTGAGGTGACTAGTATACATCCAAACAATTGAATACATGGATCAGCACCTCAGAAGAAAGGTCTGGGCTGAGGGTGTAATTTGGGAATTCATTAACAAGATATACTTGCAGTCACAAGCATGTAGAAGATTGACTAGAAAGAGTCCATGGTGTTAGGAAAATTGGACAGGTATGTGCAAAAAACTGAAACTAGACTATTAACTTACAACACTCAAGAATAAACTGAAAATGAATAAAAGACTGGCAGAAGGGGTGGAGACATGAAATGGCTTGGTCCCAAACCTATGTGAGGTAGATAAAAATTCGGGAAGGATATCTTGGGAGTGAGAAGTCCTAGCTGACACCAGGCTTCCTAGCCCAGGGTTGGAGGGCCAGGAAGATAAGTCCCCATAAGTTCTGGCCTCAAAAACCAGCAGGGACTGAGTTGGTAGAAGAAACTTCTGGGGTCCCAAGCAGTTTCCCTTAAAGAACCAACACATGGACTTGGACTCACTCCCTCTGAGCTCCCGCACTGGGGTAGCAGCTTAAGGCACCAGTGGCATACAGGGAGGAACTGATATGTCTGGCATCAAGGCTGGAGCTGGGGGACAGCTTTCTCCCAGACAGGGAGGTGGGAAGAGGCCATTTGTTCCTTTTTTGAGCCCTCCTGCCACAGAGCCACAGAGCTGGCAGCTGGATGCCATTTCTCAGAATCCATCAACCCAGCTAACAATATTTGCCCTGCCTTGGAGATCCCCTGAGACTCCATCTCACCCAACTTATGGGCCTACCCAAACTGTTAACCATGACTTTTCCATATGAATAGCTGGCCTTGGCTCCTCCTTCACAACTTCTTAAATCCTCTCAAACAAGCAACAGCCCGTTTCAGTGGGCTCCCAGCCCCCATACCTCTTACTAAGTGGCCCCAGGAATGGCACTAGCAGCAGCCAGCCTAGATTCACAGCTTGGCTTCACCTGGGAATCTCCAAGCCCAGCACAAGGAACAGCCATCTCAGATTGCTTTATAGCTCATGCAGGGTGCCCTCAGGCAGAACATGGGTGGGGGTTGAACTTGGCCTGTACCACCCAGGAAAACCCAGAGCCTGCACTTCCAGTAGACAGCTACAGACCACATTGGAGCACCACTAGCCTGCCTCTTCATAGCTTATCTTCCATAGAGAGCACAGGTATGCTATCTGTAGTTATGGCCCATCTTTGTTGCTGACTAGCCTGGGTAAATCCCTCCCATTGACCTGCCAACAGCTATCAAAGCTCAACAAGAGGAGGCAGTAGTCAGCCTACATGAAGGGTGCACCTTGATCAAGTACCCAGTTTGGGTGATAGGGGAGGCTGAACCACTAGACCCCATAGGACACCTATATCATTAGGCCACACTACTAAGACAGGGAGTCATAGCAGCTCTGTCTAATAGATACAAACAAACACAGGGAGGCTGTGTTTGTCAGAATGAGGAGACAAAGAAACATGGCCCAAGTGAAAGAACAGATCATAACTCCAGAAAAAGAACTAAATGAAATGGAGATGCAGGGTTCAAAATACTGGTTATAAGGATGCTCAGGGAACTTAGTGAGGACCTCAACAGCATCAAAGGGATCCATTCAGAAATGAAAGATACACTAATTGAAATAAAGAACAATTTACAAGGAAACAACAGTAGAGAGGAAAGCTGAGAATCAAATCAATGATTTGGAACATAAGGGGAAAAAAAAGATAACCAATCAGAACAATAAGAAGAAAAAAGTCCAAAACAATGAGGATAGTATAAACAGCCTCTGGGGCAAATTTAAGAGGCCCAACATTCACCTCACAAAGGTGCCCGAAGGAGAAGAGAAAAAGCAAGAAATTGGAAATCTATCCGAAAAAAATAGTGAAAGAAAACTTCCCTAATTTGGTGAAGGAAATAGACATGTAAGTCCAGGAAGCACAGAGAGTCCCAAACAAAATGGATGCAAAGAGGCCCACTCCAAGACACATCATAATTAAAATGCCAAAGGTTAAAGAGAGAGAATCTTAGAAGCAGCAAGAGAAAATCAGTTAGTTACCTAGAGGGAAATTCCCATAAGACTGTCAGCTGATTTCTCAAAAGAAGGGATGGGCAAGAAATATTCAAAATCATAAAAAGCAGGGAGTTACATCCAAGATTACTCTACTTAGTGAAGATGTCATTTAGAATCAAAGGGCAGATAAAGAGCTTCCCAGAGAAGAAAATACTAAAGGAGTTCATTATCATCAAACCATTATTATATGCAATGTTATAGGGACTTAGTTAAGAAAAAGATTAAAAATATAAACAATAAAATGGCAATAAATTCATATCTATCAATAATTGAATATAAAAAACAAACCTAGAAAACAGGAAAAACAGAGACAGACTCATGGATATGGAGAGTGTTTTGGTGGTTGCCAGATGGATGTGGTCATGGAGGAATGGGTGAAGAAGTGAGGGGATTAAGAAATACAAAAAAGTAGTTACAGAATAGCCATTGGGGATGTAAAGCATAGTATAGGAAATGGCATAGCCAAAGAACTTATACATGTGATCCATGGACATGAACAATGGTGTGAGGATTGCCTGAGGGAGTTGGGGTTACTGGATGGAGAGGGGCAAAGAGGGATAAATTGGGACAATTGTAATAGCATAATTAATAAAATATAATTAAAAAGTAAAAAAAAAAGATATTGCCTCACACCTATCAGAATATCAATAAATCAACAAACAACAAGTCCTAGCGAGGATGTGAGAAATGGGAACCCTAGTGCACTGTAGGCAGGAATGCAGACTGGTGCTGCCCCTGGGAAACAGTATGGAGGTTGCTCAAAAAATTAAAAATAGACCTGCCCTTTGACTCCATGATCCCACTGCTTGGACTATATGCTAAAAATCCTGAAACACCAATTCAAAAAAATATATGCACCCCTATGTTCATTGCAGTATTATTTACAATAGCCAAGATCTGGAAACAGACCTAATGCCTATCAGTAGATGAGTGGATAAAAAAAAAACTGTGTTACATGAACACAATGGAATGTTATACAGCTATAAAAAAAGAAGGAAATCTTACCTTTAGCGACATTATGTATGGACCAAGGGAATATTATGCTGAGTGAAATAAGCCAGTCAGAAAAAGGCAAATAGTATATGATCTTACTTATATATGAAATCTAATGAACAAAATAAACTGATGAACAAAATAGAAACAGAGGCATGGGCACATGGAAGAGACTGACAGTTGTCTGAGGGGATGAGGAAGGAGGGGCTGGATGAAAGAAGGTGAAAGGATTAGCCAAAGACCATACATGCATAGCTGATAGACACAGACAATAGTGTGGAGATGGACAGAAGAGAAGGTGGAGGTAGGCAAAGCGTGGGGGCAGGGAGAATGGGGACATCTGTCATAGTGTCAACAACAAATTCATTAACATTTTTTTAAAAGTTTATGGAATTAGAACTAGAGGGTTCAAAGGTGAAGACTGGAAAAGAATAGTTGCTGAAGAGTGGAAGAGGAGCCAATGTTGGACAGTGAGTTGCTATGAGGGCGGTAGGGGAGGGGTGAATCAGAAGAATGGTCTTGCAGAAGTTACAGGGAGAGAGGTTCAAAGACAAATGCAAAAGAAAGGGCCAAATGCTAAAGTGAGAATGAGGCTGGAATGGAGGCAGTTGATCTTGATAATTCAGACATTACTGATGATGTCATCAGCAAGGTGAAGCAGAAGGTATTAAGGGAAGCAAGGAAGAGAGAAAGCAAGCCTACTTTTTCAGGAAGATTAGAGTGAAAACAGTTACATATTCACTTTTTTTTGCTGCCTATTAAACTAGGATTCAAACTGTAAAGTTAATTTAATTACATATCAACACAACTAAAATATAAAGGTGCTATTTCCAGAGGGATTTCTATAGCTTCAACTACAAATTAGATTTCTTTCTTGGTGATCATAACAAAAATATAGCTGTTCTTAAGCTGTCTAGATTGAGAGTTGGCAATGAACCTGAAGTGACTGTCAGAATATAAAAATAAAACAACTTACCATCAGTTCCAACAATATATACATCTACCTTGATCCTGATAAATTCTTGCAAAATCTGTTTAAAAAGAGAGTAGATCTTCCTTGAGCAACAGTTTCACTTGTCAGAAATGTGAAGAAAACTGTTGTAACTATGCCTGATGACTGACCTTGCTTTTAGAACCTGTTACACTTGGAAAAGAGACAATAGTATAAAGAGACATGGAAGTATAAAAACAAGGTTCTGTGACAGAAAGAAATGAATCCAAAGGAAGAGCCCTCTTCATAAGGAAAAATGTTAAAAGTGATCATTCTTCTGGAAGTATGATGGGAAAATGCCCTGCTTTAATTCACAAGGTAAACTTTGATTTAATTTCAAATTTAGGGAGAAACAAAGGAGTCTTCTCAATACACCATGATGCTGACATCATCATCCTAAGACAGTTTTTTTTTCTGTGAATTGGTCTTGACTAGAACTTCCTACATAATAAGCATAAGAAAACCCCAGGACCCTTAAGTTGTTTGTTATTCTTGCCCACAGTGACTGGATGTTTCTAGCACCAACAAATCTTTATCCAATTGCTTGGTTTCTAGGCTAAGAACAAATACCAGTAGTGATACAGTGATATTGTTAAGGTCATATAAGGTGAGAAAAGTAGCTTATATCATTGATCTATAAGACATAGAGCTAAAAATTAGGGCTTTAAAGAAATGTAGGCAGAGTCCCTGTCCCTTGTGCTAGCCTGCTAGGATAAATATTGTATGTGTGTGTATTTTTTTCTCCTAAATTGACACAAACAAATTGACAAACACAAAAATAAAGAAAGAAAAGTCAAACAGCCTTGAGAGTTATGTGATGTTAAGGTTTTTTTAGAGAAGTTCAAACAAAAAGAAAGTGATCCTATTATCTAATTTTTAATCAAATTCACCCATACTTAATAGATCTTATCTTAGCTCAGTTCTTATGTAGGTAGATTTCTGTGAAAAAGCAAGCAAAAGAGGGGAAATGTGGAATTTCTTAAATTTTCTTTTTATCTGTTGCTGCATCTCAGTTAGAAACTTCTTTATTTTAGAAATACTGACAAAACTGTATAAAGAAAATAGACTGCAACTTGATGGTTTCAGTCCTGCTTTTAAATGACACATGACAACTATTCTTTCACATATCTCCTTTAAAGAAAAAAACCTGATTGTTATTTAGCCAAGTGCATTTTCATCAGTTTATAATGAATGGAGATAAAAACAAAAGGAACCCCTATTTCACTTTTCCCCAAGAACTTTCAAGTCTGTGTTTCAGGACAAGTTAGATACAATGTCCTTAAGGATATGAAGGTGCCACAGAATTGGAATTTGAAAGGCATGTGAACAGAGTTGTCTACTAGCAGGTTCAACATACATAAGAAAGGTGGATTTGGTAGCCTTCAAAAATTTTATGCCAGCTCATGGGAAATGCACTTTTAAAAGGTTTACTGGAAATGTCTCACCTATCCTCCCACTTTATGGAATATTCTAAGATTATTATTAACTTCTACCTAAGTGTGTTTTGTCTAAAAGAGCATCCCTCCACCGATACAAGTTTTCACTTTTAGTTGTTGATTGGTTGTTTCTGTTAAGAAAAAAGAAATTACCGTTTTGAGACCCCTCATTGAAGAAACATCAAGAAACGACACTGCTGAAAAATCAAGAATAAGGCTATGCAGTTCAATTTTAGGGACCACAATGTTGAGAGGAAGGTTAGCATTCCAGTCTATCTGGAAGGGCAGGTCTGTGGTGTTGATTGGCTGATTCAGTTCTTCTATCTGATTGTTGTCCAGCTCTTCATCAGAATCTTTCAAGCCATCAATGGTGCATATAAATCCTTTCTGCAAGAGAGGACAGTAATATGCATGATAATTCCAACTAAAAAATACATTTTGTGTGTCAAAGGTAACCAGTGACTTTCTGAAGCACAAGTTCAAAGTTGGGTTAAGCAAGTGAGACTGTAAATTCCTTTCTTTGGGGAATAAAAATTGTCCCAGGAGAATGCAGTTTAAGGAGAACCTCAAAGATGCCATTTAAAAATACTACATTAATTGACACATGAATAACTCGTTTATCTGCACTTTATATGAAACAATAGAACCAACATCTTGACCTTCATTTTACTGAGCTTTTAGCATAACACACAGAAATGTGGTCAAGAAGCTTACTGGTGTCACTTGTAGCAGGCCTTCCTTCTGCAGTTTTCGGATTTTCTTCATAGCTTTGTTGCGCTTGCGTAGAATTCGAAGTGGACTAAAGCCAACCTGCAAATCCCATTGTTGTGTTACAAGAGTACTGAATATTCTGCTACTTATGCAGCATAATTCTAGTACCCTTAAGTGGGATAGGTTGAGAGATTGAGACACATAATAAAGAGAATTATCATAAAATGTAAGTGGTTCAAACAACATCAGTGAAAGCATTGTGTCAGAACTATGGTATGCTCAGCCTGCATGCAATTATTAACATTTAAAAACCTCTGTGCTATCCAGCATTTATCCATAAATTATCCTTGAATGGGTCTAAACTCTAATTTGAATCTGTTTGTGGTTTTGGTTTATACAACTCTTAAGGGATTGTATTGTATTTATTTTCTATTTATTGAATATGGGTGGTATCTAATTAGCATTCTGCTTCTAAATAATTTTATTCTATTAAAATATAATTGATTATATTTTATAATATCTATTATTATGTGATTTAATTTTATAATTTTGATGTTAGATCTGAGAATAACCTTCATCTTTCCTTTTTCAAAATGAATGTATTTTTATTGTGGCAAGGTGTAGCTCCAGAGTAACAGCTAAGGAGAACCAAATTATGTAGTGAAAAGCCTTGGCCCGTTAGCTCAGCTGGTTGGGGCACTGTCCTGACACACCAAAGTCTCAGGTTTGATTTCTGCTTAGGTCATATACGGTTTTCTCTCTCTTCCTCTCTCTTGTCCTCTCTCTCTAATATCAATCAATAAATAAACATTAAAAAAGAACAATAAAATGACAACAAACTCACAATGCTCAACAACAGAACCTAAAAAAAAAAACCAAAAACAAAACCAGGAACAGAATCACAGATATGGAGATCACATGGAGGGTTATCAGTGGGGAGGGAGAGAGGCGAGAATGGGGGAAAGGTACAGGGAATAAGAAGCATAATAGGTAAGTACAAAATGGACAGGAGGAGGTTAAGAATAATATAGGAAATGGAGAATCCAAAGAACTTACATGTACAACTCATGGACATGAACTAAGGCAGGGGGATGCTGGTTGGAGGGGGGAAACAGGGCAGAGGGGAGTAAAGGGGAGAAAAAATGGGACAACTGTAATAGCATAATCAATAAAATATATTTTAAAAAAGAAACAAATGTTTTAAAATTATGTAATAAAAAAAGGCCTGACCAAAAAATGTGGTTAGTTGGAAAAATACTAAATTAAGTAAAAATAACAGTGCATGAAATCATATACACGATATGATCAATTATTGTAAAAAAAATTGGTGTCCTGGCTGGCGTAGCTCAGTGGATTGAGCGCGGGCTGGGAACCAAAGTGTCCCAGGTTCGATTCCCAGTCAGGGTACATGCCTGGGTTGCAGGCCATAACCCCCAGCAACCGCACATTGATGTTTCTCTCTCTCTCTCTCTCCCTCCTTTCCCTCTCTAAAAAAATAAATACATAAAATCTTAAAAAAACACACACACACAAATAGACGGGCAGCAAATATATGACCTTTAAAAAACAAAAACAAAAAAAACAGTGCCTTTCAAAGAGCAAGTTTTAAAAAAAATTGGTAGAAAAATATTTGTTGTATACCAAACTAATAATAATAGGACTGAGGCAGACATTCTATGTAAGGTAGAGAGGAGACCAAAAGGCAGGTTCAGGAGTAAGTGCTGAGTTTTTGTTTTTTAATCTTAAAGATTACTTCTTTGTCATATTCTCTCCAGGTCACCAGGGACACTCAGTTGTTATTTGTGTTAAATATTCATTTATATTATATTTATTAATTTCATTTCCATTATAAATATTTGTCTGCTATTCTAAATCTCTTCAACATGCAGTCAAATAAAAACATTACTCTCTCGCTGTTTCTGAAATTGATTCCTTAAGAAAATCTGTAGGATAATATCTTTTAAAAACATGTAGCCCATAAGTAGAGAGCAGGCTGACAGCTTGACAGGGGTAGGGGGGCCTAGGGGGTAGGGGGCAGGATTGAGCAAAAAAGAGAAAAGTCTCATTTGAGAGCAGGGGGTGATTGCAGAGAGGAGGGGAAGAGGATGGAAGTGGAAGAGGGTGTGGGGGGCATGAATGGTAATGGAAAAATATAATAAAAAATAAAAATGATTAATGTAATAAAAAAAACAATATCCCTAAAGAGAGAGAGATTCTTTTTACTCTACAGCAGAATTTAATAAAAGGTGACTGTACATTGGACATTGTCCAAAGACTCTTTATAAGATAGGTTTTCACCTGCTCTGGGACATGGGAAACAAAAACTCCAATACAACTTCAATATATGTGAAGTTAATGACCCTCTCTTGTTATAAAACAAACATTTCATTTCTAGATATTTGGTGGAATTACAAAAAATAATTAATAACCCCTAAACTTACAGCTTCAATAAGTTTCTGCTTAAAGAAATTAATGTTTGCAAAGTAAATAGGAGATGGACATCTGAAAATTTTCACTCCTTCCAGTTCATACATCTGTAAGGCAGAGAAGTAATATTAGATGGTGCCCAGTAGACTCATATTAATATCATTTAGCAAATCAAAATAAAAAGTAAATCTTTCTTACATCAGAGTAATCTTTTTTATTCTTGTAGATGTTGCTCCTTCCAACATTAGCCAATGTGCTGCATTTTGGACTGTAGGGAAAATCATTACCATATGAATCTTTCATACACGTTTGGGAGGCCCATAAGGCTAACACTGATGTTTCACTAGCATACCTAAGCAGGCTCATTTTCAAAATGTAAAAGATACATCATGCCATCAGAGACCCTGGAGGGCGAACACTTTGTTTTACTTATTCTTCTACAGCTGCTAAGACAGTGCCTTCCATCCACTATATTGTGGTTTACAAAGAGGTTCTCTATGTCTTTGCCATTTTGATTCTGAATATCACAGTTATTTGATGACATAAGGCAGATATAATGACCCAGTTGTATAGATGTGGACATGGAGAAATATGATCATTTGCCTAAGACAACCCAGTTTGTCTCTATGTTTGATGAATCCCCATGAAATGGGTGAAAGTATAAATGAGTAAATGAATGCAGGAACATTGCAAAATAAATGTATTCTATCAGTCAAGGATTAACTTTAACCATGATAATACTATGTTCTAGAACTCCTTAGCTCTTAAAAAGCCTCATTTCTCTGTCACACATGTAATCCTACTTAGGCTGAGTGGTCACATGGTGGTAACATTATACAACAGAGATTTAAGAATCAGAAAGATGTTTGTACTGAGTGACTGCTAAGAAGCAATCATTCTCAGTGGTTTTTGTGGAATTCTAGGATGGGAGGGGCCTTTCAGAAATTCTCTTAATTCAGCTCCATGTTTTTCAGGTGGGGGTACAAGCTAGCAACCTACAAAGAAGAACAACCCTCCACTAGACATGGAGAATATCACAATCTTTTCAGTAACATGTTCCCATGTTTAAAAAGTCTAAGGCAAAGAGATTTGTATGATTCCTTTGAGTTGGAGAGTAAGCATGGAGCAGACCAACAGCTGGAGGGCCCTGGGCTGATGCTGTAAGTTCAGGCTGTTCTGTTGCCCTTCGGGGGTGAGCAACCTGAGGAAGAACAAACCGGCCAATCGTGATTGATTTGCATGCCTATCAACTAAACTACTTTCCCCTTGACCAGTGACAAGTTCTTTTTCCTTGGCACTGGCAGGTCCAAGTCTACAAGGATATAGAGTGCAACAGTCACTCACAATTGGGTCCTGAACACGATGGTTAGGAGCTGAAACGCCACGCTAGCGGCCAGGCCTAAAGCAAGTCCCAGGACAATGACAAAGATGAAGGTCATGATCCAGATCAGCTGCAGAAAGAAGGCAACACATACACCAACACTACAATTGACTCTGATTCAAGTGCAATGTTTTAGGTCCATTGCTATGAGAAAGCATAAACTTCTAGGGACAATAGCAGAGGTTGGAGGTGTACAAAAGAAACAACCTGCCTCCAGAGGTCATTTCTGCTGGCTTAGGTTCTGAACCACAGAAGCACAAGCAGATGTTTAAAAAAATCCAAAGAGAGAGTGCATCTATTGATAATCCCATCCCTGAAAAGGTTAAGTAAATGATTGAGTCTATCACAGCTAAAATTCTAGAACCAGCTGTTGTTCCTTAAAATTAGCAAATTAGTTGATATATAATATAGTAATCTCTTACTTTTAGTCTGCTGATTTCCTTAATGGCTATGATTGCTGTAAGAATCTTAGTATGCCAAAGGGCTGTGAAAATTTCCAATTATCTAGCAGAAACAAAAAGTAAACCAAGTGTAGTTTATTACTTCATGCTTGTAAAGGACCACAGGATGTGTTAAGCACTTTTATGCCACAGACTTTGACCCTGATGTAATTATGGACTCTGCTTCTCACAGTAAGGCATGCTGAGAGCAAGGGGAGTCTTTATAGAGTATTTCCGAAAGGAATGTTCAGAATTTAAGTTTTTCACAGGTTCTCTGGTAACTAACATATAATGTAATGAAGAACAGAAGCAATGCATACCCTGAACTTCAGAGAGTTTCTGTGCATTTGGGATGACTGAGAGAATTTTTAAAACAGATCTAAGGAAGTTGTCCACTAGTGTTTCCTGGAGCATTTCCTACTTGCCAGAAACTCGCCCTTTTCAGTTAAAATCCCAGAGAATGATCATGAGAGTATGCAGTTTAAAGATAGTAAATAAAATAAACTAAGGTCATGTTAACAGCCATATAGAAACAAAATTTCTCTTAGTGTACAATATAAATATGCATTTTATATCAGCACTAAGTACCATCCTGATTTCTCTCTCAAATAATGTTGCCTCTGCTTACACAATCATACTTATCCTTTTGCCACAATCTTCGTATTTCCATGAACTGCATCAGCATTCCTTTTAAGTTTCCAAGAGCTAAAGCTGCCAGGACAGACTGTGAAAAACATAAATGGCAGATGTACTTTCAGATAACCAAATAAACCATACAGAAGCAAAGGTGAAAGTTGTAGATAAGTGAATCCTTTAAAGGGCCTCAAAACAAAGGGTACACCCTTCTCTTGTGTGCAATACCATGCAAGACATACCAGATCTTTCCTACCACAGTGACAGTGACATGCCGTGGATGGTAGGAGATGATCTGACAGCACATAGTAGTAGCCTGTACCTTGGGACAGTGAAAGGCAGATCTTAAGATCTATTGCAGAAATAAATTCTTCTCAATCAGAGATAGTCTTTATTGGAAGGTGGGGGAGGGGGTTGCTCTTTGTTAAAAAATAGTTTGGGGAGCTTGGGTTACTGGAATAAGAATTCAAAACTTTGATGATGCACAGCAATCATGCCATTTTGAAAGAGGAAGCTGAAGATCAGAGAGAGGTTAACAAAGATTTGAGACAGACTTTCTGGGACAGTGTGAACCATACCTGGCATGTTCCCAGCTATATCCCTAGAACTGACCATGATAAATATATACAGGAGGGGCTTAATAATTATTCAACGAACAAGTGAATTATTATTTTCCAAACTAGTGCTAATTATCCAGTAACACAGCCTCTTTTAAAAAACCCTGATGTGGATTCCACTGAAGAGTAGATTCACTAAGATATCTGGGTAAGAAGCTCAGCTTTGCCACAGCAACACTTCTGACTCCTGATTCTTCAAATGCCCAATGAGATCATGTGTCTCACAGGAATGAAGATAGTTAAGGTGAAAAATGCTGACTAGTCAAATAAGCTCTCTTTCTTATTGGATTTTAACACAATGGTAGAAACATGTCCCTGGTCCTCACCCCCAATTCAGGCTGTTCCATTCTGAATGGCCTATAAAATTTGTATGTGGATTACTTTCACACCATAAAAGCACAGTGTACAAGGAAAAACCAAACAAGTTTTTATTTTCATATCTCAAAGATCATTGAATTGATCTGGACACTTGATTTTTACAGGTAACATTTACAATTTAATATCTAACCAGTTATTTTATTCACTGTGAGAACATAGGTCATTGTTTAGAAGGCTAAATATGGTTTTAAGTAACTTTAAAAAGGAAATTGCACACAAATAAATGCTAGTTTGAAATGGTGAAAAATGGAAAAAGTCTGTCATTTAGTTAACAGCACTATCTCAACATTGAAACTGGTTTCGATGTGCTATAGCTGTGTAAGATGTCAGTGCCATGATGCCTGGGAGGGCTCCATAAGACTCTCTACAATAGGCCTCCTGGGTTGGGGGATGTTAGTATAAGCATGTCCAGTGCTACCTGCACAAGAGACACAGTTTTCTTTCCATTAGGCGTTATTTCCCACCCGGTCAGTATTCCGCAGAAAAACAATTTGAAACAATTTAAGGGGCCCTTAAAAAATAAAGATTGCAGAGCACTGAGAAGCAATAGAGGGGAATTTTACCTGGTATCTACACTGTAATTGACATAAAGGTTTACATAAATGTAAAATGCTGAGGACTCTGCTGGTGCTTACTTAGTAAGCACCCAAGAAACATTTGTTACAAGCTATTACTATGGGTTATTTTGCCCTCCTATGATAAAAAAGAAGCAAAAACAGTTACTCGAGTGAAACAAGAACATTACAGACACAGTCTGAAAAGAACTTGTCATGTGAATCCTTTAAAGAAGGAGTTTTGATTAACATCCTGGACAATGTCCTTGGTTATTGTTTATTCACAAGAGGGATAGGATTTTATATGGCAATTGTTTCTTTAATTCTCCAAGTTGATGTGGGTGAGGGAGAGCCTAAGCGCTCACCTGGGAGAAGCACAACAGGGAAGAATCCTCTATGTAGGGAGGCTGAGTGTGCATTTATTTGTGTGGACATATACATTCTTCTATTTCTTTGGGGTTGGCTTACTGACTCCTTTTATGTCATTCCTTTGGAAATCAGAAGGTAAGTGTATGGAGAATGTGTATTTTTGGCAAACAGTCCTTTGCAGTGCTTGCACACAGACTGGCCCAGTGAGGCTCTTTGGGGTGGCTGCACTGGGAATCTAGAAACTCAGGGCCAAGTTCACATTCCTGCTACCAAGAAACAAGGAAAAAGATCTAGATGTCAACCATCCTTTGTGATCTGTGACATCTCTATATCTTTTGTAGTCAGAAATGTAATAGAATGTTCATAGGATAATAATAATAACAGTATTAGCAATAAATTATTTGGTGTTTATCATGTGCCACACAGTGAGCTAACTACTTCACCTACTTATTTTATTTCATTTTTGCAGCCATTCTGTGAGGTGGGTGCAATTTCCCTCCTTATTTTGCAAATGGAGAACTTGAGTTTGAGAGAAGTAATTTGCCACAATTCTCTTTGCCACAGATAGTAAGGGCCAGGATTAGAAGCAGGTCTGTAGGACTCCAGAACCAGTGTGCCATACACTACCCCACAATCATGTTAACACCACAAACCACAATGTATATACCATTGTTTGGTTTCCTAGAGATCCTATGTTTCCCAGAGTCTGTTGTTATGTTTTGCATCTGAGTGTTGCAGCAGTTTACAAAGCATTCACCTAAGGCCTCAAAAATTATAGTTCAGGAGAGCTGAACAGAGGAGCAGAAGGACACCACAAGTCTGTGTTTGGCTGTTTGCTCCCATCCTGCAACCCGACAGCTTTGGTCTTGGAGTCAAACCAAACTCTGGGAGCTACAGGGTGGATTCCTAAGAACAGGTTGAGTGACTGGTAGCACCATTCTCTGACTTAGATAGAGGAGAGGCTCTCAACCTTTAAGAAAATATTTGCTTCAGTCAATTCATATTGAAGCTGCAGTGCCAAGTTGTCTTTCTGTCTAAACATTAATTATATTCAAGGCTATGAACATGGGAAGAGTAGAATAGATAAGGTCTTTTGGGCATGTGCATTCCTAACATTCATAAGATGCTACCAGAGGAAAAAATATGTTGGCCCATAGAGTATTATCTGCGAAGAGCCCTTAACAGTGTGCAGTTACCTCATTTTCCTGTTTGTTACCAGAGTTTAGAAACCTGGGTCTTTGATTCATCAGAAAAGAGAAAGATAGCAAGCAATCAAAAAGAGGGAGGGTTGTTACCTTTTGTAGAGGCTCCAGAAGAAATCCCAGGGCCATAATGACAATCAGCACAATGACAGCAGAGAGAATCCCAGCAACCTGTGTAGATGAAAACACTCCCATGACAAAATCAACTTTTCCCCCGACTCGCACTCCTCGCAGGGACTAATGCTAGGATAGCCTTCACAGCAAAGATCCTAAAATACCTGTGTTTTGCATCCAGTACTCTCCTGAATCGCTGACCTGGAGAGGGCAGTACTTGAGGCAAATCCTTTGAATGATCCAGTGACTATGTTACCCAAACCCAAGGCTATTAACTCCTGACAAGAGAACAAGAAAGAATCTTCAATAAAAGCGGCATCACTGATACTGTGTACACAAAATATGATGTGAAGTTGCCAAATTAGACCCAGTATAGACTGTAAATTTACCTGATTGCCATCGATTGGATAATCATGTTTGAGAGAGTAGACTGTGGCGACTGAAAAAGCCACTGCGAAGCCAACGATTGCAATGCTGAAACTATCTCCAATGGTTTCTTGGACAACCATCATGTCAGGTGTGATAGGTGGCTGAAATCTGAGATTGAAATAAAGCAAGTCTGAATGTTGCCAACCTGTTTATGAACCTTCAATGGCACCTATCTAGCTCAGAAAAAGTCCAAATTCCTTAGTAAGGCCCTGGTCTACACCTTTCCCCCATTTCTGCTTAATCACTACCATTTCCCAGAATTTATGCTCCAGCCATACCCAGCTTTTTGTTTGTTTCTCAAGAGCATCACCCATTCTCTCACCTTGGAAGCTTCTAATTTGCTGCTCCCTCTGCCTGAACCACACCCCTAATCTCCATCCTTCCTCCTAGAAAGTCTTCCCTTACCACCACAGTAAGGGTTAGGAGAGATTTCCTCTGTTTCCCTAACTCTTGATACCTCTGCACCCTAATACACTGTCCTCCTAGCCAACTCTCCATCCAGACACTGAGCAGAGATGGACTGCTTCACTACCCTGTGACCAGAACTGAACACTATTCATGGCATACAACAAGTGGTCAATAATTGTTGGGCAAATCAATGAATAAATGCAACCTAGAAAGAATGGTGCCTCACTTTGGAGCATGACTAGCAAGAATTTAGCATCACTGAAAACTTTGGAATCTGTTATCTTATTGTTGAAAAGAAGTAATGCTGCTTGAATTTGATACAAGATTGTAAATACAGTCTAATGACAGTGGTATCTGATATGATTTTGCTAGTATAATCAAAGTACAATGTATACTTGTATCTGCATGAGCAGTGTGCAGAATATCTTAGGTCCCACTTACACTAGTACATTGGGGTGGCAAACTATCGCTCACAATGCTTCTACTAGTTACCCATGGATGAAGGCTTTTTGAGGAAACACAATTCTGAAGCAAGGCAAGGAAGCAAGTCTGTTTTGACTGTTGATAACATAACCTTTCGTGAAAACCTCTTAGCAAACACCTGGGCCTTGGACTCTGCCCTGTGCTCCACAGAACTGCTAGAGACAACTGTGGCCCTGGTGTGTCAGAGAAATGTACAACTTATAGAAGATACTGTTGTGCTTATGCCTCATGAACTTAGAGCAGTTAAGTGATATTTACATACTGTATTATAGACAGTGCAAATGTCTCAAACTCAAGAACAATTTACTCCAATGCCCAGCTCTTATAAAAATCTAAAACTTATTGGAGGTGAGTTAATTGGCTCCACTCAACTCCTTAATTGCTGTTCATGTTTTATGAATATCTATTTTTAAAAATTGTTCAGCTGTAATTTGAAGAAGTACTATTATCTTATATTCTGTAGCTACCATGAATCAGAAAGATGACTTGGAATATTTTGTTTATTAAATAAATCTACAATTGGTGGTACAATTAAAATTTGTATTTTATATCAAAGTAACCAGAAGTCAGTTATTACCCTTTTAATCTGGCTTCTAAACACCATAGACAGAGTGGTTTGAAAACCTGGGTTCGTTGCTTGACTCAGTTATCTACCTAGCCCAAGGTAACCAAGTGAGTCAGAAATAAATCCTAGGCACGCTGCCTCGCAGGGGTGTCCAACTCGTGGCCCGCAGGATGCATGCAGCCCAGAATGGCTATGAATATGGCCCAACACAAAATCATAAATTTACTTAAAACCTTGGTTTTTTGCTCATCAGTTTTCATTAGTGTTTGTATATTTAATGTGTGGCCCAACACACCTCTTCTCCCAGTGTGGCCCACAGATGCCACAAGTTTGGACGCCTCTGCTCTAGAACATGCGCACTTGCCTACTAGGCTAATGACCCCTCTGCAGAATGTAACAATGAATGAATGTGAATTCCCCCTTCCTCACCCCACACGCACTGTGGAAAGAGGTCCACTGACATTTAAAATATATTCATGAAGTAAAGTCTCTAAGATTGTAACTCAGTGATGTGTTAAGTTTATCTTTTATTTTCAAAACCCTTCTGACAAGGTCTCCTTTAATTTAACAAAGTATAATTATTTGAAAATTGCAGTGCAGAGAGAAGCCCTAGAAATAGTCTTTCAGTTTCAGGCTAATTCTTACTTAAAAATATTTTAAATTAAAAGTGAGGTTTGAGATCACTGAGTGTAACACATGAATACCTGGTGATAAAAATATGGTTTTGCTTAAAAATACATACAACTATATTTGCTTTTAAAAGAATTTGGCCAAGATGGAGGCATAGGTAGAAACCCTTCACTTCCTCATACAACCAAAAGGAGGATAACAACCAATTTAAAATCAATAAACAACCAAAATCGCCAGGAAAATCAAACTGCATGGAACTCCGGCAACCAAGGAATTAAAGACAAAATCAACCAGAGCAGCCAGACTGGTAAGGTGGACCTTGACGGCCGACTCTGAAAAACAACCAGGGCAGCTGCGGGGAGGAGCTGATTGCTGGGCTTGCCAGAGCTGCTCAGGAGGGACTGACTTAAGGGGAAAATTGAGACTCAGAACTGACTGTGGGCTGAGGCTGGAGTGGCCCCATGAGAGATACTTCCAGTTTGACACCAGAGTCTGTTGGCAAGTATGCTACAGACAAGAAGGGAAGCTGCACTGTTCCCTCTCTGGCTCCTCCCCACCAGGCAGCACAGCAAAGAGGGTTGCTCTGCCTGGGTGAATACCTAAGGCCCCGCCCCCTTACAATCTATCAACTGCACCAAGACAAAGAAATATGGCCCAAATGAAAGAACATAGCAAAACCTCAGAAAGAGAACTAAGTGATGAGGAGACTGCCAACCTATCTGATGAAGGATTTAAAGCCCTGGTAATAAAAATGTGCACAGAACTGATTGAGCTTGGTCAAACAATGATAGATACCTAAAATGAAATAAAGCAAAATATTCAGGGAACCAACAGTGACAAGAAAGAAACCAGGATTCAAAGCAATGATTTGGAACATAAGGAAGAAATAAACATCCCACTGGATCAGAATGAAGAAACAAGAATCCCCAAAATTGAAGAGAGACTGAGGATTCTCTGGGACAACCTGAAATGTTTCAATATCTGAATTATAGGGGTGTCAGAAGGAGAACAGCAGCAAGAAGTTGAAAACTTATTTGAACAAATAATGAAGAAAAACTTCCCCAATCTGGCGAAAGAAATAGACTTCCGGGAAACCCAGAGAGTCCCAAAGAAGTTGGACACAAAGAGGAACATACCAAGGCATATCATTAAGTTAATCAAGATTAAAGACAAAGAGGAAATTCTAAAAGCAGCAAGAGATAAGGAGACAATTACCTACAAAGGAGTTCCCATAAGGCTGTCCACTGATTTCTCAAAAGAAACCTTACAGGCAAGAAGGGATTGGAAAGAAGTATTTGAAGTCATGAAAGACAAGGAACTACATCCAATATTACTCTATCCAGACAAGCTTTCATTTAGAATGGAAGGGCAGATGAAGTGCTTCCCAGATAAGGTCAAGTTAAAGGAGTTCATCATCACCAAGCCCTTATTATATGAAACATTCAAGGGACTTATCTAAGAAAAAGATAAAAAATATGAATGATAAAATGACAACAAACTCACAACTATCAACAAATGAACCTAACAGGAAAGAAAACAACAAAAACAAAAATGAACTAAGCAAACAACTAGAACAGGAACAGAATCAGAGAAACAGAGATCACACAGAGGGAGTTCAGTGGGGAGGAGGAAGGGAGAAATAGGGGGAAAAGGTACAGGGAAGAAGAAGCATAATTAGTAGGCATCAAATAGATGGGGAGAAATAAAAAATGGTATAGGAAACAGAGGACTCAAAGAACTTCTATGTACAACCCATGGACATGAACTAAGGGGGTTATGCTGGAGAGTGGGAAGGGGCAGGGTGGAGGGAGGATAAAGGGGAAAAATTGGGAAAACTGTAATAGCATAATCAATAAAAATACTTTAAAGAAAAAAGAAGTTGGCTATTTTTAACTCAACAATGCATACAAATGCTGATTCATGGAATTCTCAAATACACATTAAGCATGGAGAGGGAGGTAAGTCTTTTTTTTTTTTATAGGAACACAATCTTTTCTTGTAAGTGAGTTGGGAGAGATTGATGTTATGGTCAGGGGGAAGACAGAGGAAAGAGAACACAAATCTGGACCTCCCTTCTCAATCCAATAAATGCAATGGGATACATTTTCAAATTCCTCATGTGAATTGGAGCTCCCTTCCCTTTGCAGTGGTAAGAGTTGCTCTGGCCTTGTTTTGAATTTGATCACGAGAAAGGACAAAGTGTGCCTAACTGGGTTGCTCAAGCTGTGTGCCAGGTATTCCTTCCAGTGTCTCTTTTGAAGTGTTGGATCTTGGCTCCAGTAACCTCAAACAAAGCACTATGATTGTTTATAGTAATTTCTGGACAAGGAAATCTGGTTTCATTTTTTTAATGAGGAAAAGCAGGTTTAATTGCCTATTTTTCTACTTTCACCACTTCACTTTTACTTGTGTTTGAGTCTCTGTTCATCTGGTTTGTAAGTTCTTCTACAAGAAGACACTTTCTTATATTAAGAACTCCAGACCCTTATGTCGTTTGTGGCTCATTCCTAAAAGGACAATAACAAGCCTTCTTCATAAATGCAGATGCAGGGAGGAGTCTGACCTGGATTATTCTGTTTCAGCTGGTTGTCTTCAGTAACTACTGCATACTCTCTAATTAGTGCTTGGAGATGCCATCTTAAAGGACACACTTACCCACTTTCCATCTTCCCAACCACAGCCACCTTAAACCTGTTTCTGAAGTCAAAACCATAGGACACACCTGTTGCGATCACAGTCTGCAAAGTTGCAAATTTCCAAAGTTAGAAATGTGAGATATACCTCAGTCTTGCTTTACAAAAAATACCAAAGCCTTGACCTAAGAATTCAATCCCAGGCTTTGCTACTTTTTTAAAAATCCTGAGGCATTTTTATGTCCCACCCGAGTTGAGAACCATGGCTCTAATTCAAGTGGCTCTATCAGCTTCTCCAAAATCTTGCCCTCTGTACCAGTCTTGTCTTAAATGGACAGAATAAGCCCAAAATCTTAAAAGAAAATTCTTAAATTCTGAATAAAGATAAAACTGTAATTAATGTTATATCCAGAACCTGCAGAGATGGCATCTGCCCCACTGAAACCTTGCAGGTGGTGAAGGGCATTCAACATAAAAATATAAGACTAATGAATTATGAAAGAAAGTTTTAAGATGATCAATTACCAGGATGAGTTCAATTGGTATGGGTACTGGAAGCTTGTCTTTGTAGCACTGGTTTATTTCTTTGACCACAAATAAAATGAAGAAGATAATCAAGGATGTCACAAGGTCTGCAATATTAGTCTTCTCTATTTGTGTGAATATGGAATTTAGGACCTAAAGTTACAAAAGCAAAAAACACCCAAGTATTATAGTAATGTATAATTTGATTACATCACTCAATTATTTTAAATAGATGAAAATAAGCACGGAAGCAAAATAACTGACATAGATTGATAGCTATTCTCTGCTCTGCTAGGAGGGGTAGCACAGTGTCAGCACCACACTGATTTAGGGATGCTTCTGAAATTTTTGCTGGGAATCTCTTTGGCTTCTGTCAGATTTTCTTGAACACTTTTCACATTTTTAGAATTGGCCTTGTCTACTCTTAAGTCTCTTTGGCCATCATTTTTTATTTCACAGTCATCACTATTGCTCTATCCATGGAATAACCTCTGATCACTAATAGATTTTCTTCACATTTACCCCTTAATTCCTGATCTTTTTTTATTAAACCCTCTCACATTTTTTAGTCTACTCTCTGTGTCACTTTTGGAAATAATTTTCCTGGATAACTGCACTGTGCATAATCTTAATTCTTGAAGCCAGTTGGATTCTGTATCCATGGGATTTGGATGTCTCAAGCAGACCTAAACTAGACCTCAGATTGCTCCTAGACCAATCCACTTTTGGAATAGCTTTGGATGGGGTGAGAGAGTGTTGGTTCTAATCTGAAGCAAGTGCTATCTCAGACTCCCAAAGTCTATCTTGATAGAAGCATGAATATGTCCAAAGTTAGCAAAAGGAAGGAAATAACAAAGATCAGAGAAGAATCAAAGAAGTACAGACTAAAAGGACAATAGGAAAAATTAATAAACTAAGAGCTGTTTATTGAAAAGATAAAGAATAGACAAATATTTAGCTAAAGTCACAGAGAAAATAAGAGAGGGTACTCAAATAAATAAAATCAGAAGAGATAAGAAAACTGTTCTACACAGTACACCCTCTGTAGGAGGGAAGAACCACTGTTCTATTTACATATTGGCCAATTTCCTTTTGCTTTATGAACAGGATGTATAAAAGAGTTAGAAGAACTTCAATTCTAAAAGAATGAGAACTGCTTTTTAGAAATAGGGAAGCATTATCACTCAATTAGCACATTTCTTTCAAAATAAATTTTGAGAAAATTTTAAAAACTTGGAACAAAATATTAAAACTTTTTAATAATGTATGTAGATTTTTTCTTTTTAATAATACTTAGGTATCAAATATAAGAGAAGTAGTACTTTGTTTCTGTTGTTCACATTAGCTGTACAGTACATGTGGTTGATTTTCAGTATTCTCTTTGTCACTAACTTTCTCTTAATGTGAATAAATTTCATAACCCACGTGTTTCTTGGAAATTGTAGGAAAGCCCCATGGCAAAGGCATTAAAGGGAAGTTCTCCCAGAAACATGAAAGTGAATTTCATGTATTTAAATATTTTTAAGCAAAAGGAATACTTACTTTAAAAATTGAAAATGGATCAGTGTATGACAGGACATTCAGCTGAAGAATAAATTTGAGTTGGGAAACCAAAACATGAATAGCAGCAGCTGTGGTGAAGCCACTGATTAGGGATTCAGATAGATATACCACCATGAATCCGACCTGTAGAACCCCCATGAGCAACTGGAAACAGAAAGGCAATTGTTAGTATAGATTAGGAGTACACTTTAGCAAACTGAAGGATCAGCAATTGAAGTAATCAAAATTTAAAGGTTCATCCAGTACATATAAGTCTTAAAATAACATCAGTCCCTGTCTCCTGAAACACCTCTCCTCTCCCACCCCATCTTCCAATGTGGAATGTTACATGCTGTTCAAATAGCATGCAAGTCTAGCACCCACCCCCGCAAAGTAACGGGCTTATCTACCCCCCTCTTTCAAAGGTGTCTTTAGAAGACTTAACTATAAAGCTTTCATAGCAGAATCTTATCTATTTTCCTCAACAATTTCCCTAAGTCATTTTTAGTTACACTTTCTAGCTGCTGTAGCATCCATTCATATTCTCTCAAACAAGTTGCTTGACTTTTGTAAGAAATAAATAACTGCGTATTGGACATCTGAAGTGCTCAGTTTTAACTGAGAGAAAAAATGGTTAATTGCCCCAAAGCATCAATATTTTGCAATCAGGTGAATGGATGGATTTTTCTTCCCTTGGACACTTGCCCTGCCTTTCCATTCATGTTCCTGAATGCAGCCAGGGCTGTGGACATGCTAAGACACTGGGTTCAGAAATGTCTTAGAAAGAACTGATGACACAGATTGTCAATAGAACACACCACTTACATTTTTGTACAAACTGATTCTTTAAGGAAAGGTCTTAACCAGTAATATCACTATTCAAAACTTAGGCAACATCTTGTGGAGTCCATGACATTTTCACCATCAGCAGTGATATGGCATGGGAAGGAGGCTCTAAGTCCCTCTGTCAACCACTTCAGCTTTCCCAAAATCTTTGATATGGACAGTTGAAAAGTCTGAAACTCCAATCCCTTCCAACTAGATTACAGTCTCTAAGGAACTAGAAAAAAGTTCCAAAGCTTCCAGTTTTACTCTTACTTGCATATAGTTACATTTAGTGACTATATTGAATTCAGCATTTCACTCCTTACCACGTGTCTTTCTGTTCCCACTTTTCCTACTCTCTAGACCCACACTCACTCATCTTTGCAATGTGGATCTGCCCCTCCACTTCTGTTTGTGGCAAGTGACCCTTAAATTATTTCCCATGGGCCATGAAAGGAGGGCTACAAATCAAATGGAAGAGTGGGGAGGGGTGGCAAGAAGGAGGAAAATCAGAGAAATGTGCATCAGTCAGGAAAAGCAGATGGGGAGGGTAGATTATATGAGAAAGTGCTCACCTGAATGATTCCAGAAAAAACTGTGACCGTTGCAGCCACCATCACCTTATGGTCATCTAGTGATGAATCATTACTCATTGAGTTATTAGAGGAATCCATAGCAACTGGATTGGACATGGGGGTTAATCTCGAAACTGTTGCTCCCACCATCATACTCAGAACTGGAAAAGGACCTAATTCACAGAGGGTGAATTGTGGTCAATAAACATCTTCCTAATGCACAGCTGTCTTTCAGTTTTAATTCTTACAAGGAACTATGATTCATCTCCTGGATTATGCACAACTTGAAATTGATACAATATGTGGCTAATGGGATTCACAAAGAAAAGGCATAATGAGCATCAATTAGTCCAGGAACTCACTTACCCGCAGATATGTGTCTAGAAGTTCCCAAGAAAAAGTAGATGATGACTGGGAAAAAGGCTGCATATAACCCATAGCTTGGAGGGATGTTGACCAGCAGACCATATGCTAAACCTGTAAATACACAAACATTAGGGTCTTTATTTTATGCAAGGAGAATCAAATTCTCATTAGATTCTTTACATATTTATAATTGGACCCTAAATATGTTACTTTATGAACTCAAAAGTATCAAAGATGTAAATGTAAGAGCTAAAACTATAAAACTCTTAGAAGAAAACAGGTGTAAACCTTTGTGATCTTGAATTAGGCAATGGTTTCTTAGAAATGATAACTACAGTAGGCAATCAAATTAAAAACAGATAAAATGGACTTCATCAATAATTTTAAATGTGTGTTTCAAATGATACCATAAGAAGTGAAATGACAATGCATAGAGTGGTAAAAATTATTTGCAAATTATATTTTGAATAAGGGCCTAGTATCCAGAATATATAAATAACCCTTGCAACTCAACAATAAAAAGTCAAATAATCTAACTTGAAAATATGCAGGACTTCCAGTCAAGATGGCAGCATAGGTAAATGTGACTTGCCTCCTTCAAAAACCACATCAAAATTACAACTAAGCTATAGCACAACCATCACTCAGAACCATCAAAAATCGTGTTGAGTGGAAGTTTCACAACTACAGAATCAAAGGAACCACATCCATCCAGACTGGTAGGAGGGGCAGAGATATGGAATGGGTTAGTCCCACAACCATGTGTGGTGGACAAAAATTCTGGAAGGATATCTCATGAGTGAGGGGTCCAGCCCCACAACAGGCACCCTAGTCTAGGGTCCTAGTGCCAGGAAGATATGTCCTCACAACTTCTGGCTGAAAAAACCATAGGGACTGAGTTGGTAGAAGAAACTTCTGGAGTCTAAGCAGTTCCTCTTAAAGAACCCACACACAGACTTACTAAGGCTCACTCTCTCTGAGCTCCAGCACCAGGGAGCAGCCTTAAAGGCACTGTTAGCATACAGGGAGGAACTAAAGTGTCTGCTTCAAGGCAAGAGCTGTGGGACAGCTTTCTCCTAGACAGAAAGGTAGGCAAAGGCCATTATCCCTTTTCTGAACCCTCCCTCTAGAGGGCCACAGAGCTGGCAAGAAAGTACCATATCTGAGACTCCATCAATCTGGCTAACACTGTTTGCTCTGCCCTGGAGATCCCCTGAGACTCCATCTCACCCAACTTATGGGTCCACACAAACTGTTAAACGTGAGTTTTCCATATGAATAGCTGGTCTTGGTTCATGCTTCACAACTTGTTAATTCTCTTAAATAAGAAACAGCCAGTTTGAGTGGGCCCCCAGCCCCCATGCCTCTTGCTAAGTAGCCCCGGGCATGGTACTAGGAGCAGCCAGCCTAGATTCACAGCTTGGCTTCACCTGGGAATCTCCAAGCCCAGCACAAGGAGCAGCCATCTCAGATTGCTTTATAGCTCATGCAGGGTGCCCTCAGGCAGAACATGGGTGGGGGTTGAATTTGGCCTGCACCACCCAGGAAAACCCAGAGCCTGCACTTCCAGTAGACAGCTACAGACCACATTGGAGCACCACTAGCCTGCCTCTTCATAGCTTATCCTCCATAGAGAGCACAGGTGTGCTATCTGTAGTTATGGCCCATCTTTGTTGCTGACTAGCCTGGGTAAATCCCTCCCATTGACCTGCCAACAGCTATCAAAGCTCAACAAGAGGAGGCAGTAGTCAGCCTACATGAAGGGTGCACCTTGATCAAGTACCCAGTTTGGGTGATAGGGGAGGCTGAACCACTAGACCCCATAGGACACCTATATCATTAGGCCACACTACTAAGACAGGGAGTCATAGCAGCTCTGTCTAATAGATACAAACAAACACAGGGAGGCTGTCAGAATGAGGAGACAAAGAAACATGGCCCAAATGAAAGAACATATTATAACTCCAGAAAAAGAACTAAATGAAATGGAGATGCAGGGTTCAAAACACAGGTTATAAAGATGCTCAGGGAACTTAGTGAGGACCTCAACAGCATTGAAGAGATCCACTAAGAAATGAGGGATATATTAATTGAAATGAAGAACAATTTACAAGGAAACAACAGTAGAGAGGAAAGCTGAGAATCAAATCAATGATTTGGAACAAAAGGAAGAAAAAGAAAACAACCAATCAGAACAATAAGAAGAGAAAAAGAATCCAAAACAATGAAGATAGTATAAACAGCCTCTGGGACAACTTCAAGCAATCCAACATTGCCATCATAGGGGCACCTGAAGGAGAAGAGAAAAAGCAAGAAATTGGAGATCTATTTGAAAAAATAATGGAAAAAAAAAAACACCTTCCATAATTTGGTGAAGGGAATAGACATGCAAGCCTAGGAAGCACAGAGAGTCCCAAACAAGAGGGATGCAAAGAGGCCCACTCCAAGACACATCATAATTAAAATGCCAAAGGTTAAAGAGAAAGAGACTCTTAGAAGCAGCGAGAGAAAATCAGTTAGTTACCTCAGGGGAGTTCCCATAAGACTGTCAGCTGATTTCTCAAAAGAAACTTTGTAGACTAGAAGGAATGGGCAAGAAATATTCAAAGTCATGAAGAGCAGGGACCTACAGCTAAGATGGTTCTCCCCAGCAAAAATATAATTTAGAATTGAAAAGCCAATAAAGAGCTTCCCAGAGAAGAAAAACTAAAGTAGTTCATTATCATCAAACCATTATTATATGCAATGTTATAGGGACTTATTTAATAAAAAGAAGAAACTGAACAATATAATGGCAGTAAATACATATCTATCAATAACTGAATCTAAAAACCAAACCTAGCAAACAAGAACAGAGACAGATTCATGGATACAGAGTGCATTTTGATAGTTGTCAGATGGGAGGGGTGTTTGGGGAATTGGTTGAAGAGGTGAGGGGATTAAGAGGTACAAATACATAGCTACAGAATAGCCATGGGGATGTAAGTACAGTATAGGAAATGGCATAACCAAAGCACTTATACACATGACCCATGGACATGAACCATGGTGGGGGGACTGCCTGAGGGAGTGGAGTATGCTGTGTGGAGCAGGGCAAGGTGGAAAAATTGGGATAACTGTAATAGCATAATAAATAAAATTAAATAAAAAAGAAAATATAAATGAAAAATAAAATGTGTAAAAGATTTAAATAAACTCTCACAAAATATATACACATCTCTCATAAGTACCTGAAAAGATATTCAATATCATTAGTCAGTAAATACAAACAAAACCAGAATGTGACACCATTTTTTAATGATTACAACAGTTAAAATAAAAATGTCAGACAGTAACCAGTGTTCACCATGATGTGAAGAAATTTGAACCCTCATATGTCACTAATGGGTTACCATATGACACAGGAACTACACTCTGAGAATTGAAACATATGTTCCCACAAAACTCATACATAATGTTCATTCCTAGTAGCCACAAAGTAGAAATCAAAGCAACCCAAATGTCCATTGACTCATGAATGCATAAACAAAATGTGGTCTATCCATACAATAAAATATTATTTATCCATAGAAAAGAATGAAGCATCCATACAAGCTGAAACATGGATGAACTTTAAGAACATTCTTCTAAGTGAAAGAAACCAAACACAAAAGACCACATATTCTTCTGAGTGAAAGAAACCAAACACAAAAGACCACATATTCTGTGAATCTATTTATATGAAGTGCTCAGAATAGGCAAGTCCATAGAGACAGAAAGTTATTGCAAGAGGTATAGATGGAGGGGGAAATGCAAAGTGACTGCTAACGGGCAAGAGATTTTTGGTGTAGTGGTGGTGGTAAAAATATTCTGGAATTAGATGTGATGGTTGCATAACCTTGTGAATATATCAAAAACAAACAAAAAACCCCACAAAAACCCAAACAAACAAAAAACAAACCCCACTGACTTGTACACATTAAGAGAATGAATTTTATGATAGTTGAATTATATCACAAAGACATTTTTACCTTGCAGTACACACACCAGCCCTGTGCTGATTCCAGAAACAATGTCACTGAGTAGCCACTCCTTTACCCGGTATGCTGGTAACCAAGATGCTATGGGGAGCAAAGAGAGGGCAATTTTCCTGGCCTTTTCTGTAGAACAGCTGAAATATTGAAAGCCACAGGTCAGTTAATGTCAAATTTTAAGTTAGTACCTCATTGTGGGTGGAAAATTGGTAAAGATAATACTATTTTAAAGAACAGACTAGTACTTTTACTAACTTTCCCACAAATAGTCACTTTCTTACCCATATCAATTGCCCCCTGGCCACAACCAAACAATTTTTAAAAAGAAAAATGCTGCTTTTCTTCAGCTGTAATAGACCTTATTTGTCATCCTCAGCATGAATTGTTCAACATTTCAATTGAAAATTTGCCTCTGTCCTCATCTATTAATCCTGTGACATGGAAAGATTGTGTTGAGAGCTGAGATGGTGTTCATTTCAGAGTCGACCTTTCCAGCTCTAGCAGGAAAATTTGGAAACCAAAGATAAGAAGACTCTGAAAGCTGTGGGCTAGAGCCGGAAAGGAGAGCTTGAAAGTCTAAAAATTTAAGAGAAAGTGTTGCATTTATTTCTAATGCCAGTACCTTAAAAAAATTATCTTACCTACAACACACTTTGAGATGATCCAGAAATGTCTTATGATATCTGTGTTTCTTCTTATGTTCTTCCCCAAAAGCATTTGCAGAATACACTGGCCTGGCCACAATGTACTGATTCCCAATGGGCTCGATCATTTTGCTTCTTCTGAAGGCTGTGGTAAGTGGAAGACCTTTGGAACGATGTGGCAAACCCTCTTCTTGCCTTTAGCAGGTAAAAATGCCAGAAACCAAATGGAGCTTGCTTCTTAAATAACTCGGAGATAATGTGATGCAATTTACAGATGAGTGAGCTCTGGACTGAATGTTACCACCTTTTGAGATCAAAAGAGGCAGGATTAAGGGACCTGGTTGTGTTTTGAGACAGTGATATTCCAATGAGCTGGACACTGCTCCTTTGGGTAAGTGAACAAAAGCTTTTATTTTTTAAAAAAAGACCACCAAAAAGCAATAGAAATTGACTTCGTTTACTAATCAGTCAGTGTATTTTTACTTGTAAAGTAAGATCTCCTCAAGAAAAGGAATTTTACTTTTTTTCCTTAGAAACAGTCCCAAAATTATAGCATTTGAGGAGTGGGACAGATTAGATTTAAAGTCTACCCATTCCCCCTAACTCCAGTCAAGACTGTTCTATTTTACCCATTAGAATTTTTGTAATACCTTAGCAAATGCTTTTAATGTGTGAAATTCAAGAATATTGCTCATTTAAGTTATTTTTCTATTGTTTCTGGCAGTTGAATAGAGTTTTACAATTTATAATTGAGGAAACTGGCATAAAACATTACTTGGTGACTTAGTTCACTAGTGATGAGATCTTTTAAAGGAAAGATCTTGGGCAATTTACTTAACCTCTCTGAGGTTCAGTAATTGGGATAATAATACTCAAGTTTTAGGGTGATTTTGAAGATTAAATGAGAATGTCTTCAAAGCATCTACCTTGTGCCTAGCACACAAAATGCAAATGATATTTATTATTCTCTTAGCATTTCTGCATAAAGTGTTTACATTTTTTGTTCTTATCTCAATCTATTATGCTTAAAAGATCAATTTTGCAAAACCTTTTAATGGTCATTACTTATTTAGCCCTTACAATTTTTTGAGGCACTTACAATTATTATTACTGCTTTCTTCTTACAAATGAGAAAATAATAGTACACTCCTCCTCACAAAAAAACTAAGTACTTTTTTTCAGGTTATACATCTAGTAGAGTGACAAAATGTGACTTCTGTTTTTAGATTTCTTTGCTATTTCTTCTTCAACTTTTCTATTGTCCAGTGTGAACATAATTAAAGAACATTCTAAAGAATTATTAGCATTTTCCCCTCTTATCTTCCCTGACCACAATCACAATTATTAATGGAATTATCTCAAACTAGATTGTACCTTGTTACATGGTGCTGTCTCATAGCTTAGGAATTTTCAGCATGTTTGCAAAGCTTAAGTTATAACCAGGAATCAGATGCTAGGCTCAACTTCTGTCCCCACCTGACCTTTCTTTGACCATCCATTTCTCTTTCCAACCCCATTCCCTGGCCTTCTTCTAAAGTTCTCTCTACTGACCTTCTCTCATCTTGGTATAAAGCTTCTTGCCACCCTATGGCTTGACCTCCAGAGTTTAAGTCCCTTTGAGCTTTGTTATGACTGGTAGCTTAGACTCCCTCATCTGCTCTTTCTGACCCTCCTCACACCTCAAACTGCTTGTTCTCCCTGCTTCTCACCTCTCTCTCCTCTTCCATCCCTTCACCCCCAGTTCCAGGTGTCATAGCTTACTAGCTATATAGTTCTTCCCACTTTCAGAAAAACTTGTACATGAGGTAGAGTTGACTTACTTATTGCTGTGCATAGCACAGATTTTCATCCTGACTTGCCAATTACGAACAGTGTGGTTGGAACATCAACACTTAAGATCGAATCCATGTTATTGACTCATGACACCTTAGCGCTCTAGCAAAGGCTATCTGGAGCTGTCCTTCAAGAACAACTTTAGTCCTGTGAGGTATCCAACCCAGCCAACCTTAAGGTGAAGAAAACTCAGGTACTGTATATTTATTTCCGTCAGATGCTGTCATGAACAGAAAAAAAAAGATTCCAGTATTTTGTTGCTTTACTCATACTTTCACCAAGTTGTTCATGAAAACTCATTAATTCTCCTTCTAAAAAAAGATCCTATAGGGGAAGGGCCATCTAGGAACATGTATAAAGGAAATATGAACAAAGCAAAAGGAGGTAGGTTCGAGGGTGGGGATGGGTGGGGTGGGGAGTAAAGTGGAGTGAAAATGGAGTCAACTGTGCTTGAACAACAATAAAAAATAAAAAAAAAAAAGTAAAAATTTTAAATGAAAAAAAAAAAAAAAAAAGAGAAAGATCCTAAAAGTATTCCTTGTTTTCCTTTTGCTCTTTATATTTTCTCCCGGCTAAGTCATGGCCTAATTTTTTTCTTTTGCCAGTAACAAAGATGGCAGAAACAACTTCATTTTTATTAAGCGTCCTTCCCTGGGGATGCCCTTGGTGGCTCTTTAGTGGGCTCCATCATACCTCCAGCTGCATGAAAGGACTAAACTTTGGCCATCCTGCCTCAGACTGGAAAATGCCTCCTCCTCCTCACACCCAGAGCTGAATAAAAGGTGAGTGCTCAACACAGGAATCAGGACAGCTTACAGAATATTTTCAGAATGAGAGAGAGAGAGAGAGAGAGACCCTAATGGCCACATTCTATCTGGTGGTTTTTCCCTTGCTGTGTTTCTGCTCCCCAAAGCTATTGTCTTACATTCCTCATGTGACGGACAACCTGACCCACAGAATCAACCACCCTTCCATGTCTCTGCTGAGAGAAGTTCCAAGTAGTCATAAATTGATGTCATTCTCCATTTTATCATTTCAGGGGTTATTGAGAATGAGCTATATTACTTAGGAATTAAAAAGTGAATTTCTTAACTTTAAAAAAAAACCCTGAATGGGTTACTTTTTCCCCATAAATTCTTGGAAAAATTTTCCTTGGTTCCTAGAATCACAATTCTAGTTTCAAATATTAACACTCATGTTAATGTATACCTTTTCATGTTCTGTTTTATCTTAGTGCATCAAATTTCTTTCTGGGTTCCTTAGAGTGTCAATGGCTTTTGAGGGATTAAAATTTATTTTCAGGGATGTTTCCTCCTAAAAATTTTAGAATTCTAAACTTTGTTTATATATATTTCCAATGTTATTTCTTTTCCTATTATGTGTTCTTTTTAATTTTTTGGTTTATTATCTCTCTCTCTCTCTCTCTCTCTCTCTTTCGCTCTTGGTCCTAGAGCTTAGTCATACACACTTATCTTTCTCTGCTTTTCTTTTTATTTTTTTCTAAGAAGAAATTTAATTTTGAGATTATTTCTGGACTTCAGTTCTTTTCCAATTTAACTATTCTAGTTTATTAATAACTTGATATTTCTAGGGATTAAGATGCGTATGTGCATACTCTTCTTTCCCTGCCAGTTCCACCCATCTCCAACCTGTAAGCCAATCAGCAGGCCAACACTTCCTGGCTCTGCCAAGCTCACTGCACTGAGAAGTTTCTTATGACCCTGACCTTTCCACTCCTCAACACTTACCTATTCAGTGTTCTAGTCTTTCAGGGGTCTGCCCTTCCCAACATGCTCAGATGTAATGCTAGTATTTTTCTTTCATTAGTGATAATTTGAAACCAGGAGGCAAGCAGGTATAGAGAGTATTTCCCAGCCTGTCCCCAGTCACAGTAGATACTTCCACCACACACATAATGTGGGCTCTTGGTTACTCTGGCCCTCAGTAAGGTCTCAAAATACTCCTGTGCCAGTCCATGGAAAAGCAGAAGTAAACCATCCCTCTTTCATGAGTTGGTCCTTGGACAATGGCAAATGTCTTGATAGCTATAGTTGGGTGACAAGTAGGAGAATAAGCAGAATAATTGCTCCAGTAAGCACCTTGAGAGGGACCCCAATCAGCAGCTGAAGGGGAACCAGAACTCAAGGGTACATAACTCCCATATTCTGGTTGGTGTCCAACTGGATAGAAGCAGGCAGATGATGGTATCAGAACTTGAGAGGGCCAGAGGATGATTAGGAGTAACTGGGCTGGTGGTGGGGTATGCTGGGAGTGGGTGAAAAGGATATCAGTGCAGATGTTGGTGAAGAAAGGTCAGGAGGAGTCAGGGCTGGGGCAGGCCGTAATTTCTAGTTAAATCCTATGATTCCTGTGAGCCTTAGTCACTTTTGAAACATAACAGGGTAAGGAATTAAACTATATTATATATGTAAACCCAAACTGAGTAGCTATTTTCTTGGGAGATATAAATTATCATCTAGAACATAAAAAACATAGCTGTTTTTCACTATCATTTAGTGATGATCCTTTGAAAACTACCAGCATCTCACAAGCCCTTCCAACTTCTTTCTGAAGTCATAGTCTCTCCAGAGAGAGGGGAGAGGCTGACACAGAAGGTGATTCAAGGTGATGGGACTGAGGTGAAGATCCTGAAGATATGAAGGCAGTTCCTCCACAGAATCCCAGAACAAGATGACTTAAGGGAAAAATTTGGATATTTTTTAACTAAAATAATAGGGACAATTAACACAACTCTAGTTCAGTGTCTCATATTGCTTATTAATAAAGTCTGTTTATGTGTCAATTTGTAGTGATCTGATCTTCTAAGAACTTAGTTTTAACTTTATCTTAGTTCAGGTACTAAACTTATTATTATTATTGATAATTGGCTCCATTGGCAATTATTATTATTGGCCATGCTGCTGAAAAACTAAGTCATACCTAATTTAGTTAGGAGGTACAGCAGAGGAGAGGTAGAATATGGCAGCAAAGTAGACTGGGCTTGCTTTGCCATTGCATGTGTTATTACAAGCAAGCACTTCAAACTTTAGTATTTCTTTCTTTTTTTATTGTTCAGTTACAGTTGCCCCCCTGGCCCTCTCCCCCCCCCCCCCATTACTTAGTATTTCTAATGGTAAGAGGAGATGCCATTACCTTCCTTGTAGGGCTGTTGTTAAGACTGAAAATAAGGTATGTAAGGAGAGACTTCTTAGCTTTAATTTCATAGGTAAAGGCTTCAGGTCTGAGTTTAATATTGTCTTAGTATTAACCTAATTTACAACTGCACCTGTATGACAAAAGTCATTTGGAACCTACCTGACAATGTTAGTGTTGTGATGTTTTCTATGACTTCCTGTTTACTCTGAGCTTTTCCAGAATTAACATTTTTCCTTTCTGACCCATTTAATTTAACTTAATTAGAAAGCATCTACCTATCTGTGGCATACAAAGTCTTTGGTATTTTAGCTCCAGCCTATCTTACAAGCTTCTTCACACCTCTTCCTCCTTCACAATTACAGCAGTTTCCTAGCACACCATGATATGTACCATCTCCATGCCTTTGCACACATTTTCCTTTTTCTGTGCTCCTCTCCTTCAAAACCTGGTAAATTCCAATTCATCTTGAAAAATACTCAACTATCCCTGACTATGATTCATTCCTTCAACAACTATTGTTTGTCAGGAACTACTTCTTAACATAATTGTATAAGATAAAAAGATACTGTGACATCTTTGTGGGAACCCTCAAGAAGTTCATCATTTCTTTCTTGTACATACTTGTACTATCATGTGCCACATGACAACTTTTCAGTCAATGATGGACTGTATATATTATGGTGGTCCCATAAGATTATAATGGAGCTGAAAAATTCCTATCATGTGGTGATGACATGGCCTTAAATGTTGTAGCACAATACATTCACTCACGTGCTTGTGGTGATTCTCATGTTAACAAACTTACTGCACTGTTGGTCATATAAAAGTATAGCACATACAATTAGGTATGGTACATAATACTTGATAATGATAATAAAAGACTGTGCTACTGGATTATGTATTTACTATGCTATACTTTTTATAGTTATTGTAGGGGATACTCTTTCTACTTATAAAAAGTTTGCTGTAATACAGTATGCTATGTTACCCAACAGTACCCTCTTATATCTTGTGTTTCCTGAGTCCTTTGATTACATCATTCTCTTTTATGCTTGATTTAATATTGCATTGTTTTGTTCATCATGTCCCCTAGGTGTTCAAACAATTATGAAATTGCCTATGATGCATTTCTCAGAATGCATCCCCATCGTTAAGTGAAACCTGACCATGTATATTTGTACCCCATATCATACTGTATTGTTGTTGTTCACAAGTTTCTCTCCCCAATAAGACTCAGTTCCCTAACAGCAAGGTCTGAATCTTAATCATTTTTTCTTTTTTGCATAGTAATTGCTCACAAAGGCTTCTGGAACTAAACCAAATTATAAGCAAGAGATATGTAAATGATAAATGATGTAGTCCTAAACTCCAAAGTTTATGTACATAGGAAGAATGCCCAAAATAACTGGTACAGATAATAAAGTGTGAGAGGAAGGGATATGAATGTAGGTTGGAAATGAAGATTTGATAAAGAAACTGGGTATTATGTTAGACCTTAAAAAACTGATAGGTTTGGGAGCGGTGATGGGAAATAGCTAGAAATGAACAAAATCATGTTTAAGGGATAATGATTCAAAAACAGGAACAAAAGACATTGTTGGTCAACTTCAGAGGAATGTTAAGATGCGCCATAGCAAGGAGTTTCAGACCCTGTTGGCTCACAAAACAGTAAAGATGACCACTTGACTGTCTATAAGGCTTTGTGGTTTTCTAAGCATTTTGAATTTTCCTTTTAAGTATTAAATTATGACATAGACAAAGAAGGTAACCATGATCACCAACTTACAGATGAAGAAATTGAAATTGGAGATGATAAATAACTTTCCCAAGTCTTACAGCTAGTAAATGGCAGAGCTGGGACCATGAGCTAGTTCTTTGAATGATTGTTTCCAGTATATACTATCATTTGCCATGTTCATATGTGTGTGTGTGTGTGTACATTAGTCTGATCCCAAGAGACACAACACAGGAAAACCAAACTCCAGGTGAGACCCTTAGTACCCTTGACCTTGAGCATAAGAACCTCTCCCTTCATGCTCCTACTCTCAACATTCCATGCACAAAATGTGAGCCTGGGTAGCCTGGAGTTTAATATGCTTGTAGAGAAATGGCCTATTCTCTCCTATGTTGCCTAACAAAGTGAAACAGGCTAGAAGAGGTTCTTCTTTTTTCTTTGGAGAACAAAAGACTTCCTTTATGGAGAGAAGCTGGACTAAGTTATTACTTAGTTATTGTATAGTTAAAAAAATATCCATTCTTGCCCTGGCCAGGTGGCTCAGTTGGTTGGCGTGTTGTCCTGATGCACCAGGGTTGTGGGTTCAATCCCCAGTCAGGGTGCATACAGGAATCAACCAGTGAATGCATGAATGACTAAACCAACAAATCCATATTTCTCTCTCTCTCAAATCAATCAACAAATAAAAAAAATCATTGTCATTTTTAACTGTTTTGTTTCATATTGGAATATGAGTTTTAGTCAATATGAGACATTTGTTCATTTATTTACCTACTTCCTTATTCATGTATCCAGATGGAGCAGGCAAGGTACATATTAATCCACTATAAACTACTTGTTTCTGAAATTAAATAGTTGCTTCCTAATTCCTCAGTAAGAATGATCTTTATGTGGCCAACTTTCACTACACTATTTCTCTGAATGATAAATTTACTTTGAAAAAAAATTATTTAGTCCAAAGATTTAACCCTTGGACATTTTTCTCACTTGCACTTTTAAAGAATGTTGTGTGATCTTTTCCTAATGTTTTAAAGAATGAAATAAATTTCATCTTGTTAGGACTGGTAAGCTGTGGGATAAGTATCCCTGTATGGTATACAATTGACCCTTGGACAACATGAAGGTTAAGGGCACCAAATCTGTATATAACTTTTGCTCCTCCAAAACTTAATTACTAATGCCTTACTGTGGACCAGGAGCCTTACCAATAACATAAAGTTGATTAACACATATTTTGTATATGTAGTATGTACTATATTCTTACAATAAGGTAAGCTAGACAAAAGCAAATATTATTAAGAAAATTGTAAGAGAAAATACATTTACAGTATTTATTGAAAAAAATCCACATATTAAGTGGACCCACACAGTTCAAATCTGTGTTGTTCATGGGTCAACTGTAATATTACTCGTGGCACATGGTAGTCTGTTAATTTCCAGTGACAATTTCTCTGTCTCTCTTCTTTTTCACTGTGTATTGTACTTGTCTCTATTCCCTTTTCTCTTTCCACCCCTTTTCTGTCTTGGACTTTTTGGGGTGCCTGGCAGATAAATCCCTCACTTCTGGACCAAAAGACTTTTTGCAATACCTTCTAACAGATGATTCTATTTACTGGAAAAACCTTTCCTAAAAGCTTGTTCTATTTGCCAACCTTCAGAACAAATCATTTACCTATAAAGTCAGATTTGGGGGCAGAATTAAGAAAATTATGTGGGCAATTAAGGCAAAAATCTCTGCTACCTTTGTAAAAAGCTATTAAAGCCTTAACAATGCATATAATCATTTACTTTGTCAAATCAAATTCTACTCAAATATTTGTTTCACATTGCCAGGGCTCCATACATACATTTTTACGCTATTGTTCTAAAGAGGTTTTGATCAGCAAAAAATATACCATTTTCAAGAAACATTAAACCAATTTGAGTAAAATGATCATAAATTTGGTTCCTACCTGATACACATTCAGTGAAGCACTTCAGCAACAGTGGCTAATTTCTGAGATAAAGCAACCAAGTTCTAAGGGCTAGTGTCCATTCACTTAAAGCTATAGACTTTGAATGCATCCATATGTACAAAGATGTCTATATGTAGAATATGTAAGTCAGTTGAGAAATTACCATTCTGTCAGCTTTAATAATTAACTTTCATTAACTTTTACAACAACAAAAAGACTCTAATGTGGTCTTGACCTTTGAGACTATGATCAGCAGAAAGGATGATAACAGCTTCTTCAAGTTCCTCATGAGATTACACCACTCATTGCACTTCTGTGTGTGCAAGTGTATCATTGATTTGTGGAGACCTGCACAGCAGATGTTCATGTGTAAGTAGAAAGAAAATCTCAGCAAGGGTTATCTCTCTGACATTTTACCAACCAGTTTAGATAGGAGTTCAGAGGTGTGTCTTCTTGGCTGGATGACTCCGTGGAACTCTCATGAGCTGCACAAGGATGCTGTCCATGTTAACCCCTGGTGTGATAAAGGGCCTTCTTAGGAAGCTCTCCCAACTCCAGGCAACAAGACTCCAGACTCTAATTCCTGCCCCTCTGCACCGCCTATCACTATTCCCACTAAGAGCAGTAAACCCTTTGTCACTAAAGCCAATAATAATTTGCATCCTCATTTCACTCAATATATTAGCATTTAACATGATGAAGATTCTTGGAAATCTTCTCTTTTAAAATGTCAAAAAATTTTTTATCACACTTCTCTTTATTTTTTACCTCATGCTTATCTACCAACTTTTCCTCTATCCAAACCTGGACTCCTCCTCTCCTCTCCCCTCCCCTCCCCTCCCCTCCCCTCCCCTCCTCCCCTCCCCTCCTCTCCTCTCCTTTCCTCTCCTCTCCTCTCCTCTCTCTAACCTCATGCCCTAAGTAAAAATCCAATGGTTTCTAGCGACTTTCTGGTCTCTAACTCCACCCCTCTACATCCATATATTGACCTGTCTGAATGCCCCATAGCCATCTCAATCTCAATGCATTCAAATTTGAACTCTTAGTCTTTTCCCCCAAATGTGTATCAGCTCTAACTTTTACCATTTCAGTACGGAACTCTTGCTTCTACTCATGTCAGAAGCCTGAGAATCATCCTTGACACTCGCTCTTGCAAATACTCTTCTCACCCAATCACCAATCCATCATCACCAAGTTCTGTTGACTTCAACTCCAAAACATAACACAAAGCCATTGTTTTATCTCTACTCTTGCTTCCCTTGCCCAAGCCACCACCATTTCTCACACTAGCCACCCTGCCACACTTCTTGCTCCCTCTTTTAACCCTTCTAGTCTCTTTACCACCTAATAATAGGAATGATCTTGGCATGCTAGTCCTCTTCATGGAGCCAATGTTAATCCTTTTTTATTTTTTTCTACATTTTTAAATATATTTTATTGATTATGCTATTACAGTTGTCCCATTGTTTTCTACCATTTATTCCCCTCTGCCCTGTACCCTCCCCACCCCCCACCCCCCACCCTTAGTTCATGTCCATGGGTCATATATATAAGTTCTTTGGTTTCTCTATCTCCCATACTAATCTTAACCTCCCCATGTCTATTTCGTACCTACCATTTATGCTTTTTATTCCCTGTAACTTTTCCCCCATTCTCACTCTTTCCCCTCCCCACTGATAACCCTCCATGTGATCTCTGTTTCTGTGATTCTGTTCTTGTTCTAGTTGTTTGCTTAGTTTGTTTTTGTTTTTAGGTTCAGTTGTTGATAGTTGTGAGTTTGTTGTCATTTTACTATTCATAGTTTCGATCTTCTTTTTCTTAGATAAGTCCCTTTATCATTTCATATAATAAGGGCTTAGTGATGATGAACTCCTTTAACTTGATCTTATCTGGGAAGCACTTTATCTGCCCTTCCTTTCTAAATGATAGCTTTGCTGGACAGAGTAATCTTGGATGTAGGCCCTTGCCTTTCATGACTTGGAATACTTCTTTACAACCCCTTCTTGCCTGCAAGGTTTCTTTTGAGAAATAAACTGATAGTCTTAATGGGAACTCCTTTGTAGGTAACCTTTTCTCTTGCTGCTTTTAAGATTTTCTTTTTACCTTTAATTTTGGGTAATGTAATTATGGTGTGCCTTGGTGTGTGCTTCTTTGGGTCCAACTTGTGTGGGACTCTCTGAGCTTCCTGGACTTCCTGGAAGTCTATTTTCTTTGCCAGATGGGGGAAGTTCTCCTTCATTATTTTTTCAAATACATTTTCAATATCTTCCTCTTCCTCTTTTCCTTCTGGTACCCCTATGATTCAGATGTTGGAATATTTAAAGTTGTCCCAGAGGTTCCCAAGCCTCTCCTCACTTTTTTGAATTCTTTCTTCATTCTGTTCTGGTTGAATGTTTATTTGTTTCTTCTACTCCAAACCATTGATTTGAGTCCCAGTATCTTCCCCTTCACTGTTGGTTCCCTGAATATTTTCCTTTATTTCACTTTTTACAGCCTTCACTTTTTCTTCTATTTTGTGACCATACTCAATCATTTCTGTGACTGAAAAGTGAGTATCTTGATTACCAGTGTTTTTAACTCTGCAAATGATAGGTTGGCTATCTCTTCACCACTTAGTTGCCTTTTTTTCTGGAGCTTTGATATGTTCTTTTATGTAGGCCTTTTTTTTTTGTCTCGTCACACCTGTTACACAGTAAGAGGTGGAGCTTTAGGTATTCAGCAGGGTGAATGCCTAAGGCTTCCCACATTGCTGCGTTGTGACGCTGTATGTGGGGGAGGGATCCAAGAGGGAACAATGTGGCTTGCTCAGCTCTTGGCTGGCTTTCAGTCACTTCTGCTGCTACCCACAAGCAACTGGGCCTTTTGGTGCTGATTCCCGGGTGGGTGGTTTTGTGTACATTCTAGTACCCTGTGGATCTCTCCAACAAAGTCTCCTGTGAGCTGGGAGTTCCTCCCACTGCCTCAATTGCCTCAGGTGTTTTCAGTCAGAAGACTTGAGGCTTTATTTCCCCTGGGTTGTGTGGTCTGTCTCACTCCCCAGTTGTTCCTCCCAGTTTATCCACAAGCGAATGTGGGACCACTCACTTCATTAGCCGCCACCTGATCCTCCAGCCATCGCCTTGCTGTGAGTCCTCTCTGCTTGGATGCCTGTTTCCACCCCTCCTACCAGTCTGGATGAATATTTCTTCTTTAACTCCTTGGTTGTCAGACTTCCATACAGTTTGATTTTCTGGCAGTTCTGTTAATTTTTTGTTTTTAAATTTGTTGTTGTCTTTCTTTCAGCTGTACCAGGAGGCAAAGTGTATGTACCTATGCCTCCATTTTGGCCAGAAGTCCCCAGTGTTAATCCTCATGATATTGAATATAAGGCCTGCAAAGTCTTGCATGATATCTCCTTGCCCAACTCTCCAACCTCATCTGACCCCTCTTTCACCATTGTTTTCTCCATTCTAGCCACTGTGCTTCTTTAGAGACCTCTGCATTTGCCAGCTCCTTTCAGGCACTGTTTTTTTTACAGAAATTCTCACCTCTTTCCTCTATGTCTGGCTATTACTTAGTTTCAATGTCACTTATTCAGAGTGAGCTCCTTTGATGCCCTAATCTAAAGTAGCTCCTCTTGTGGTATTCCCTCAAAGTATCTTTTACTTTTCTAACATAGTATCATAATTTCAAAATAAACTATTATTTTTGCAACTACTTATTTAATGGTTGGCTCCCTTATTAGAAGGAAGCTCCATATAAGCAGGGAGTTTGACTGTCTTCTTTAATACTGTATTCCAAGTACCTTGAATGAATCTATCACAGAACTAGTCAAATGACAGTTAAGTGAATGAATGATATTTGATATAACACAATTCCAAAAGAATTTGGACAAGGCACTGATTTGTTCTAAATTAATCTAACCTGTGTTATTAAATTTGGCTAAAACTTACCAACTGTTTAATTGAATTACCTGTGGTATCATTTAGAGTATATAATACTACTTTTAATTGTTTTAACAAATGTCCAGCATATATTCAGAAGTCCTGTGCATTGATCACATTGTGTTCTTAGATTTGGTTGTTGAAAGAACTGGAAAATAATGCATATGAGATAGAATCTCAGAAACACTGATCATATTAAAAATGATTTATTTTAGAACAAATAGGAGAGTTTTGCAAGGTTAATAGCATACAAGTTGAACAAAGACAAATAAAAAACATTCCTATATATGAACAATAACCAAATAGAAAATGTAACAGAAAGAAAGATCCCATTGACAATAGCAAAAAAAAAAAAAAGCTCCATTGTTAAGTAGGAATAAATCTTATTTGAAGACATACTAGAACTTTATGGAGAAAATTGCAAAACATAAGTAAGGAATGAGAAGAAAAACATACAGCCATACATCTTCATGGATGTGGGGGTTCAATATCATAAAGCCATTTCTCTCAAATTAATCTAATATATTAAATGTTATTGCGGACTTCTGGCAAGATGGAGGAATAGGTGGATGCACCGTATCTCCTCGTACAACCAAGATTAGAAAAACAATAATTTACAACAATAATTTACTATCAGAATAACACCCAGATCCGGCAGAGGATTTATCTGAATGGAAGTTGGGCAGCCAAGAAGTTGAAGTAGACGTGTTCATCCGGACTGGTAGGAGAAGACGAACCGGGCGGGCGCGGGGCTGGCTTGGGTCGGCGGCACGCGGAGGTCGGGGGAAGGTTTGGTGCGAAATCGGCGCAAAAACCATCCGGGGGCGCAAGAAGGCAGCGGTGATCCCTGAGTATGCAAGCTGCGGCTGGCAGACCCAGAGGGGTGGCGATTGTGGACCAGGGCAGAACTTGCGGCCCAGAGGCCTAGACAAGGGTCTGAGTCCAGGAGAACGGAACTACCGCCATTGTTTTCTCCTGTCCCGCTCCCACCCCACCCCCACATATAACGTCACAATCTAGCGACTGGGGTGCCCAGCCCCAGTGAACACCTAAGGCTCCGCCCCCCCACCGTAACAAGAGCACCAGACCAAAAAAAAAAAAAAAAAAAAGGATAGACAGGGGGAAAAAAAGAATGTTTTCAACAAAGCAGATCAGTCCCCCAGGACTCATCCTTTTGAGCGACCAAGAATTAGCCAATCTATCAGATGCGCAGTTCAAAACACTGGTGATCACAAAGCTCATGGAACTGGTTGATTTTGGATGCAATTTAGATGAAAGGATGCAGGTTACCATAAAAGAGATGCAGGAAGATACGCGGAGGAGAGCCAATAGTGAAAGGAAGGAATATGAGTCTCAAAACAATACAGTGGACCAGAAGGAAGATAGAATCAACCAAGCAGGAAAGCATGATGAAATAAGAATTCAAAAAATTGAGGAAAAGATTAAGAGCATCCAAGACACCTTTAAACGTTCCAATATCCGATTTATAGGGGTACCAGAATCGGAAGGGGAAAAGCAACAGATTGAGCACGTATTTGAACAAATAATAAAGGAGAACTTCCCCAAACTGGCAAAGGGAACAGTCTTCCAAGAAATCCAAGGAGCGCAGAGAGCCCCAAAGAAGTTGGACCCAAGAAGAAACACACCAAGGCACATCATAATTACATTAGCCAAGGTAAAAACGAAGGAGAGAATCCTAGAAGCAGCAAGAGATAAGGGGACAGAAACCTACAAAGGAGTTCCCGTCAGACTGTCAGCTGATTTCTCCAAAGAGACCTTACAGGCAAGAAGGGGCTGGAAAGAAATATTCCAAGTCATGAAAGACAAGGACCTGCATCCCAGATTGCTCTATCCAGCAAAGCTCTCATTTAGAATGGAAGGGCAGATAAAGTGCTTCTCAGATAAGGTCAAGTTAAAGGAGTTCATCATCACCAAGCCCTTATTTTATGAAATGCTAAAGGGACTTATCTAAGAAAAGAAGATAAAGAAAAGACATGTATAGTAAAAGGACAGCAAACACAAATATTAACAACCACACCTAAAGCAAAACCAATAGAAACTAAGTAAACAATTAGAACAGGAACAGAACCACAGAAATGGAGGGCACATGGAGGGTTATCAGCAGGGGGGGTGGGAGGAGGAGAGAGGGGGAAAAGGTATAGAGAATAAGTAGCATAGAATGTAGGTTGAAAATAGATAGGGGGAGGGCAAGAATAGTACGGGAAATGTAGAAACTAAAGAACTCACAAGTATGACACATGGACATGAACTAAAGGGGGGAAATGTGGGTGGGAGGGGGGTACAGGGTGGAGGGGAGAGAAGGGGGGAAATGGGACAACTGTAATAGCATAATCAATAAATATATTTAAAAAATGTTATTGCAATACAAATCTAAAAGTGGGGAGACTTACTCTGTCAGATATGAAGACTTATTACAAAGCTTAGTAATTATAACAGTGCTCTATGTGTGCTACAGGGGACAAATATACCAATGGAGCAGAAAAGAAGGGTGCAGAAACATATTTAAACTTGGTATATGATTGAAGTTACATTACAGTACAGAAAGAATGAACTAACTATTCAATAAGTGGTACTGAGGCAACCAGCTATACACAAGGAACAAATAAAATTTAGATCCCAAATTCACACCACACACACACACAAAATTTTTCAAGTTGCTTTGAGATCTAAATGTGAAAAGCAAACTTTTAAAACTTTTAGAAGAAAAAAGATACCACTATAACCTGAAACAACAGTATTTCTTATATAAGTAACAAAATGTACATTTCATAGTTTATAGTTTAAATAATCTTGTCCACACTGTGCAAGATAATGTGCCCCAAATAAGTCTTTTTTTTAAAAAAAACTTTATTATTTATTTATTTTTTATCCTCACCCAAGAACATAAATCTTGATTTTAGAGAGAGGAGAAGCGAGGGAAAGAAACGTCAGTGTGAGAGAGAAACATTGATTTTTTGTCTCTCGTATGCGACCCAACTGGGACTGAACCTGAAACCTAGGACTGTGCTCTGACGAAGAATCAAACCCACAAACTTTTGGTTTACAGGATGACTCTCCAACCAACTGAACCACACTGACCAGGAACCAATTAAGTCTTTAAAAGGTTAATGTCCAGCATATATAAAGAACTACAAATCAATAAAACAGGCAAAAAGTCAATATGACTTGTTAATTTACAGAAAGCTTGAAGTGCCAATTAACATATAAAAGATATTCAATTTCACTCCTAATGAGGGAAAAATAGGTTAAAACCACAATGGGATGCATTTCAGACCTGTCATAAGAGGGGTGGAACTAGATTTGGTGCTGTCCAAAGCTTATGCAATTTGTGACGCTCACTTTAAGAAAAAGAATACAAAATTATAAGTACAAAATTAACTATAGGGCTTTTGAATGGGCCCAAACAAATGAAGAGGCCTGAAATTAAGCTTCATTTGTTTCATGGTAAATCTCTTCTGCATGAAATGCCTGAAAATGTCAAGGGTCATGAAGGACTCGGAGCAATAGGAGCTCTTTACTGTTGTGTGAATTGGGACAATTACTTCAGAGAGCCTTTGGCACTGTATTGTCAAGTTGAAGATACACACTTCTAAGACTTGGTGGTTCCACTCTTAAGTGTATATCCTTAAGAAATGTTGACATGTTAAAAAATGTTTGAAGCGCCAATATTTGTAACAGTGGGTAAAAAAGGAAATACCCTAAATTCCACTTACAAGACAATGGATTAGGGAATTAATGGTTTGTTCAAAAAATGGAATTTCACACAATGATGAAAAAATAATGTATTAGAGCTGCACATAGCAACATGAACTCATCTGACAAGAACTCATCTGAACATGACAAGGATAAATGGAATACAAAAGTTGTGAAAGAACAAATACAATATGGTTCTATTTATATAAAGTTCAAAAACATGCCAAAATGCTCATGATGCCCTGTCACTGACCAATCAGAGGAAACCATGACCCTGAGAAAGCACACCTGGAGAAACTCTCCCCAGAGATCTCCCCTAAGATTCCCACCTGCAAGAGAGATAAAAGCCTCAAGAGAAAGTATCCAGCTCTCTCTCTCTCTGGGCAGCAGCCTGCACCATTTCCCTCTTCTTCCCTTACTTCTTTCTTCACAAGAATGTGTTTCATAAACTCCAAGGCACCAGTCCACAACATTTTTGGCACCAGGGACAGGTTTCATGGAAGACAATTTTTCCATGGATGGGGTGGGGGACAGGGGGTTGAGGGGCAGAGACAGACAGTAGGTGGAGCTCAGGGCCCCTTGTCTCCTGCTGTGTGGCCCAGTTCCTAACAGGCCACTGACCTGTATAGAGTACAGGTTAGGTCTGTAGCTGCGGGCTAGGGACCCTTGTTATTAAGGCCATGGGCAGCGGTTAGTTTGTCCCCGGCTAATCCCTGAACTGGTGCCCAAAGTCCCCTTTTCTCTGACTTCCCAGTGAGCTAAGGCAGCTCAGCCTAGGCTCTCCTGTTTCTTTTCCTATGCTAAGCCCTTCCTTGTTTCACCATCCCCAGCTTTAATAAATGAATTCTCATAGTCAAAACAAAAACAGAATGCTTATGATTCATGGACATGTAGCAAATGTGTAAGAACAAGCTATGGTTGTAACAGTCTGCAATCCCACCAAAGTGCACTAGGGTTCCCTTTTCTCCACAACCTCTCCAACACTTGTTGTTTGTTGCTTTGTTTATGATGGCCATTCTGACCGGTGTGAAGTGGTATCTCATTGTGGTTTTAATTTGCATCTCTCTGATACTGATAGAGATACTGAGCATCTTTTTGTGTGTCTCTGGACCCTTTGTATGAGCCTTTCTTGGAGAAGTGTCTGTTCAAGTCCTTTGCCCATTTTTTAATGCGTTGCTTGTCTTCTTAGAGTGGAGTCATGTGAGTTCTTTATATATTTTGGAGATTAAACCCTTGGAAAACAGTATGGAATTTTCTCAGAAAACTAAAAATGGATCTGCCTTTTGACCCAGCAATTCCACTGCCAGGATTATATCCTAAGAACCATGAAGCACAACCAAAAGAATCTATGCACCCCAATGTTCATAGCAGCACAATTTGCAATAGCCAAGTGTTGGAAGCAACTTAGGTGCTCATCAGTAAATGAATGGATGAAAAAACTATGGTACATTTACACAATGGAATTCTATGCAGCAGAAAGAAAGAAGGAGCTCCTATCCTTTGTGACAGCATGGGAGGGAACTGGAAAGCATTATGCTGAACAAAATAAGCCAGGTGTTGAAAGAGAAATACCATATGATCTCACCTTTAACAGGAACCTAATCAAAACAAAACAAACAAACAAAATATAACCAAAGACACTGAAATAGAGAACAGGCTGACAGTGACCACAGGGGAGAGGGAAGGGAATTTTGGAGGAAAAGGGGAAGGGTTTGCAGGAACAGTATAAAGGACACATGGATAAAAACAAGGTGGGGGTGGAAATGGGAGAGAGGTGGGGAGGGCTGGGATGGTGGGTTGAGATGGGAGTAAAAGGCAGAAAATTGTACTTGAACAACAATTAAAATAAAAAAAAAAAGAACAAGAAATGGAATGACAAGCAAGAAGTTCAGGCTAGTGGTTACCTCTGTGGAGAAAGAAAATTTACTGGGGAGGACTATGAAGAAGGCTTTAACTGTAGGTGTAATATTTTATTTCTTTTTCTTACTGTAAATTCATCCCTCTCTCCCTCCCTCCCTTCCTCTCTTTCTTTCTTTCTTTCTTTCTTTCTTTTCTTCTTTCTTTCTATTGAAGATATGTATTAGTTTTCTAGGGCTGCCATAACAAAGTACCACAAACTAGGTGCCTTAAAACAACAGAAATTTACTTTCCCACAGATCTGGAGGCCAGAAATCCAAAATTAAGATGCCACACGTCTCTATTCCCTATGAGACACTGTGTAGAATCTTTCTTTGCCTCCTCCTAGTTTCTGGTGGTGGCTGTCAATCCTTGGCATTTCTTGTCTTGCAGCTGCATGACTCTACTCTCTGCCTCTGTCATCATGTGATATTCTCACTGTGTCTGTATTCACCTTTTATTATAAAGACACTAATCATTTTGAATTAAGGGCCCATTCTACTTCAGTATGACCTCATTTTAACTAACTGCATCTGCAATGACCCTATTTCCAAATAAGGTCAGTCCAAAATACTGGCAGTTAGGACTTTAACATATCTTTTTCACGGGGAGGGTAATTAGAGCCACAAGAAGCATGCAGTAAAATATACAGTTCTTAAATGTATATTTGAATGAGTTTTGACAAATGCACATACCAACTAGTATTAGTTTTCTGTAAAAATTTGATCTGGTAACAACTTACCACAAATGGTAGCTTAAAACAATATAAATTTATTATCTTATACTTCTGTAGATCAGAAGCTTCACATGGGTCCCACTGGGCTAAAATCAAGGTATTGATAGGACTGTGTTCCTTTCTAGAGTCTCTAGAGGAAAGTCTATTTCCTTGCCTTTTTCATCTTCTATAGACCACTCACATTCCTTGGCTCATACCTTTTTCTCCATCTTCAAAGCCAGCAATGTTATGTCTCTCTGCCCTTTCTTCTGTTGTCAAACTCTCTCTGACTATAGCTGGGAAAGTTTCTCTGCTTTTAAGGGCTCATATAATCTCCCCATCTCAAGGTCATTAATCTTAATAACATCTGCCAAGCCCTTCTGCCATAGAACATAACATATTCCCAGGTTTGGAGCAATAGGGCGTGGATATCTTTGGGGGCCATTATTCAGCCTGCTGCACCATGTAACACCCGCCTCATCAAACTATAGAATATTTCCAGCACCCCAGAAAATTCTTTCATGCTTCTGGACAGTCAGTCCCAGCCAACCTCCATAAGCAACTTCTGTTCTGAGTTCTATCATTTTCCATTAATTTGGCCAGTTTTAGAACAACATGTATGTTGAATGACAGTATGCTCTGTTTTGGGCATCTTCTGTCTCATCACATAATATTTTTAAATGCCAAAAGGTGTATGTATTTAGTACTATTACACCAGAACATGTACAGAATGTTGACGCAATTATACAAATATATTAATTCTCCAAAATGGGATATTTCAACAGATCTTCTTGGTTAATGAAATATAAAACATAATAATACTTGCAAGTATACAACTGACATAAAAACCTAAATAATTGTTTTTCAAGAAACAATGTATAAAATGGCATTTGACCACAAATACTGAGTGTTTGAATCACATTAACAAAATGAAAAAATTAAACAGTGGGTAATCATACATAAAAATTGAATGTAATGAAACATACTGGGTTTATTACTTAAATAGCAATAAGCCATAATAAAAAACTTCCACAAACTGCCAAATGTATTCACAAACCTTATTTCAGTAATAGAAATATCCACAATAAAGAAATGCAGGGTCAGTGCAGCTTCTTAACAATGTAACCTGGGAATTAAGTGTCCTGCATTTTGCTCAGCATTAAATTATTGAGATGAAGGCAAGAAAAATATCTACCAATAGGAGAACAAGATGCCTACTACTAAGGAAATCACATAATTATCAAATGGGAAATAAAGGGGATGATAGGGTGAAAGGTTAATAAAAGCAATAGCCTAAGAGGTCTGATGGACTTCAAAGAGCTACAGGAAAATGCAAGAATCTGTGTGAACCTGAAAACTAATGAGTGTCCATGGTGAAGGAGTTCATGTGAAAGTTTGTGGAATCTGTTGTTTGAGGGAATTAACATCAAATTTGTGTTTAGTTGCAACCTGTTTTAGGTGGGCAGAGCCAGAAGTCAGAAAAATATGCTGTAAGTTATGCCCACTTGTTCCCTTTCACTCTGTCTCCTGATGGCATAGGAGATTTGAAACTCACGGCTTCTTCTCTTCTGCCTTCCAAACCCCATGTGCCTTTTCCCCCCATGAACTTTAACTCATAACTATAAATAGAAAAACTCTGGGCTATAGTTTTCCACCTTGTGCAAGGTGACAACACAAGTTCATGTTGTGGAGCAATTTGGACATGAACTTTCATTTTCATGCCATGGGCTTTCTCTTTGTAATCTTGTTCCATTACCAACCAAGATCAAGAATGATCAGCAGAGGTAAAATTGTGAACATAATCAGACCAGACTGTTTTCTTCCAAGAACTCCCACTAATTACTAATTTCTGTGAGAAACACAGATATGATATGCACTACAAACAATATGAAAGATACGTTTCAATCACAATGGCTGAAGGGGATAATATATGTCGAGTCAGTAAATTCTAGCATCTGTAACAAGGGACCAGAAAAAAAACTTCAGCAATACACGTCTCATGTCATGATCACATACTGGAAACACAGTAAAAAATATCAATCAACTTTTCATGTAAAAATTATATTATTACACATGAAAAAATACCCAACTTATTACCCGTCTCAAAAAGATATTGCAGTGGAAATGAGACTAATATATAACTGTATAATTATTTAAGCAGAGTATATGTAGCGTAGGAAGTAAGGGACATAAGAGCATATTTATTAAATATTCACATCAGGAACATGAACTAGAAGTAGACTGGGATTTTTATTAATAATAAGTCATTTACAAAGGCAAGTCCATATTCATAATAATTATAAGATTACTGTCCTGCTCTGAGTTTTTACGTAGAAAATAAGAGAAACTCTGCAGATTCTGGCACATTGTTTCCATTCATAAGGTTTGTCTCCAGTGTGTTTGCTCACACTTAAAATGTCTTAAGAATGAACGTGCTCTCCTATAGTTCTTACCTTCAGTTTTTTCTATGTGTGCCATCATATGTACTTGCAGGCTGTGGATTGCATGAATGATTTCCACAAGTTTTACATTCATAAGGTTTGCCCCAGGATGTTTCTCACATGTTCTCAAAGATGGGAGTGAGAACTGAAGGCCTTCCCATACTCTTTGTATTCTAGGGCTTCTCTCATCTGTATTCTTGCATGTACTCAAAGGGAGGCATGACAAGAGAAGGCTTTCCCACAATCCTTATTCATGGGGTTTTCCTTCACTGTGCCTTCTCATGTGTCATTGCAGTAATGAAAAATAACTGAAATCTTTCCCTACACTCCTCATTCTAGTGTCCTTCCCAGTGTGCATTCTTGCATGTACTTTAAGGTAGGCATGATACCTAAAGGTTTTCCCACACTCCTTATATTCACAGTGTTTCTGCCCAGTGTGTGTTCTCAAATGCTCTTGCAGGTTGTGGAAATCCTGAGTCTTTCCTATCCTCCTTACATTTTTAGTGTTTCTCCTCACTGTGTGTTCTCACGTGATATTTAAAAAAGCTTAGCTGACTGAAGATTTTCCCACACTCCTTACATACATAGGGTTTCTCCCCACTGTGCATTCTAACATGTACTTGAAGCTTGCGGTGAAAACCGAAGACTTTCCCACATTCCTTACACACATAGCAGTTCTCTCCACAGTGGATTCTCACATGTTTTCCCAGATATGAAGAATATCTGAAGACTTTACACAGCTTCCATTCATAGGATTTCTCTCCACTGTGCATCCTTATGTGTTCTTGAAGGAAGAGCAGCAGAAAGATTTTCTTACGCTCAAATTTATTTTTTTTACTGTGCAAGTTGTTCATGCATCTCTTAGATTCACCTCCAGTCTCCTGACATTGATAAGGTTTCTCCACAAAGTCTGTTTCCTCAATAGTCCTTAGGCCCAAGACACAACTGCAGATTTGCCAACATTCCTCACAAGGGTAGGGTATGTATCCAGTTTGAGATCTTTCCTGATGCAGAAGAAAAGAATGTTCCAGGGACTTTTCCACACATAGTGCATTCACTGGGTTGAATTCCAGTCAAATATCTCTCATGCACAGAAAGATTTGTAATTGGATTCAGGGTGTGATCACATGGATAAGCTTCATTAGTTTCATGCTTCTACAAGGCATCTCCTATGTTAGGTGCTCATCTCCATTATTATTATACAACTGGTTTTCACCAAAAACTGACCAAAAATAATTTCTTGTAAATCTTACTGTTTTCTCTTCAATGAGTATTTTATTGTTCAAAATATTCCCCTGAGAACAAGACTGGTTTTAACTTGAGTGCAATAATCTAGAAACTGTTCCTCCTGATGGTTTCTGCTGTATTCTTGCTGGTAGACAGAGAGGCCCTAGATGAAGTCTTTCTCCTGGATCCAAGCTAGCAATGGGAGATAAAATGGCACCTGGCTGCTCCTGCACAAAACACACTGAAGATAGGTTTCTTCCAGTCTCCAGCATCACATCTTTATAGAGCTTCCTCTGGGAACAATTCAGCAAAGTACACTCTTTCCAGTGAAGTTCACAGCCACATCTGCAAAGACTACTGGATTCATCTCCACACTGCTCAAGAAACAATGCCCCATGGCTCTTGGCCAGGGCAAGTGAGAGCAATGGTGATGGAACACCTGGGGTTGCATACAGAACACCCACTGGAGCACTGCTGTGGAACCTGTGTATAGTTTTTGGGTTCATCTATATTATGTGTGTCAGTTGCCTATTTTTAATCATTGAATAGTATTCCATTTGTATGAATAAGCAAAAATTGGTTTATATGGATCTTGTTGATGAATAGTTGAGTTTCTTCCAGTCTGGGACAATTATAAACTTTCTTGTACAGGTCCTTTTTAGACACATGTTTTAATTTCTATCGAGTGAAAACCTAGAAGAACTCTGGGTCAAGGGATAGAAATATGTTTAGCTTTATATGAAATTGCTAAATTGTTTTCCAAATGTGGTTTTTACCAATTTAAATTCCCAGCATCCATGTATGGGAATTCCAATTACTCTCCATTTTTTTTCAACATTTGGTATTATTGATGTTTTTTGGTTCTAGACATCAGGTAGGCATTTGTTTTATTTCTTTAAAAAAGTATTTTCTCAGCCATGGCTGGTGTAGCTCAGTGGATTGAGCACGGGCTGCAAACCAAAGTGTCGCAGGTTCAATTCCCAGTCAGGTACATGCCTGGGTTGCAGGCCATGACCCCCAGCAACCACACATTGATGTTTCTCTCTCTCTCTCTTTCTCCCTCCCTTCCCTCTCTAAAAATATATAAATAAAATCTTTAAAAAAAGTATTTTCTCCCCTCCAACAACATGGTAATATTCCTCAAAAGATTGATAAACTATGGTGGTATAAGTTAGGAAACCATTTTTAATACTATTGAATGATTATGACTTAGAAGCACTTTGTAAAAATTAGTAGCATTGGGACCTTAATATAATAAATTTATTGATTTATACATATGTCTTATGAAACAAATGTTTTTCTCTCTTCAAAATTTAACCTTGTAATTGACATGATGCCTTGAAATAAATATTCTTGGTTTTGCAACTTGGTTCCACTTCCTGAATATAGGCTGTGTTTTATTTATCTTTCAATTCCTAGTGTGTGGCACAGTGCTGGGAATAGAACCAATGCTTAATAAAATGGTTGAGTGAGTAAACAAACAAATAAGCATATCTATTTAAAGCACAAAGATAAAATATTAGAATTATTTATCTTTCTTTTAATAGAAAACCACAGTTTATAAATTAGTGCTGAAATCTTAATTTGACCCCAGTTATAAATGTGGGTTGAGATAAAACCTCTTTTACCACACATCCCAGGGTTCCAATGTGGGGAAATAAAAGCCTCAAATCCTCTGACTGAAAAAATCTGTGGAGGTTGAGGCAGTAGGAGAAACTCCCAGCCTTACAGGAGAGTTCATTGGAGAGGCTCACAGGGTCCTTGACTGTACACAAAAACACCCATCTGGGAATTACCACCAGAAGGGCCCAATTTGCTTATGGGTAGCAGGGGAATAAATGGGAGAGAACGATGGGACAACTGTAATAGCATAATCAATAAAACATATTTAAAAACAGCCAATTTTATTTTATTCCTCATTTATGATGGAAGAAATCTGTTGAATTTAAGAAGGAAATTAGCATTTTTGGAAAAGAAAATCAGGGACTTTTGATGTCCATAGTCTCCTGAAACACCACATTTTACATCTACAAGCTTGTTTCAGTTGTGATATCATGACTCATAACACTTTTGAGATAGATGGGTGTCTTTGTATCTAGTGGCTTAGTATTACCCTATTCTGCAGCTCTGATAGGCATGGCCTCCTGGCTGTACTGAATTCTACTAGAAGTAAGAATGTCTGGTTAAAATTTTCATGAGTCAAATTCAATTTAAATGTAACAGAGTGCCTATATGGATACCAAGATCTGTGGTTAGAAATCAGGACCCTGTTTAAAGCTCTGCAAAAATTGTGTGTGTGTGTGCACGTGCACACAAGTGTGAAATTTTCAGGTAAGGTGGGTCATAATTTTCATCAGATTTTAAAAACCAAGAAGTATGAAAAATCACAGAGTAGTCATATTCAAATATTGTGGCTACATTGATTTGTGTGTTATGTCAATTTCTGTATAACAATTAGTGGACTCATTTAAATAATTAACTTGATTTTTCTTTTTCTGAGTTGACCTTTCAAGTGTTTGGCAGAAAAGATCAAAACAAATTTCCTGGCACAATGCAGGTGCACCCCCAAACAGCATTGACAAAATGGGCAGAAATTACATTAGGAGGCAAATGTCTTGTCATGGAGAGAAAAAAAACTTTACCTCCCTTAGATTTACTATTATATCTAGACTTCAAATCACACTGATTTTTCTAATAGAATCCAGGCTGCCTTCTCAAAGGCTCAGTCTGTCCATACAGAATAGGTAGGCATGAAATAGTCAGGGGGCGGTTAAGAATAGTATAGGAAATGGAAAAGCCAAAGAACTTATATGTACAACCCATGGACATGAACTCTGGGGACAGAGAATTCTGGAGGGTAAGGGGGGCAGTTCAGGGATGAGGGAGATAAAGGGGAAAGAAAAATTGGGACAACTGTAATAGCATAATCAATAAAGTATACTTGAAAAACAGAATATTATTTTCTGTTTCCTTGAAGAGTTAGGAAATGAGGCAGTTACTCTTTTGCACTTCATAAAGACTGACCTCAAAAGGATTCCAATCTATTAAAGAAAATAATTCCCAGTTTAATAAGAGTTTCTATTAATTCCTCTTAGTGTCAAGATGAAACCAGACACCAGGTGGAAACTCAAATTTTAGAATGAAGAGAAAAGAGTAAAACTAACCAGTAATCACCATTCAGAAGCAAATTAAACTTTCGGATGTCTTTTATTTTAGTCAAACTTAAGACAATTTAGAAAAGAGTACAAAAGGAAAAGAAGAAACAATACTAGAGAATGTAATCCAAGAGAAACTCTTAGATCAGAGTGACCTAGTGCAGCCACCGTCACCCTCAGATGCATTTGGGGGTGAGGCATAGTTGAGGAAGGGTGTGGGTGGTGATGCTGAAACATTTACAGGAAGTACACTTTGTACAAACTTGAAAACAGTCACCTGGGGCTCATGACTCTTATTCCAAGCATAAATTACATTTTCATTATTGCTTATGTTTTTTTTAGATTTGTTTATTATATGCAGCCATGTGACAAAACTTCTTGTAGCAATATTGGAATAGAGAATTGCATTTTATATTTAAACATAATGTTACAACCTTTGGTCCTCATCATTCCTGGCCTCCTTCCAATTGCTAGTCTTCATTTCAGAGGTGGGACTCCCAGTAAAATCATGGGTGTGGAGAGTACATTGGGGTAGCATGGCCAGACTGATCCTTTGAAACTTCCTTTCCCTTTACTGCCAATATTATTTAACATTTTGGAACTGAGTCAACTCCATCTTGCAGGGAGTTTAAAGAGCTGACTGGATTCTGCACTAGCCTCATCATGGTAGAATTTTCTAGTAAACAGTAAAGGTTTCTAACACAGATGTTGTCCACAAAACTTCTAACATTTGGATAACAATAAGATGGAATTAATCCATTTTTATATTTCTGGCAAATCAAAGGGCCTCTTTTGGCCATTTGCCTAGTTCTTGATACAACATGTTACACTTTTCACTTTCTTCCTGAAATTCTGTTGTCTATAATTTTGACTACTCTTGATTCTCTGTTTTTTTATTCAGTCTCCATATTGTTCTTTGTGCCACCACTTCTGTCCCCAAGGGTCAGTTTTGTTCTCTGCTTTTCTAACTCTAAATTCACTCTTCGAAAGAACTTTTTTCTCTCTGTGGTCATGATTCCAAAATCAGCATCTCTATTGTTCCCCTTCATTCAAATGCAGATCTTGTACTTCTAACCACCCACACGAATGCTCCCTTTACTCTACCTTGTGGGTCCTCAAATAGAATGTCTAAACTTTCATGTAGCTACTTAAAACTATAGTATAGGAACGTTATTCATGTGTCAGTCTTGCAAGATGAAAAAGTTTAGAAATATTCATTCTAATGAGAGTGTGGAGAATCAGGGCCCCTTGTGTTCTGTGAGTACAGGTGTTTACTAGTACACGCTATTTATTTTGCAGTATTTAAAAGACATTTGTTAGGGGGGTTGTGGAGGTGGAGGGATCCAGCAAAAAAGAAAAAGGACTCATGGACACCGACAACAGGGTGGTGACTTCAGGAGGATGGGTGGGTGGCAGTGGAAGAGGGTATAAGGGGGATAAATGGACATGGCAAAAAATATAATAAAAATAATGAAAAAATAAAAGAAAAAATTTATTAAAATTTAACAAGACATATTATTTGGCCTAACTTTTCTACTTCTCTAAGAATTTATCTTAGAGATACATATTCACAAATATATTTAAAAATTGCATATAAGAATTTGCATTGCAGCAGTGTTTTTTAAAATTCTTTTTTCTTTTTAAATTACAGTTGATATACAATGTTATATTCATTTCAGGTGTACAACCCTGTGATTAGACATTTATATAACTTATGAAGTGATCACTCCAATAAACCTAGTACCCATTTAACAGCATACATAGTTATTACAATATTATTGACTATATTCCCTATGATGTACTTTACATGCCTGTAACTATTTTGTAACTACTAATTTGTACTTTTGATACCTTCATAGAGTAGGTCTTGCTTCAGTGAGGTTTTGGTGTCTGCCAAGTTTGCCCCTTGACTGTGTTGCTCATAGAGGTGGTAGGGTTGTAATCCAGCATGGACTGAAGCTGTCCACAGAGTACACTGGTTTTGGGGCCTCCTAGGAGGTACAAGATCAGCCATCACCTGTGTCCTGCACAGGGCCACTCAACATGAGCTACAGAGTGATCTGCAGATGGCTGCCACTTGTGCTGGGCTGGAGGTACCTGGGAGAGGCTGGCTGCCACTAATGCCAGGCCTGTGGCCACTTAGCATGAAGTATGAGGTACACAGAGACCAGATGCTGCTTGTTTGAGAGATTTCAGAAAAGTCCTCAGCATGACTCAAGAGAGGCTATTTGTAAGGAAAAGTCACTGAAAACAGCTTGGGTGGGCCTGGAAGTTGGGTAGGGCAGGGTTTCTGGGAATCATCAGGACAGGGCAAATGGTGGGAGCCAGGCTGATGGAGACTCAGATATGGTGAGTTTGCCAGCTCTGTGTGGGAAGGGCTCAGCAAAAGAACAATGGCCATTGTTCTCACTTCTGTGTGGAAGAAAGTCTACCCTTCAGCCCTGTCCTGATGCCAGACAATTCAGTTCCTCCTTGTATGTCCCTGCTGTCTTTCAAGGTGCTGCTGCAGTGCTGAAGCTCAGAGAGAGTGAGTCTAGTAAGTCCATGTGTGGGCCCTTTAAGAGGAACACCTGGGACTCCAGAAGCCCTCCATCTCACTCAGTCACATCTTGGCTGGGTTTTATAGGCAGAAATTTTGAGGTCTTCTCTTCCTGTAACTGGAACACTGTGCTGGGGTTTCTGATGTGAGGCTAGGACCCCCCCACTCCTCAGGGGACACCTCTGCAGCCAAGAAATCACTCCCAATTTCTAACCAGCACACATGAGTGTGGGACCAGCTTGTTCGGAGTCTCTTCCCCTCCCACCAGTCTCAGTGTGGCCTCTTATTTATATCCTTAGTTATAGGGCTTCTGTTCAGCTAGATTTTAGATGGTTGTGAATGATGGGCATTCTATAATTTGGATGTGATTGTGGGAGGTGCCAAGTACCACGTTTAAACTACTCAAGCATCTTGACTGGACCCCCGTAACAATGTTTTGTACAGCATTTTTCCTGTCACTCTTGTGTACCCTTGTTCATAGCATATGCAGCTACCAAGTTAATTTTCCAAACAATAACAGTGACAATATCCTACAAAAGCAACTCCATTATTTAATCCCATTAATCCCACCAATCAGGAACAGACTTGTCAAATATAATATACCCATACAATGACTATATTATATATAGCCTTTTAAAAAGAATAAGGCACATCTGAAAAGCTTTAACTTAAAAATATACTATTAAAGGCAATATAAATAACAGTTGGTACAGTATGATCATATCTGTGAAAAAGAAACTTTCAAGAAAGAATACACAAGAAGGAGTTAATAGTCACTAAGTTTTGAAAGTAGAATTGGAAAGAGGAGGGAGAATATTTTCCTTTTCATATTATATTGGCTGATTTTTGAAAATACTAACAGTTTTATTAATAACATTAAAAATGACTTTTTTCTTTCTTACAAATTCATCTTGTTAACTTTGTCCACATCATCATTCCTCTATCAACCTGATTTAAAGGCTTGGAACCAGTTTGTTTCTCTTTTTTTAAATCCTCACCCTAAGATATGTTTTTATTGATTTTTAAAGGGAGAGGAAGGGGGAGAGAGAAACATTGATTAGTTGCCTCTTGCATGTGCACTGAATGGAGATCAAACTCCCAATCTAGGTATGTGCCCTGACCAGGGATTGATAAAACCCACAGCCTATTGGTGTATAGGACAACCCTCCAACCAATTGAGATACCTGGCCAGGGCTCATCTTTCATTTCTAGCACATAGTATGATCTCAATAAATACTGCTTCCCATCTTCTTTCTAGACATTTTCCCTGTCACTCTTGTGTACCCTTGTTCATAGTATATGCAGCTACCAAGTTAATTTTCCAAAAAAAAAAATATACTACTTTCATCATTAAGCCCCTTTGTTAATTTCTTTTTATATTATAACTCAACCCTGGAATCACAGACTGGACAAGTAGACAGCATCATTACTGCTGGTGAGCCATAGAGGCTTTGGATAATTTCTTCTGGAAGGAAGAGACGTTGCTATGTATGTCACCCTGGGTCCATAGTAGTAAAGCTGGGGGCTCCTCCTGGAGCAAAGTTTCCCATAGTCAAACCTCTTAACTTCCCATCCTGAGATCTTCCTGTAAATTCTCATTGATCTAATTTGAGTATAAATCAATGGGTAAATAGATAAAGCCCCAAGTTTTCTACTTGGTACTCAAAATCTTGCATCAAGATCTTGCTCTGTCATATCTATTTTTTCTACTTTTCCTTCATCAAGTCAATTCAATTCTATACTGTGTTTCACATGTTCACATTCTATTATCACTTCTTTTAGCACAAAAGTTTCATATGCTTATTGTAAAAAAAAGTATTACATTTTATGGAGCTATACAAAGTAAAAAGGAAAGTCTCTCTTACTACCCCAATTTTACTTGTCAAAAAACAAAGCTGATCAAGAGCTAGTTAAAATAGAATTTGGGGTTTTGTCAATAGATTTAGGTAAGAACAGAAAATATAATAATAATTTACCTTTTGTGCCTGTTTTAAAAACATTGGCCTTTGAAGATTTTTAAAGGGTTTGCGGGTAACAAAGCAAAAATTCTATTTTTCTTCTGGGTGTACTCATAGGATGGACAGACACTGCTATTCCAGTTGGTGAAAACAGAGGAACCAGAAGTGAATAGTAGCTAAAATGAGCAGAGCATAGGAGGTTTCCAGAACCAACCAAAGCTTGGATAAAAGGAGGTACCATCTGGTACAACCAGGTATTTAAGACCTCAGGTTCTCTTTTCTTTCCACATGACCAACCCCCAGGCTCTCCCCATTCCAGTGTGCATGGCTGAATGGTGGGCTTCTCTTACTTCACTTGACATAAGTCATTTTACAGGAACCACTCTGCCTCCTGAGCCCCAGGCACAATAATTTCTAGGAGCACTCAACTGTCCCCTCAGAGCCTCACTGTTAATCTCCCCAAAAATCTCCATAGGCCCTCTGAAGTAAGTGCAATTCTTATACTTTGCTTATTAGATTGCATTGGCAAGTGATTTGTGTACACATTAAAAGTATATTATTGTATAGTATATAGAAATGTCAATTAGAGTTGATTATGTGATGCTGTGGCCATTTCTAGAAAAAAAATATAACATCAAGCATTTGATTACAAATATAACCCTGCTATTGCAGCATTGTTCCTATGAGAAAGTCAGATTCAATCCACAATCTTTTGATTTATTATACCTTTTTGAGTAAGGTAACCCATTGTAAGTTTAAGAACTGCTTGTACTAGTATTACCACTTGTAATCATTGGATGTTTGTTGAATTCATTATAAGGAGATTGAGTTGGTTAGTACTGCCAACTTGGATACCATGTAATCAAAATTTTAGGAACACAGTGGAGAGAACACACAAGTCATGGGTAGTTGGGTATGAAAGGAAAAATATGACTCTCTTGAAAAAAGGAGTTTTCTTAACGCAATTCACTAATGTTAATTAATAATTGACTTTTAGGTATTTGCACTTAGTGTTGCATTATTTTTTTTAAAAAAAATAGCAAAGAGGATTCTCATTGGATTTTCTGTAAAGTTCCAGTAACATTAAAAAATATTTTACGAGGAGACCTATCTGATCCAACCTAAACCCAGCAAAGAAAAGAAGCTAAGATCAGATGACAGGCTATTGTGAAGTCTACATACCTTAAAGACATAATTGTTAGCTCAAAACTCATTATTTTACTTTTAATTTAGATTAGTTACCAACCCTAAATGTTATCTTCTACTTCTTTGCACGTTTATAGAGCTCTGAAAATCTCCAAAGAATGTTCCATCCATTACCTTGTCTTCCCAACTCTCTCAACTCTATGAGCCTCATCTTGTAATGGAGGGCCAGTGTAACACCCATGATCATGTTCTGTTCATGACTGTAGAGATTGCAGACAGTAGCCAGTTCTTTTGTGTTTTTCCACCATTTGTCAACCTGGAGCCTCTTCTTTTTCTTTCCAAGGAGACTGAGTTCTACATTCATGTGATTGAAGTTCTTCTGCAGGTTGCCTCTAGGGCCCTTAACAATAACCATGTATCCCTTCAGAGTGATGTTGACACTTTTTTGAATGTCAACAGTTTGATTGCTGAGAATGGTCTTCATTTGCATAGTAGATATGGAGAACAAAAAAGTCCTGTAGAACATATTTAATATTTGCTCTCAGTTTCAGTAGTGCCTTTACTCTTATCTAGCTAAAGCCTGGTTTGGAAGTGTGTATGTTTCTGTAGGTGTAAAAGGATAGGCAGGGTGCTGGTTTCTCTCAGAAAATCTGTTTCTAGCAAGAGGCATGGAGGGCAAGAGGAAAGTAGCCTTGGCTCTGGTGCTGCTCCATTCAATATCACAGAGTTGCACATTGGCTGTTTTTTTCACTCAGCTACCAAAGCAATGTTTTGGTAAATAAAGATTTGTCTATATAGGGGGGACCCCCCAAAAATCAGAATTATTTTCTAGAGGGTGGGCCCCTTGTAGTACAGTCTTCCCCCACTGGGTGAGTATCCTAGGAACTCATTTCTATCAGTAACCAGTTGGTTTGTTGTGAGAGGCTGTATTCACCTTCAGTGACTTTTTTAAAAGATTCTTTCAGTGTGTTTGCTCATTTCATAATGGGTGATTTATGAGCACACCTGCCCACACCATGCTCAGTGTTCAACAGTTTTTGACCAAAAATGGCATGATATGCATGCCCCACCATCTCTATTCACCCAATCTGACTCCAGGCAACTTTGTTTTTGTTTCCCTGGATGAAAAAATTCCTCAAAGGGAAATGTTTTGCTGATGTGGAAGAGATGAAGCAAAAAATGGAAGAAGCACTAAAAAGCATCAAAATTGACAAATTCAAAAACTGTTTTGAGCATTGGGAAAAAATGTTTCAATAGGTATATTGCATGAAATGGAGAGTGCTTTGAAGGTGACTGAAGTTTAAACATGTAAGAATAAATACACAATTTTTTAATATATAAGTTCCTTTTGGGGGGATCCTCTTTCATGTAGTTCCTCTTTCTGACCATGCTGTTAAGATATTAACTGAGGATTCAAGATAGCTGCACAGTGTCTGGGATCTCTGTCCACTTGCTCCCAAACCTGTACCAGCCTTCCAGCTAACCACAGGGCAATCAACTTGAAAATCTAGCAGAGAGTGAGTGAGACCGAGTGTGAGTGTGAGTGAGTGTGTAAGTGGACAAGAGTGCAGGAAGTGTGAGTGTGTGGGCAAGAGCCTACCTATCTGCAGGGCACTCAGGAGCAAGTGGTCTTGGCTTTCCTGGTGGAGCAACTGCTGCTGCCACTGCCCAACCTGGCACTTCTGACTGCACAGATTCAGGGTGGCTGTGGGTTGGCTCAGGAGCTGTGAGCTCTAGGGGCAGAGAGAGATGGCCGGCAAGGTGTTGGCTACAGAAAAAGCAAGGCAAGAGCAAGGCCCATGCAAGACTGAGAATCACTGTACCATGGCCCTGTGTTGTAGTATCACTGCAAGACTCCTACCAGTGCCAACCAGAAAAAAACCATAGAGAAACTTTATCTACAACTGTCAGAGGCTTTGGCAGGCTGTGTCTAGCCCTGACCAAGAGAGATGCTGTGGTTTTGTGGGGGGAAGAATGTGGAGAACCCCCAATTGAAAGAAAAAGAAGAACCCTCAGAAAGAGTATTAAATAAAATTAAATAAAAATAAAATAAAATTGATACAAACTATCAGACATTGAGTTCAAAATAATGGTTATAAGGATGCTCAAGGAGCTCAGTGACAACTACAAGGAACTCCATGGAAGCTATGAAGAACTTACTGGGAACCACACCAGCATGAAAAAGTACATAGAGACTATCAATAGGAGCCAGGAGGAAATGAAGAATACAAATCTAAAGTGAAGAATACATTAGAAGGAATTAAAAGCAGGCTAGATGAAGCAGAAGATCAAATCAGCAAGCTGGAGGACAAAGTGGAAAAATTCCCAGACTGAGCAACAAAATGAAAAAGACTCAGAAACAATGAAGAGGGTTTAAGGGAGCTGCTGGACACCATGAAATGCAATAATATTCATATCATAGGGAAATCAGAAGGAGAAGAGGAGTAAGATATAGAAAACCTGTTTGAAAAAGTAATAACAGAAAACTTCCTAGCCTTGATGAGGAAAAAAGTGACACAAATAAAGAAAGCACAGAACATCCCAACCAAAATAAACCCAAAGAGGCCCACTCCAAGACACATTGTAATTACAATGGCAAAGTTTAAAGACAAAGAGAGAATCCTAAAGGTAGCAAGGGAGAATCAGCTAATAACATACATGGGAACTCCAATAAGGCTATCAAATGATTTCTTAACAGAAATACTATAAGCCAAAGAGAATGGTAATAAGTATTCCAGGTAATGAAAAGCAAAAGCCTACAACCAAGACTACTCTATCTAGCAAGGCTCTAATTTAAAATGGAAGGCAAAATAAGGAGTTTCCCAGACAAAAAAAAAAAAAGGCTGCAAAAACACATCTCCATTAAACCTGTACTGCAAGAGATGCTGAAGAGACTGCTTTAAGAAGATGAAGAAAAAGAGAGAGAAAGAGAGGAACACAGATACAAAGGGGAAAATGGCTATGAATAAGCACCTATCAATAACAACCTTAAATGTAATGGATCTAATGCTCCAACCAAAGAAATGGGGTAGCTGAATGGGTAAGGAAACATGACCTGTATATATGCTGCCTTCAAGAGACCCACCTCAGAACAGAAGATCTGCACAGACTAAATGTGAAGGGATAGAAAAATTATTCCAAGCAAATGGACATGAAAAAAAAGTTGGTGTAGCAATACTTGTATCAGACAAAAAGACTTCAAAACAAAGGTCATAAAAAGAGACAAAGAACATTACATAATACTTAAGAGAGCAATCCATCAGAAGGTATAACTCTTGTAAACATATATGCACCTAACATAGGAGCACCTGAATATATAAGGAAAATCTTGGAGAACTTCAAGAAACATATCAATAACAACACACTCATAGTAGGGGATTTTAACACCCAATTGTCGACAATGGATACATCTTCCAAGCAAAGAATTAACAAGGATATTGTGGAATTGAACAACACTCTAGTTCAAATGAACTTAATCAATATATACAGAACTTTTCACCCCAATGAAGCAAAATGTCTATTCTTTTCAAATGCACATGACACATTTTCAATGATAGACCACATGTTAGAACACAAAACAAGCCTCAGCAAATTGAAGAAAATTGAAATCATATTGAACAACTTCTTGGATCACAATGTCTTAAACTAAAAATCAACCTCAAGAAAAAAACTCAAAAACATTCAAATACATGGACACCGAATAACATGCTATTAAATAATGAATAGGTTAACAATGAGATCAAGGAATAATTCAAAAAGTTTCTGGAAACAAATGAAAATGAACATACAACAGCTCAAAACCTATGGGACACAATCAAGGCAGTCCTGAAAGGGAAGTTCATAGCAATACAGGCCTACCTAAAAAAGGTAGAAAAACCTCAAATAAACAACCTAACCCTATGTGTACAAGAACTAGAGGAACAACAACAAAGCCTAACTAAGTACAGGAAAGAGATAATCAAAACCAGAACAGAATTAAATGACATAGAAAATAAAAGAGCAATTTAAAGGATCAATAAATCCAGGAGCTTGTTCTTTAAAAAAAATAAACAAAAATCAACAAGGCTTTAACCAAACTCATCAAAAAAAAAAATGAGAGAGAGAGAGAGAGAGAGAGAGAGGAGACCCAAATAAATAAAATCAGAAACAAAAGGGGAGAAGTTACAACAGATACCACAGAAATACAAAGGATTGTAAGAAATTACTATGAACAACTATATGCCAAGAAATTGGACCGCCTGGGAGAAATGGACAAATTCCTAGAAACATACAATATTCCAAAACTGAATCAAGAAGAAGCAGAAAGCCTGAGTAAACTGATAATAACTAGTGAAATTGAAGCAGTAATCACAAAGCTCCTGGTCCTGGGTGGCTTCACAGATGAATTTTACCAAATAAAATATACTTAAAAAATTAAATGACTGCATAATAAAAAAAAAACAGAGAACTAACTCCTATCCTGTTCAAACTATTCCAAAAATTTCAAGAAGAGAGAAGACTCCCCAACTCATTTATGAGGCCAGTATTATCCCAATTCCAAAACTCAGTAAAAACACAATAAAGAAACTACAGGCCAATGTCTCTGATGAACATAGATTAAAAAATTCTGAACAAAATATTGGCAATCGGGACCCAGAAATACATGAAAATGATTATACACCATGATCAAGTGGGATTCATCCCAGGGATGCCAAGATGGGTACAATATTTGCAAGTCAATAAACATAATATATCACATAAACAAAATGAAAGACAGAAAGCACATGGTTATATAAATAGATGCTGAAAAAGCACTTGACAAAATCCAGCACTCATCATAAAAATGCTCAGCAAAGTGGGAATAAAGAGAGCATACTCAGCATAATAAAGACCATATGTGAGAAACCTACAGCCAATATCAATCATACTCAATAGGAAAAACCTAAAAGCTTTCCCCTTAAGATGAGGAACAAGACAAGAGTTTCCACTTTCACTACTTTTATTCAACATAGTGCTTGAAGTTTTAGCCACAGAAAAGAAAAACAAATAAAAGGCATCCAAATTGGAAAGGAGGAAACAAAGCTGTCATTGTTTGTGGATGACATGATAGTGTACGCAGAAAACTTTGAAGTCTCCACCAAAAAACTACTTAACCTAATAAGTGAATTTGGCAAAATAGGAGGATACAAAGTCAATATTCAGAAATCAATGACATTTTAGGAACACCAACAATGAAATATCAGAAACAGAAACTAGGAAAAAATCCCATGTACTATAGCAACAAGAAAAATAAAGTACCTAGAAATAAATTTAACCAAGGAGGTTAAAGGCCTGTACTTGGAAACCTCAGAACACAAAAGAAAGAAATTAAGGAAGGTACAAAAAAGCAGAAGCATATACTATTTCAAGGACTGGAAGAATTAACATCATTAAAATGTCCATACCTAAGGTAATCTATAGAATCAATGCAATCCCTATTAAAATACCAATGGAATATTTCACAGATCTAGAAAAAATGTTTCAAAAATTTATATGGAACCACAAAAGACCCAAATAATTAAGAGATTCTTTGGATCCTAAACCTCCAAATGATTCTCCTTGTCACTTTGATTCCATGGTCTCCTTAATAGGTCTGAATATTATTGTAACTCATGATTTTTGTTTATTATTTTAATATTAATGTGTATCCATGTATTTTATACTTATCAATTTTTGTTGAATGCATGTTAAATATAGCCCTATTGAAGGTATGTCTAAATGAAATTTTTTTCCTTTGAAAAGCATGAACTTCATATATATTTTTCAAAATGCATTTTTCATTTTCAAATTATTTTAGATTTACAGAATAATTGTGAAGATTGTATGAGAAAGGTGACGCCTGGTGTCCCTTAGTATTACCATCTTAAATTAATATGGGACATTCATTTCAATTAATAAAAAATGTTGTTGTTATTAATTGAAGTCTTTTCCATTAGTTTTAGTTTTACCTATTTTCTCTTCTCCCTCCCTCCCCCCCTTCCTTCCTTCCTCCTCTCCCTCTCTCTCTCTCTCTCTCTCTCTCTCTCTCTCTCTCTCTCTCTCTCTCTCTCCCTCTCTCTCTCTCTCTCTGTCTCTCTCTCTCCCCCTCATATTATTTAGTTTTCAGGTCTCCTTAGGCTCCTCTTGGATATGATGGTTTCTCGGACTTTTCTAGTTTTGATAACTGTATGAGTCAGGGTTCTGCAGAAAAACACAATCAATGGGGAATTTTACTCAGGCAGGAGTTGGTATTGCACTCTTGAATCCAAATTTCTTTTTGGGAAACCTCAGTTTTTGCCCTTAAGACCTTGCCTGATTGAATAAGGACCACCCACATTATAATATCTTTTATAATCTTTATAATCTTATTCTTAACCTTTATAATCTCAGAGTCAACTGATACTGAATTTATTTAAGCATAGTCAAATGACTAGATATTAATCACATCTACAAAATACCGTCATAGCAAAACCTAGATTAGTGCTTGATTAAGTAGCCGTTTATTATAACCTAGCCAAATTGACACATGAAAATTAGCGTTAACTAAGCATCACAGTGACACATAAAACTAAGCATTAACACTTGAAAAATAGTGGTCAGATATTTGTAGAATGTTCTTCAAATGGAATTTGACTGATGTTTTCCTCATGATTATAGTGGATTGATATATTTTGGGGTGGACTGTATTATACTATATTATTGGTCAGTGGACTAAACTGTGACTTTGGCTGTGTTATTTGAAAATAGGTTGCTTAAAAATATCACCTTGGACATTCTGCTGGAATGTCCAATTTGACCTTCTGGTTATTACTTTTAAACTTAAAAATAATATTAGCATTATAAAGAGTTGCAATAAATAGTATAGGAGTTCCTATAGACTATTCACCCAGCTTCCTCTAAAATTAACATCTTATATCATCCAAGCTAAGAAATTGACATTAGTACAACACTATTAACTAAACCATAAACTAAACTGGGATTTCACCAGTTTTGCTACTATTGTTCCTTTACTGCCCCAGGATTCAATCAGGATGGTAGACATTTAGTTGTCTTGTCCTTTTCATTTTAATGTGTGTCCTTATTGTTTTACTCAGTTTTTCTTTGTCTTCTATGACCTTGAGACTTTTGATGAGTTCTGGTCAATTATTTTGTAGAATGTCTTTCAGTTTGGTATGATATTTTCTATTTGTCTGATATTATGCTTAGATTGAAGTTATGCATTATTGGGAAGAATACTACAGAAGTGATGACTCTTCTTAGTGTATCATATTGGGGTGCATGGTATACATATGTCTTATTACTGATAATGCTAACCTTCAGCACTTGGTTAAGGTGGTATCTTCCAAGTTTCTCCACTATATAGTTATTTTTGCTTTTGTATTATTTTCTTATTTTTCATCTGCTAGGAGGAGATAACTTGAGACTATGCAAATACCTTGTTTCTTCTAAAACTTTCATTCATTAATTTGTGGATCTTGCTTATAGCATTTATCACTTTCCTGTTCTCATGATGATTTTCTGTTTCTCTGATTTCTTCTACAATTATTAATTGGAATATTCTGTAAGGAAGAGTTGATCCTTCTCCTCCATTCATTCATTCATTTATTTTTCCAAGTATTTATTTATATCAATGTAAATTCACAAGCTTTTATTTTATATCAGATTATTATGTTTTTATATTGGATTATATGCTGATTTTTAAAAATTCTACTACAATTTTGAAGTGGAGAATTTTAATGAATCCTTGAGAGAGAAGACACTTTGGTTTTCTCATTTGTTATTGCATATTCTAATTCTCTTTAAAGAAGTCAAGGTACTTCCGGCCAAGATGGAAGTATAGATAGATACACAATGCCTCCTCACACAATCAAAAGATGGACAACAACAAATTTAAAAACTAAAACCAACCAGAACTGACAGAAATTCAAACTGTATAGAAGTCTGACAACCAAGGGGTTAAAGAAGAATATTCATCCAGACTGGTAGGACAGGTGGAGACCAGCAGCCAGGGTGGAGAGGACTTGTGGCAAGGTGGCAGCAGGCTGTCTAGGCAGGGTGATGGTTGGTGGAGCCGGTGGTCCCACATTTGCATGTGGATAAATCAGGAGTAACAACTGGGGAGTGAGACAGACCACACAACCCAGGATTCCAGTGCTGTGAAATAGTGTCAAAATCTCTGACTGAAAAAATCTATGGGGGTTGAGGTGGTGGGAGAAACTCCCAGCTTCACAAGAGAAGTTGTTGTAGAGACCCATAGGGTCCTAGAATGTACATAAGCCCACCCACCTGGGAATCAGCACCAGAGGGGCCCAATTTGCTTGTGGGTAGCCCCTTATTATGTAACAGGCATGACAAGAAAAGAAAAATGGCCCAAATGAAAGAACAGATCAAAACTTCAGAAAATACACAACTAAGCAACAAACAGATAGCCAACATATCAGATGCACAGTTCAAAACACTGGTAATTAGGATGCTCCCAGGAATGGTTGAATATAGTCACAAAATATAGGAAAGAGTGAAGGCTATGAAAAGTGAAATAAAGGAAAATGTACAGGGAACCAATAGTGAAGGGAAGGAAACCAGGACTCAAATCAACAGTTTGGACCAGAAGGAAGGAAAAAACATTCAACTGGAACAGAATGAAGAAAGAAGAATTAAAAAAAAAAAAGAGGAGAGGCTTAGGAACTTGTGGGACAACTTTAAATGTTCCAACATCCAAATCATAGGGGTGCCAGAAGGAGAGAGTAAGAGTAAGATATTGAAAACTTATTTGAAAAAATAATGAAGGAGAACTTCCCCCATCTGGCAAAGAAAATAGACTTCCAGGAAGTCCAGGAAGCTCAGAGAGTCCCACACAAGTTGGATCCAAAGAAGCACACACCAAGGCACACCATGATCACATTACCCAAAATTAAAGGTATGAAGAAAATCTTAAAAGCAGCAAGAGAAAAGGAGACAGTTACCTACAAAGGAGTTCCCATTAAGACTATCAGTTTATTTCTCAAAAGAAACCTTGCAGGCAAGAAGGGGTTGTAAAGAAGTATTCCAAGTCATGAAAGGCAAGGGCCTACATCCAAGATTACTCTGTCCAGCAAAGCTGTCATTTAGAATGGAAGGGTAGATAAAGTGCTTCCCAGATAAGGTCAAGTGAAAGGACTTCATCATCAACAAGCCCTTATTATTTGAAATGGTAAAGGGACTTATCTAAGAAAAAGAAGATCAAAACTATGAATAGTAAAATGACAACAAACTCACAAATATCAACAACTGAACCTAAAAAGAAAACAAAAACAAAAATGAACTAAGCAGACAACTAGAAGAGGAACAGAATCACAGAAATGGAGATCACATGGAGGGTTATCAGGGGGTGCAGTAGGGAATGGGGGAAAGGGTACAGGGAATAAGTACAATAAATGGTAGGTAGAAAATAGACAGGGGGAGGTTAAGAATAGTATAGGAAATATAGAAACCAAAGAACTTATATGTACTACCCATGGACATGAACTAAGGGGCCGGAGGGGAATGATGGTAGGAGGGTAGGTGCAGGGAGAGGGGAATAAAAGGGAGAAAAAAATGGGACAGCTGTAATAGCATAATCAGTAAAATATATTTTAAAAATAAAGAAGGCAGGGTAAAATTTAAATCTCTGAAAAGTAAGCAGTAGACAGTCTAGAGAAGTGGTTTTAAGAGCAAGTTTCTGGAATCACAGTGGCCAGGTTCCAATCCAGACTTTGCTCTGTGACCTGAGGCAAGGTACTTATCCACTCTGCTCTCCTTTCCTAGCCTGTAAAATGAACTTGCAAGCAATATTTACCTAAAAGGATATTTGAGAGAGTAAAGCAAGGTACTGTATATAGAATGTTTAGTGTATTGCCTGAGTATATAACAAGTGCTTGATAAATGTTAATTTTCACCATTAAGAATAAGTAGATGAAGGCATGATCAACCCCATTTGTCATGATTGAAGCAGAAAGAATGAATTAAGGGATTACTGGAAATCATATCTTAGATTGTTTCTACATCTTGCTTATGTTCTGCTGCCTTCTTTTATGTACTCAATAAATATCAAACTGAGTATTTGCCCTAAGTATTATTTTTATAATTTTGCTTAAGTAGACCTTACTTTGAGGAGCTGAGAAATTATAGAATTAGAAACAGGCACACATATCATCAGTGCTCATCTTCCTCTGTTGCAATCCCTCTTCCCTGTGGCCCCCTCAGCCCCTTATACAATAAAAATTCAGTGTATTTGGTAACAGAACCAGATGTATAACTCCTCTCCTCCACCACCCAACCCCTTCCAACTTGGAATGTTATCCTTTCATATTTTTGTGCAGTTGACAAATATTTATATGTACTAGCCTCTGTAGCCAATCTTTTTATTTTCATCTAAGATCATTCTATTGTCATTTTATGATGTCATTGTTTCTGAGTAACTAGAAATTTAGGGTCCCAAATCAAACCATTTCACAAAGGTCCTTCTGTTAATTGTAAAACAGAGGTTTTTTATGTGCTCCACTCCCCATCTTAAATGCCCAGAAGACATAACTTATAATATCTTTATAAAATGTTAAACAAAGAAGCTGGCAGGGCTGCTTCTTTAATCTGACTTTACTCAAAAGTCTACTCAATTGACTTTTTATTTTTATTGAGGTAAAATTCACGTAATTTAAAATCAATCACTTAAAAAAGTACTAATTCAATGGCACTTTGTGCATTCATAATGTTGTGCAACCATCAGTTCTATCTCATTTCAAAACATTTTTATATCCCCAAAGGAGACCCCATACCCATTACACAGTCACTCTCCATTCCCAAGCTCTTGACAACCACAAATTGTATTATGTCTTTATGGATTCACCTATTCTGGTTATTTCATATAATTGGAACCATACACTGTGTGACTTTTTATGTCTGCCTTCCTTCATTTAAAATAATGTTTTTAAGGTTGATCTATGTTGTAGCCAATATCAGTACTTCATTCCTTTTTATAGCTGAATAATATTTCATTTTGTGGATATGCTACGGTTTTTTTAAGTCTCACCCAAGGATATGTGTATTGATTTTAGAGAGATAGGAAGGGCAAGAAAAACATCAGTGTAAGAGAGAAACATTTGATCGGTTGCCTTCCGTTCGCAACCCCCCACCCCCGCCGCCACCCAGCGTTCAAAACTGAAACCTAGGTATGTGCCCCAACCAGGAATTAAACCTACAAACTTTTGGTGTATGGGATGATGCTTTAATCAACCTGGCCAGGGCTATAATTTTTTAATCCATTAAACTGTTGATGGACATCTGGGTTGTTCCTACCTTTTAGTTAATGTGAATAGTACTGCTATGAACATTTATGTGTAAGTATTTGTTTGAATACCTGTTTTTAATTCCTTGGGGGTATTTACTAGGGGTGGAATTGCTGGGTTATATGATAATTCTATGTTTAAAATTTTTTAGGAACTACCAAACTATTTTATATAGCAAATGCACCATTTTACAGTCCCACTAACTGTGACAAGGGTTCCAATTTCTCCACATTCTCTTTTTAAAAAGATATTATTTATTTATTTTTAGAGAGAGTTGAAGGGAGAGAGAAAGACAGGGAGAAAAACATTGATGTGTGAGAGAAATATCAGTTGGTTGCCTCTTGCATGACCACAACTGAAGACCTGGCCCACAACTCAGGCATGTGCCTCTCCTGGGAATTGAACTGGTGACATTTTGGTTTGTGGGATGATGCCTGACCCACTGAGCCACACCAGTGAGGGCATCTCCACATTCTTGCCAACACTTGTTATTTTCTGTATTTTTGTTGTTTTTATAGCCATCGTGGTGTAGATGAAGTGCTATCTCATTATGGTGTTTTTTTGCATTTCCCTGATGCAAAAGATAATGTTGAGTATCTTTTCTTTTCATGTGCTTGTTGCTCATTTGGATAAATATCTGTTCAAGTCCTTTGCCCATTTTTAATCAGGTTGTTTGTCTTTTTATTGTTGTGTTACAGAATTTCTTTATATATCTTGGATATTAGACATGTTTTTTCCCTGCAGACAACTCTGCAGGTTGTCTTTTAACTCTCTTGATAGTATTCTTTGATGCACAGAAGTTATTATTTTGGTGAAGTCTCATCTACCTTTGTTTTTAAAGGTTTTATTTATTTACTTTTAGAGTGAGGGGAAAGGAAGGAGAAAGAGAGGGAGAGAAACAGCAATGTGGGAGAGAAATACATTGGTTAGTAGCCTCTTGCACACCCCCAACCAGGGACCTAGCCCATGACCTAGATATGTACCCTAACTGGGGATTGAACTGGTGACCCTTCAGCTCGCAGGCTGACACTCAGTCCGCTAAGCCACACCAGTCATGGCCCATTTATCTGTTTTTTATTTTGTTGTTTATGACTTTCACATTATATCTCAGAGTCCATGGCCAAATTTATGGTTATAAATATCTATCCCAAAGTTTTCTTCTAAGATTTTTATAGTTTCAGCTTTTACATTAGATCTTTGATTCATTTTGTGTAAAGTTTTTATATGGTGTAAATTAGGGTTCCAAATTCATTCTCTTGCCTATGGATATCTAGTTGCCCCATCACCATTTTTTTGTAAAGACTGTTCTTTTTGCTATTGAAAGATCTCAAAAGCCTTGCTGTAAATGACTGACTATATAGATGTATACTCCACTAACTCTTGCATTTTCTCTACCCAGACCAGACCTGAGGAACATGTGAACTTAACTTTTAAAAAACACATTTCTGATTTAATATGTGAAACCTATGTATTCCACTCCACAGATATATCTCAGGTATGTTCACTTCTCTTTATACCAGCTGCTACTACTTTAGTCCAAACCTTCATCAACTCTCACTAAAACTCCTGCAGTGGTCTCCCAACAGGTTCTCCCTTTCTTTTCTCTTGACCATTCCAATCAGTTTTAAAATCAGCAACCAGAGACATCTTCCAAAGTTAAAATCTGGTCATGTCACTCATTGGCCTTAAGTTACTATATGTCAAGGATAAAATTCAAAATCTATAACATGATGCCAAAACCAGCATTGTTTGTTCTGCCTCTCTGGGTCCCTGTAAATCTTTACACTCCAACTTCTCCAGATTTCTTTTTGTTTCTTGAATTCACTCATTTCTTTACTGCCTTATGGCCTGTGCATATTTCTTTTCCTCTGCCTAGAGTAGTCTCCCGACTCCTCATTTACCAGTTATTCATCTTTCAGTCCTCAGCTTATAATGTTACTTCCTCAAAGAGGCCTTTGCTGATCTCCACCCCCTTATTCTTTTTCATTGATCCCAGCTCTTTCCTTTGCTGAGCCTTATCACACTTCTCCACCCCCTTATTCTTTTTCATTGATCCTAGCTCTTTCCTTTGCTGAGCCTTATCATACTGAGTAGTTATACATTTATATATTTGTGCCCTTTGTTATGCCTGATTCCACCACTAGAATCCCAGAGGGGAGAGCTGTGTTTGCTTTATTCTTGTACATCCTGTGCCTAGTGCAGTATCTGATAAATAATAATGATTAATAAATGCTTGTTGAATGAATAACAGCTAATATCTGCAAGATGAGAGTATTTAATTCAATTTATTACCCAACCACCCATAAACACTTGTTGAATACCTGTTAGTGCTAAGTGCTGGGAATAAAAATATGAACAAAACACATCCCATACCTGTCTTTGCAAATAGGATCTTGCAATGAGAAGATCAGCTGGATTACAGAGGTACGCCCTAAATGCCATCGTATGTATTCTTATGAAAGATAGATTTCATAACACAACACAGAACATCAGGTGATGTGAAGATGGAGAAAAATATTGGAGCCAAGGAATGCCAGCAGCCACAAGAAGCTAGAAGAGAAGAGGAACAGATTCTCCAGTAGAGCCTCTGGAGGGGATGTGGCCTGGCTGACACTTTGGTATTAGCTTAATGATACTTTGGACTTCTGTCCCTCAGCATCATGAGAGAATAACTTTCTATTGTTTTGAACTATCTAGCCTGTGGTAATTTGTTACAGCAGCCACAAGAAACTAATAGAGACAATGGTACAAGTAGATACTGTAAATCTTTGCAAAACAACATCATATATGCAGATAAGAATCAAAGTGGTGCATGTTTTGAAAGAGCTGTCTGAGAGGTATCTGGGACAGTGTCCCAGGGGAGGCATTGAAGTGGGGAGGTCATTCGTGACAGAAGCAGCAGCATGTAAAAAGGCATGGAGACACAAAGCATGGTGTGTTCAGGAAACTGAAACATATGGCTTCAGCTGAAGTGTCAGATAGATGGAGAAGAATGGTGGAAATAGGAGGTAGAGAATTAAATTGTGGCCATACTGTGAAGGGTTAATATACTATACCTTTATTCTGTAAATGATAGGGAACTAATGAAAATGCAGTATAGGGATGGCTGACTTGTAGAGAATGAAGTTCTGCAGCGATGTGAATTGTGGGCTAAAGGGAGATGAGACCAGCTCAGTTCTGCTAGTGACTGTATCCACAGGTCTTGCCCTTAAGTAGCTTAGAGATTAAGAGGTGAAACAAACATGGAAACAGATGTGTACTTTATCCCAGAGATTTGTTATAAGGCTGTGGCAATAATCCTATGATAGACTAAGGCAGCTGCAGTAGAAATAGAGAAATGAAGATATTTGGAAGACATCTCCTGTATATATAAATTGACAGAATTTGGAGTCCTATGTGGAATGTAGGTGAGAGAAGAGTCAAGGATGAATCAGGGATTCTAGTATGTGTAGATGAGAAATACCATTAGTAGAGTTATACAGAGAAATGTCTAGGCATTTAGTTCTGGTTGAATTTAAGATGCCTGAGGGATAGCTAACTAGAATCTTTGGGGAGATTGTTAGAATTATTGGTTGAGAGTCTAGAGACAGTTCTGGACATCATCAGCAAGAGATGGGATTTGAAGACATGAAAGAGAATAATAAGCAGACAGATAAGAGAAGAGAGGATCAAGGTCAGAATCATGGACAGTACTAGTACTTGAACAGGAGAAGAAGTAAAACCTCTGTAGTGTGTGAAAAGAGCTGTAGACATGAATGAATATTCTGAAGTCCATGACTTCTGTGAATGCCTTTATTTGAAAGACTTTTGGATCTCTTAGAAACTTGAGTTTTCAGAGGCTAACACACTGGGAACTTGGTTGATGGCCTATACTTCTGTGTACACTGGCTTCTTAGGATCCAGCCTAAAGATAAGATTGTATGGTTAACCTGAGCACCCAAGTCAATAACCAAACCCTTGATCAAATCATTAAACAATTAATCCAGTGAGCACTGGATGGTGTGATCTAATGGGCTAATAGGTTGACCATAATGAAAATCTAAATGCCCCTTTGAAACAACTCTTGCACCAATTTATCATGTGGACATTTCTTGAGATAAGCATTTAATTTTTCAGTTATTAACAGGCTTCCAGTTAGATTGGCAATGATTCTTAAACTACATAACTTGTGTTTAAATTAATGAGGTTATGCTCAGGACTCTCTCACACCCTTATTGCTCTTTCTAAGTGTTATTGGTAGACTTGAGGCATGATCAAAGGAGGAGAAAAGAAGGAAGGAAAACAGGAAAGAAAAGAAGACAAGAGAGGAAGAGAAAAGGGGAGAGTGAAGAGAGAAATTGAAGGAGAAGAACAGAGAAACAGGAAAAAGAAGTTTACCTGAATTTGTTTCTGAAGAGTAGAATGAAATATTTCCAGTGATCACACGATGAAGGCCACAGTGAGGTATAGGAGAAAGCACACGTTTTGGTGCCAGACAAATCTGGGCTCTGAGCTCTGGCTCTGCCATTCTATTTGTGTGACCTTGGGTCAGGTAAGCTCTCTGAGCTTCTTTTCCCTTCTCCTGAGAGGTAGTCAGGTGCAGAGGTGAAGAGCCTTGTTTCTGGAGCTAGATTTAAATCCTGATTGTGATACATACCAGTTGCATGACCTTGAGCAAATTACTTAACTCCTAATGACTCAGTTTCCTCATGTTTTAAGGTGGGGATAATACTAAAATATGTTTTATCTAGCTATTGTGACTTAAGTGAATTAATACTTATAAAACACAAAATTGAGCTATAAAATTATAATGATTAGATTGGAAAATATTTGTAAAATCTTCTAGCATGGTGCCTGACTTATGGAGCCACTCAAACTGTGAATCACCTTCCCTTCCTTCAACTCTTCAGGTGCCCCAGATGGAGCCACTGGTAGAAGGATGACTATTCTTTAACTCTTCTTTCTCCATCAGGCCACATCAAAGTCCACTTGGACCAGGATTTCCAAACACCCCATCCATATCCTGGTCTCATTTGGTTCTGAGACAAACAAATGGAACACCTCCCTGGAAGAAGATTTTTAATAAGTTGTTCTTTTCCAAAGCCATCTAAAGACTAGTTACAAATGGTCTAATAATTTCTCTATTAACTTTGCAACAGTTTCCAAAGCTCAAGACTCGTGGAACATGGGTGTGGCATATGCATGGTATGTTGATTAAAATAATAACTCAGAAGAGAGACCCAAGAGGACAGAAATTAAAGTCAATAGTGGTAAAGCTCAACTCAGTGTTCATTCTTTTAATTATGGTTTGATTGCAGAACCTGGAATAAAAGACTGAAGCAAGAGTTTTGTCTTTCCTAAATAATGGTGGTATATACAACACACGCACACACTTGCTTTTCACATAATTCATTAAGCTATATAAAATCAAACCTTCATACTTTTTATATTTAGCACAATTCTTACAGCCCAAAAGTCAAGATTTTGGCAGGAATAAATCTTGAATGGAGAAACATCCATGAATGAATGTGGAGAATTCTGCATGGCAAGTTCACTCCTGTTATAAGGGGAGCAAAAAAGACCCCACTACACACACACACACACACACACACACACACACACACACACACTTTTTGCAGCCGCCAGATTACATCTACTTTCCTGTGATTTCCATTTTACTTTCTACTGCCGTGCTCAGGGAACAGTAATAAACTGTGGCAGATTCCCTCTAGTGCCAGTAAATATAGATTAAGGGGGATGAGCACATGCAGCTGGCATCAGACTACCTGAGTTTGATTCCTACACTCATCACTTACTAGAGGTATAAATTGCACAAGTTTTATATCTTTGCCTTGCCTCATTTTTCACATCTCTAAAATGGAGATAGAGGTAGAACCAACCACCTAGGGCTGCTGTTGGGATTGAATGAGATGATTAAATGAGATAAAGTTGTTGGCTCAGGTTGTGATTCATGCTTAGAAGTCAATACATAGGTGTTATTGTTTTCAGGAGGTTAATGTTAAGGCTAAATTCCAAGCCAACTATGTAGAAAATCTTTTGCCCACTCTCGAATTGATAAACACTTTTCCAAATGTGCAGGAGAAATCAAGTTTGTCATAAATGCAGCAATGTGTTGATCACATTACTTTATCAGGATATGGCTATCTTTTTAAAGTGTTTACTGTGTTCTACGTTATCCTTCACGAACTGCTGTCAAGGTCACCTGTCAGTTGACTTTGAATTACTGATTAAAAGTTATTGCTAAATATCTGCCTCTTCCACATTATATCTGGAAGACTGAACTGCCCAAAGGTGTGTGAGGAATACTGATGAACATATTCTAGAGATAAACTCTAGGGAGGAAGATTTCTAACACATGCCAAGTACAAACTTGGTGTGGGAGGTAGTGAGGTGTTATGTAGTCACTCTTTTAAAAAATATTTTATTGTTTATGCTGTTACCATTGTCCCAATTTTCCCACTTCACCCCACTCCACCCAGCCCATTCTCCACTTCCAAGGTCAGTCCCCACACTGTTGTCCATGGGTCCTTCTTTGATTAACCCCTTCACCTTCTTTCAAACAGTCCCCACCTCTCCCATTCCCTCCTCAGCTGTCAGTCAGTTCCATGATTCTATGCTTCTGGTTCTATTTTGCTCATTAGTTTATTTTGTTCATTAGATTCCACTTATGAAATCATATGGTATTTGTCTCTCACCAACTGGCTTACTTCGCTTAGCATAATAATCTCCATTTCCATCCATGCTGTCACAAAAGGTAGGAATTCCTTCTTTCTTTCTGCTGTGTAACATCCCATTGTGTAAATGTACCACAGTTTTTTAATCTACTCATGTTTTGGAAACTTAGGCTGTTTCCAAATCTTGGCTATCATAAATTTCACTGCTATGAACATAGGGGTGCATAGATTGTTTTGAATTGGTGTTTTGGTGTTCTTAGGGTACAATCCCAGCAATGGAACTGCTGAGTCAAAAGGCCACTCCACTTTTAATATTTTGAGGAAATTCCATGCTGTTTTCCATAGTGGCTGTACCAGTCTGCATTCCTACCAACAGTGCACTAGGGTTCCTTTTTCTCTACATTTTCTCCAACACTTGTTGTTTGTTGATTTATTAATGATAGCCATTTTAGCAGGTGTGAGATGATGTATCACTGTGGTTTTAATTTGTATCACTCTGATGGCTAGTGATGTTTAGCATTTTTTCATATGTCTATGAACCCTCTGTATGTCTATGAACCCTCTGTATGTTTATGAACCCGCCTTGGAGAAGTGTCTGTTCAGGTCCTTGGCCCATTTTTTTAATTGGATCGTTTGTCTTCCTGGTGTTGAATCATATGAATTCTTACATATTTTGGAGATTAAACCTTTGTCCAATGTATCATTGGTAAATATGTTCTTCCATACAGTCAGTTTCCTCTTCATTTTGATGCCGGTTTCCTTAGCTGTGCAGAAGCTTTTTAATTTGATGTAGTCCTTTTGTTTTTTTTTTTTCCTTTGTTTCCCTTGTTTTAGGAGATATATCAGCAAAAATATTGGTATGTGAGAATATATGAATTTTACTGCCTATTTTTTCCTCTTGAATTTTTATAGTATTACAACTTAGCCTTTTATCCATTTTGAGTTTATTCTGGTATATGGTGTAAGTTGGTGGTCTAATTTCATTTTTTTGCATATACCAGTCCAGTTCTCTCAACACCACTTATTAAAGAGACTGCCTTTACTCCATTGTATGCTCTTGCTTCCTTTGTCAAATATTTATTGGCCATAAAGACATGGATTTATTTATGGGCTCTCTGTTCTGTTCCCTTGATATATGTGTTTGTTCTGATGCCGGTACCAGGCTGTTTTGATTACAGTGGGCTTTGTAGTATAATTTGACTCAAGTATGTATTCCCTCCAACTTTGTTCTTCTTTCTCAAGATTACTGGGGCTATTCAGGGTCTTTTTGTTGTTGTTGTTGTTCCAATTATATTTTTGGAATATTTTTTCTAGATATGTGAAATATGCCATTGGTATTTTAATAGGAATTTTTATTGAATCTATAGATTGCTTTGGGTAATACCAACATTTTAATGATTTTATTTCTTCCAATCCTTGAAACGGTATATGCTTCTACTTATTTGTATCTTCCTCAGTTTCTTTCTTCAGTGTTCTATAGTTTTCCAAATATAGGTTTTTTTTAATTTTACCTTCTTGGTTAAGTTAATTCCTAGACACCTTATTTTTTGTTGCAATAGTAAACAAAGTTTACTTACAAAGTAAGTTTTCTTAGTTTCTTGTTCTGATAGTTCATTACTGGTATATAAAAATGACATCAATTTCTGAGTATTGGTTTTTATATCCTGCTCCTTGGTCAAACTCATTTATTAGGCCTAGTAGTTTTTTGGTGGAGCCTATATGGCTTCCTATGACATGTATAATATCATGTCATCTGAGAATAATGACAGTTTTACTTCCTTTTTTCCAACTTGGATGCCTTTTATTTCTTCTCTGACTGCTGTGGCTAGTACTTCCAATACTATGTTGAATAAGAGGTGAAAGCAAACACCCCTGCCTAGTTGCTGATCTTAAGGAAATGCTTTTGGTTGTTGCCTATTGATGATGTTGTTGGCAGTAGGTTTTTTTGTATATGGCCTTTATTATGTTGAAGTATGCTCCCTCTATTCCCACTTTGCTGAGTGTTTTTATGATAAATGGGTGCTAGATTTTATCAAATGCTTTTCCAATATCTGATATGTTCATTGTGAACATAACATTGATATATTCATGTGATTTTTGTCTTTTATTTTGTTTTTGTGATGTATCCCATTTACTGATTTGTGAATATTGTGCCATTATTGCATCCCTGGAATAAATCCCACTTGATCATGGGGCATAATCTTTTTAATGTGTTTCTGGATCCAGTTTACTAATACTTTGTTGAGGATTATATAGTCACTCTCACATTTGTGCCACCCCACTGGTCTAGTAAATTATTTAGCCAGAGGAGCACCTCTTCTTCTTAAAGTTAGCTTCTGCTTCTCTCCTGGTGATATCCCAAGGTAACCTGGAGGAAGAGAGGGAAGGCTTGTCACAGATTTAGGACTTTGACCTCAGCAAGGCACAGCAACTACTATGTGTGCTCCTGATACCACATGAGGTAAGATATAGTCACAAAAGAAATAAAAGAAAAATATATTTGTTGGAGGTGTGTAAGGAGCCTAGGAGAACATAAAGGGGAAAATCCAGGTGATACACAGTGGCACCAAGTAAGGATCACTACTTCTGCATTTTTTACTTAAATAAGAATAAATTGGAATTAAACTGATTATGTAGCTTTATTCATCAAAAATGCCTGTGTGCATCTCTCATGTTTCTGTGCCTTGTACTCCTTCTTTATCCTCACCAAATTAGTGAGTCAGCTTGGGAACTTTATTTGGAGGGAAGAGGTCAGTGTTGTATTTTAAGAAAGGTGGCAGGGATACCTCTATGTTCTATTACACTTGCCTTTTCTTAAAACTCCAGGAGAAGTCAGTTGTGGTGGGGGAATATGGAGAGCCTGCCCACACTAAGGAATTAACAGCAGGTTAGATAAAGCAGAGGATCAAATAAGAGATTTGGAAGACAAGGTTGCAGAAGACATCTAATCAGAGAAGCAAAAAGAAAAAAAGATTTGTTTTAAAATGAAGGACCTCTGGGACAACATGAAGCATAACAACATTTGCATCATAGGGGTTCCAGAAGAAGAAGAGAAAGAGAAAGGGATTAAGAACCTATTTGATAAAAAAAGACTGAAAACTTTGCTAACTTCATGAAGGAAAAAGAGACACAATTCCAGGAATCACAGAGAGTTCCAAATAAGTTGAACCCAAAGAGGAATGCACCAATATACATCATAATTAAAATGGCAAAGATTAAAGACAAAGAAGGAATCATAAAAGCAGCAAGAGAAAGAGATTTAGTTGACCTCAAAAGGAGCTCTATAAGATTGTAAGCTGATTTCTCAACAGAAACTCTGCACACAAGAAGGGACTGGCATGAAATATTCAAAGTGATGGGAAAAAAAGGACCTATAACCAAGACTACTATGCCCAGCAAGACTATCATTTAAAATTAAAGAATAAATTAGAACATTCAGACAATAAAAAGCTAAAGGAGTTTATTATCACCAAACTAGTATTATAAGAAATGTTAAAGGGACTTCTTTAAGAAAAAGAAAAAAGAAGGAGCATAGTTATAAATAATAAAATGTCAATGCATACTTATTACTTTAAATGTAAATGGATTAAATGCTTGAATCAAAAGTCATAGGGTAGCTGACATGCCTTGAAAAACATTTATAAATCCTAGTCTCAAACTCTTTACTATGCTGTTGAGATATATATATATATATATTATGTTTCCTAATTTCTATCATCTTGATATATATACATGTATAATATACATGATACCAGGTATTTCAACAATACTCTGTCTCCTGTAAACATTGGTCCCTCTGAGTTGTTTTAGAAAATTAGTGCAATGTATTAAAATCAAGTATTAGGAAATTTCATGGTCTCACTTACAAAAACTTTTATTGTGGAATTTTATCTAATTCTGTATTACAGTTTAGTTATACTCAGTGCTTCTTAAGGCTTCATAAAATATTTTTTCCAACTTAAAAATAAAGACATAAGGTAGATGAATGGATATGAAAACAAGACCTATATATATTCTGTCTACAAGAGACCCTCTTCAGAATGAAAGCCACACACAGACTAAAAGTAAAGGAATGGAAAGAGATACTACTAGAAAATGAAAACAAACAAAAAGCTGGGGTATCAATATTTATATCACACAAAATAGACTTTAATACAAAGGCTATAATAAGAGACAAAGAACATTACATGATTATAAGGGATAAATTCAACAAGGGGATGTAACCTTTGTAAACATGAATGCACCCAACATAGGAGTACCTAAATGTACAGAGCAAATCTTGATGGACATAAAGGGAGAGACTGACAGTAATACAGTCATAGCAGGGAATTTTAACACCCCATTTACATCAATAAATAGATTTTGTTCGGACAGAAAATTAAATAAGAAACAATGGCCTTAAATGACACATTAGGTCAGCTGGATTTCATTGATTACTTCAGAGCATTTTACCCAAAAGCAACAAAATATACATTATTTTGAAGTGTACAAGGAACATTCTCTAGGTTGACTACATGTTGGGATACAAAACAAGTCTTAATAAATATAAGAAGACTGAAATCATGTGGAGCATCTTCCTCAACTACAATGTTAGAAAACTAGAAATCTATTACAAGAATAAAATGAAATACACAGAAATATATGGAAGCTAAATAACATATTACTAAACAATGAATGTGTTAACAATGAGATAAAGGAAGAAGTTAAAAGATACCTTGAGACACATGAAAATAAAAACACTGCAACACAAAATCTATAGGGCTCAGTGACAGCAGTTCTAAGAGAAAAATTCATAGCATTACAGGCTTACCTCAAAAAAATAATGAGGAAAATTTGGAAATAAACAATCTAATCTAACACCTAAAGGAACCAGAAAAAAAGAACAACAAACAAATCCAAAAGTGAGGAGAGGAAGGAAATAATACAGGTCAGAACAGAAATAAATTAAATAGTCTAAAAAATAATACAACAATTCAATGAAACTAAGAACTGTTTCTTTGAAAACAGAAACAAGACTGATAAATCTTTAACTAGATTCATGAAGAAAATAACAGAAAGAACCCAAATAAATAAAGTCAGAAATGAAAGAGAAGTGACAACTGCCCTGACTGGTATGGCTCAGTGGTTGAGCATTGTCCTGCAAACTGAAAGGTTGCCAGTTCGATTCTGTCAACCTTGTTAGGACATATGCCTGGGTTGCGTGCCAGGTACACAATTAGGGGTATGCACAAAGAAGAACCAATTCAATGTTTCTCTTCCTCTCTTTCTCCTTCCCTCTCTAAGAAACAAATAAAATCTTTAAAAAAATAAAAGAGAAGTGACAACTGATACCACAAATACAAAAGATTATAAGAAAATAGTATAAACAACTATATGCCAACAAATAAGACAATCTGGAGGAAATGGATAAATTCCTAGAAACATGCAATCTTCCAAAACTGAATCAGGAAGAAACAGAAATCTGAACAGACCTATTACACTAACAAAATTGATAAAATAATTAAAAAAACCTTACAACAAACAAAAGTCTTGGACTAGATGGCATCACAGGTAAATTTTACCAGATATACAAAGAACTAACACTGACCTTTTTCAAACTATTACAAAAAATTCAAGAAGAGGGAACATTCCTAAGCTCTTTTTATAAGGCTAGCATTATCCTAATTCCAAAACCAAATATAGATACTACAAAGAAAGAAACTTATAGGTCAATATTTCTGATGAATACAGATGCAAAAATCCTCAACAAAATATTAGCAAACCAGATTCAGCAACACCTTAAAAAGATCACACACCAGGATTGAGTGAGTTATCCTGGGTTACAAATTTGGTAGAATATCTGAAAATCAATTCACATAAGATACCCCATAAACAAAGTAAAGAATAAAATCATATAATCATATTAATAGATGAAGAAAAAGTGTTCAACAAAACCTAGCACCCTGATAAAAACTCTGAGCAAAGTAGGACTAGAAGGAACATACCTCAACATAATAAAAGCTATGTTTGACAAACACACAACTAACATCATATTTAACAAAGAAAAACCGAAAGATCAGGAACAAGACAAGGAAGTCTATTTCCACCATTCTTAGCAACATAGTATGGAAAGTACTAGTACCACAACCAAACAAGAAGAAGAGATAAAGGGTATCCAAATTGGAAAGGAAGAAGTAAAACCATCATTATTTGCAGATGACATGATTGATACTTTATATAGAGATCCTAAAAGATTCCACCAAAAACCTACCAGAATAAACAATTTTAGTAAAGTAGAAGGATACAAAATCAATATTTAGAAATCAGTTGCATTTTTATATACCAATAATGAACTATCAAAAAGGGAAACTAAGAAAATAATTCATTTACAGTTGCATAAAAATACCTAGTAGTAAATGTAACAAAGGAGGTAAAAAACTTACACTTGGAAAATTATAAGATAATGAAGAAAGAATGAAAGAAGATGCAAATAAATGGAAGTACATACTATGCTCATGAATAGAAAGAATTAACATCATTAAAGTGTCCCTATAACCCAAAACAATCTATAGATTCAACACAATTTCTATCAAAGTGCCAATGGTGTTTTTTTCACAGGACTACAACAAATAATCCAAAAATTTAATGGAACCACAAAAGAGTTCCAAAAGGCTACAGAAATCTTAAGAAAGAAGAATAAAATTGGAGGTATGACACTACCTAATAACAAAATATACTACAAAGCCATAGTAATCAAAACAGCATGGTACTGGCCCTAATATAGTGACTTGCACATGGTAGGTGCTTAATAAATATTGTTCTGTAAGTTCTTGAATAAAAATGTAGATGATTTTTATTTTATCCTGTGAGCTAAGTTCATTTTGTGTCATATTTTCTGAGTAACATATTAATATAAATAAATGACCTGCTTATTATCTACTTTTGTTTAGCAGGTTAGATCATTCTGTGCCAACTCCTTAAAACTGTCAAAATAGTCTACTATTCTTCACTTGTATTCCAACTCAATTCTAACTGAATAATGTCTAGACTTTTGAAAATATTTATTAAACTATTTCATGGTTATACATTTTTTAACAAAATAGACATACAGATCAATGGAAAAGAATAGAAATATCAGAAATAAACCTACACCTGTATGGTCAATTAATATTTGACAAAGCAAGCAAGAACATACAATGGGGTAAAGACAGTCTATTCAATAAATGGTTTTGGGAAAACTGGACACAAATATGCAAAAATTAAATTAGACTGCCTTCTTACACCATATGTAAGAATAAACTCAAAATAGAGTAAAGATTTAAATGTTAGCCCTGGCTGGCGTAGCTCAGTGGATTGAGTGCGGGCTGTGAACCAAAGTGTCGCAGGTTCGATTCCCAGTCAGAGTACATGCCTGGGTTGCAGGCCCTGACCCCCAGCAACCACACATTGATGTTTCTCTCTCTCTTTCTCCCTCCCTTCCCTCTCTAAAAATAAATAAATAAAATCTTAAAAAAAGAGATTTAAATGTTAGACCCCAACCCATAAAACTCCTAGAAGAAAACATAGGCAGTAAAGTTTCTGACATTTCTCTTAACAATATTTTTTTCTGATACATCTCCTCAGGCAAGGAAAACAAAAGAAAAAAAATAAACAAATAGGACTACATCAAACTAAAAAGCTTTTGCACAGCAAAGGAAACCAACAAAATGAAAAAACAACCTACTAGATGGAAAAAGATATTCACCAATGATACATCTAATAAGGGGTTAATATTAAAAAATTATAAAGAACTTATACAACTCAACACCAAGGGAAAAAAATCCAATAAAAAAAAAAAAGCGGAGGACCTGAATGAATATTTCTCCAAAGAGGACATACAGATGGCCAATAGATATATGAGAAGATGCTTAATGTCACTAATCATCACAGAAATGAAAATTAAAAGTACAATGAGATTTCACCTCACACCTGTCAAAATGGCTACCATCAATAAATCAAAAAAACAAGTGTTAATAAGGACATGGAGAAAAATGAACCCTTATACATTGTTGCTGGGAATGCAGATTGGTATAGCCACTACAGAAAACAGTATAGAAGTTCCTCAAAAACTTAAAAATGGAACTACTTTATGACCCAGAAATTTCACTTCTAGGAATTTATCTGAAGAAACCCCAAACACTGATTTGAAAGAACATAAGCGCCCCTATGTTCATTGTGTCATTATTTACAATAGCTAACATATGGAAGCAACCCAAGTGTCCATCATAAGTGGACATAGACATAGACAAGTGTCATAGACAAGTGGATAAAAACCCTATGGCATATATAAGTGGAATATTACTTGGCTGTTAAAAAGAATGAAATTTTACCATTTGCTACAGCATGGATTGACTTACAAGGTACTACATTCAGTAAAATAAGTCAGACAGAGAAAGACAAATACCATATGATTTCACTTATATGTGGAGTCTAAAGAACAAAAAAAAATGAACAAACTAAATGGAAACAGACTCCTAAATACAGAAAACAAACTGATGGTTGCTGGAAGGTATAGGGTTTGGCAGACTAAGTGAAAAAGAGTGAAAAAGTAAAGGGATTAAGAAGTATAAATTTGTAGTTACAAAATAGTCACAGGAATATAAAAGTACAGTATAGGGAAGAGTCAATAATATTGTAAAAACTATGTATGGTACCAGGTGGATACTTGAAATATCAGAGGGAATATTTAGTAAAATATATGAGTGTCTAACCATTATGCTGTATACCTGAAACTAATATGAAAATAATATGTAAACTATAATTGAAAAGTAAAATTAAAAAATAGTAGGAGCCCCTCAGGAGAGCCTCTGGGAGAGAGCTCCCCCAGGTAGGGAAGCGCATGCACAGGGGATAATGGTGGAAAGGCAGCAGTGGTGTCTGGATTGTACAAGGTCTGTGAGAACATGGTGGCAAGCTAGTGTGGAAGGACATGACTGGCCTCCATCAAATGCCTCATAGAGATACCCAGGCTGTAGTGTCCTTTTGATGATATGGATCACACAGACCCAAAATTATCTTGCAGAACTAACAATGAGGTTTGCCTTTGTCTAATGAAGAGGAGGTAGCATTTACCCTTCTTAAATTTTTAAAAAAATGTTTTATTTACTTACTTATATACAAATGTAACTTGTTACATTAAAACCTATGACTATGTATGTTTTTCTAAAATGTATTCTATTGATTATGCTATTACAGTTGTCCCATTTCCCTTCCGCCCTGCACACCCCCTCCCACCCACATTCCCCACCTCAGTTCATGTCCATGGGTTGTACATATAAGTTCTTTGGCTTCTCCATTTCCTATAATGTTCTTAACCTCCCCTGTCTATTTTGTACCTATCATTTATCCTTCTTATTCCCTGTACTTTTTCCTCCACTCTCTTCTCCCCCCTCCCCACTGATAACCCTCCATGTGATCTCCATTTCTGTGATTCTGTTCCTGTTCTAGTTGTTTGCTTAGTTTGTTTTTGTTTTCTTTTTACATTCAGTTGTTTATAGTTGTGAGTTTGTCATTTTACTGTTCATAGTTTTGATCTTCTTTTTCTTAGATAAGTCCCTTTAACATACCATATAATGAGGGTTTGGTGATGATGAACTCCTTTAACTTGACCTTATCTGTGAAGCACTTTATCTGACCTTCCATTTTAAATGATAGCTTTGCTGGACAGAGTACTCTTGGATGTAAGTCCCTGCTTTTCATGACTTTGAATACTTCTTACAACTCCTTCTTGCCTGCAAGGTTTCTTTTGAGAAATGAGCTGATGGTCTTACGGGAACTCCTTTGCAGGTAGTTAACTGTCTCCTTTTTTTCTTGCTGCTTTTGACATTCTCTCCTTATCTTTCCTCTTGGGTAATGCAATTATGGTGTGCCTTTGTGTGTGCTTCCTTGGATCCAACTTCTTTGGGACTCTCTGAGCTTCCTGGACTTCCTGGAAGTCTATTTCCTTTGTCAGATTGGGGAAGTTCTCCTTCATTATTTTTTCAAATACATTTTCAATTTCTTGCTCTCCCTCTTCTCCTTCTGGAACCCCTATGATTTGGATGTTGGAATGTTTAAAGTTGTCCTGGAGGTTCCTAAGCCTCTCCTCATTTTTTTTTAAATTCTTTTTTCTTCATTCTCTTTTGGTTGAAAGTTTCTTCCTTCTTTCTGGTCCAAACTATTGATTTGAGTCCTGGTTTCCTTCCCTTCACTGTTGGTTTCCTGTGCATTTTCCTTTATTTCACTTTTCATAGCCTTCAATTTTTCCTCTGTTTTGTGACCATACTCAACCAATTTTATGAGCATCCTGAATACCAGTGTTTTGAATGGTGCATCTGATAGGTTGGCTATTCATTCATCGCTTAGTTGTATTTTCTCTGGAGCTTTGATATGTTCTTTCATTTTGGGCCATTTTTTTTTGTCTAGGCACACATGTTACATAGTAAGGGGCAGAGCCTTAGGTATTCACCATGATGGGGCTTCCCATATCACACTGTTGTGGCGCTGTGTGAGGGGGAGGGGTCCAAGAGGAAATAATGCTGCATGCTCAGCTCTTGGCCTGCTTTCAGTTACTTCCTCTGCTACCCACAAGCAAACTGGGCTCTTCTTGTGCTGATTCCCGGGTGGGTGGTTTTGTGTGCATTATAGGACCCTGTGGCCTCTCCAACAAACTCTCCTGTGAGGCTGGGAGTTCCTCTCACTGCCTCAACTGCCACAGGTGTTTTCAGTCAGAGGACTTGAGGCTTTATTTCCCCTGGGTTGCATGGGCTGTCTCACTCCCCAGTTGTTCCTCTGGGTTTATCCACATGCAAATGTGGGACCACCCAGTCTGCCAGCCACCACCTTGCCAACCCCAGTGCTCCAGCTGCTGCCTTGCCATGATTCCTTTCTGCCCTGCTGCCTGTCTCCACCCTTCCTATCAGTCTGAATGAATGTTTCTTCTTCAACTCCTTGGTTGTCAGACTTCCATACAGTTCAATTTTCTGTCAGTTCTGGTGGATTTTTGTTTTTAAATTTGTTGTTTTCCTTCTTTTGGCTGTGTGAGGAGGCAAAGTGTATCTACCTACACTGCCATCTTGGCCAGAGGTCCCTAAACCCTATGACTATGTCTGTTGAATACATTTTGTCCTGACCTTTTCAGGTTGCTATTCTCTCCAGGGATGCATGTAGTGATGAATAATATAATTCTATATTTATGATGGAAAATTTTATCTTTGGTTCACAACAGCCATTTTACTTCATTATTTTGGGGAAATGAGCTATTTTTAAAAAATATTTTGTAAAACTGTACTTGAACAATGATTAAAACAATAAAAAAACTGTACTTGAACAATGATTAAAACAATAAAAAATATTTTGTTATTCATGCTATTACAGTTATCCCACTTTTTCCTCCTTCACCCTTCTCCATCCAGTCCACCCCCACTTCCATAATCAGTTTCCTCACTGTTGTCTATATCCATGGGTCTTTCATATATGTTCTTTGACTAACTCCTTCACTTTCTTTCAATCAGTCCCTACTTCCCCCCTCCCCTCTTACAGTTGTCAGTGTGTTCCATGATTCTATGCCTCTGGTTCTATTTTGCTCATTAGTTTATTTTGTTCATTAGATTCCTCTCATAAGTGAGATCATATAGTATTTGTTTCTCACCAACTGGCTTATTTCACTTAGCATAATGCTCCCCAGTTCTATCCACACTGTCACGAAGGGTAGGAATTCCTTCTTTCTTTCTTCTGTGTAGTGTACCACATTTTTAAAAACAAATTTTATTGTATTTTTTCCATTACCATTTATTTCCCTTATACCCCCACCCCCACCCAATCACCACACTGTTGTCCATGTCCATGAGTCCCTTTGCCTTTTGCTCAATCCTTCTACCCACTAACCTCCCCAACCCACTAACTGTCATCTGCTTGTCATCTATGATTCTGTCCCTATTTTCCATGTTAGTTCAGTTCATTAGATTCCACATATGAGTGAAATCATATGGTATTTGCCTTTTTCTGATTGGATTATTTCACTTAGCATAATGTTCTCTAGGCCCGTCCATGCTGTTGTGAATGGTAATATTTTCTTTTTTTATGGCCAAGTAGTATTCCATTGCGTAAATGTTCCATATTGTTTTATCCATTAATCTACTGATGGACACTTGGGCTGCTTCCACATCTTGGTGATTGTAAATACTGCTGCAATGAACATAGGGGCAATTAATGTATTTTTTAAGCAATGTTTTGGATTGCTTTGGATATATCCATGGAAGTGGGATCTCTGGGTCAAAAGGAAGATCCAGACCTGGCTGGTGTAGCTCAGGGGATTGAGCATGGACCTGTGAACCAAAGGGTCACTGGTTCAATTACCAGTCAGGGCACATGCCTGAGTTGTGGACCAGATCCCCGGTGGGGTACATGTGAGAGGCAACCACACATTGATGGTTGTCTCCCTCTCTTTCTCTCTCCCTTACCCTCTCTCTAAAAATAAATAAATAAAATCTTTAAGAAAAGGAAGATCCATATTTTTAGGTATCTCCATACCACTTTCCACACTGGCTGCACAAATCTTCATACCCACCAACAGTTCAAAGGGGTTCCCTTTCTCCATATCCTTGCCAGCACTTTTTTTTGTTGATTTATTGATGGTAGACATTCTTATTGCAGTTTTTATTTGTATTTCTGTATGATTAGTGATGTTGAACATCTTTTCATATGTCTATTGGCCATCTGTATGTCCTCTTTGGAGAAGTGTCTATTCAGGTCTTTTCCCCATTTTTAATAGGATTGTCTCGAGTTTTTGGTGTTGAGTTTTGCAAGTTCTTTATAAATTTTGGATGTAAACCCTTTATCAGATGTATCGCAAAATATGTTCCCCCACTCTGTGGGTTATCTTTTTGTTGTTGTTTTCCTTTCCTGTGCAAAACTTTTCAGTTTGCTGTAATCCTATTTGTTTACTTTGTCTTTTGTTTCCTTGCTTGGGGAGATACAAGGTCTGTCTGGAAAAATTCCAGCCATCATTAATATAATAAGAAACACTTTGTATGACATTGATGTAACCTGCCAGTCAAAGAGAGTGTACTGGAATGCACATGCATGAATGATGATGACTTCACTGTACTAGTTAGTGGGGGTGGTAGACACCATTGAGTGAGCATGTGTACTGTGTGGTCATCCCATTCAAAATGACTGAGTGAATGAGTAGAGCAATAAACCTGCATCAAATTTTGCATTAAGTTTGAACGTTCCTCCATGCAAACTATTTGGATGATCCAGAAGGCCACAGCTATAGGCAACTGGTGACTGGCAGCTTCATCACCACAACATGCCCACTCATGTTTCTCATCTTGTGCAGCTTTTTTTTGGTGAAACATTAAATCATCCAGGTGACTCAGCCCCGCTACAATCCAGATTTGGTGCCCTGTGATCTGGCTTTTCCTAAAATTAAAATCACCTTTGAAAGGGAAAAGATTTCAGACTGTCAATGAGATTCAGGAAAATATGATGAGACAGTTGATGGTGACTGGGAGAACTGTGTGAGGTCCCAAGGTGCCTACTTTGAAGGGGACTGAGGTGTCATTGTCCTATGTACAATATTTCTTTTATCTTCTTAAAAAAATGTCTCTATTTTTCATATTACATGGCTTGATAACTTCTGGACAGACTTTATAAATACTTTTGAATTGATGTTTCAAGATTCTTTGGGTATATTCCCAGCAGTGGAATTTCTGGGTCAAAAGGCCATTACATTTTTTGTTTTTTGAAGAAATTACATACTGTTTTCCACAGTAGCTGCACCAGTCTGCATTCCCAACAACAGTACACTGTGGTTTCCTTTTCTACACATTCTCCCTGGCACTTGTTGTTTGTTGATTTATTAATGATAGCTATTCTGACAGGTTTAAGGTGAAACACTTATTTTTTAAGTCAGGTTAATTGGGATTTAATTTACATACAATAAAATTGTTTTTTTTTTTAAGATTTTATTTATTTATTTTTAGAGAGGGGAGGGAGGGAGAGAGAGAGAGAGAGAGAGAGAGAGAGAGAGAGAGAGAGAGAGAGAGAAAGAGAAACATCAATGTGCAGTTGCTGGGGGTTATGGCCTGCAACTCAGGAATGTACCCTGGCTGGGAATCGAACCTGGGACACTTTGGTTCCCAGCCCGTGCTCAATCCACTGAGCTACGCCAGCCAGGGCTCAAATTGTTGTTTTTAATATATATATTTTTATGCAACAAACACATAACATTGTATAGGTACCACCACAATCAAGATACAGAATAGTTTCATCTTTACAGAAAAAGTCCCTTTATAGTTGTTTCCTCCTTCACCCCAACTCCTGGCAACCACTAATCTTTTTTCTTTTCTGATAGTTTTTGCCTAAATGTAGTCCTTCTTCACTTTGCATAACACATTGTAGATTCATCCATGTTGATGTGTGTATCAATAGGATGTTCCTTTTTATTGATGAATAATATTCCTTTGTAGATGTACCATAGTTTGTACCATTTCCCAATTCAATGTTACTGGGTTGTTTTTGGTTTTTGGTAATATTGAATAAAGCTGATGTCAATATTTTCATCTAGTCTCTGTGTGTGTGTGTGTATGAACACATGTTTTTACTTCTCTAGGCTAAATATTTAGGATTGGAATTGTTGGGTCATATGGAAATATTTGTTTAATTTATAAAAAATTGCCAAAATATTTTCCAAAGTACTTGTGTCATTTTCCATTCCCATCAACAATGTTCAAAAGTTCCAGTCAGCACTAGAACAAATCCAGTTAGCACAAATATTTTTGTTTGTTTTATTTTAAAGAAAATTAAGATTCCCTTTCTTTTCTATCAGTGTTGTTAGTTTTGTAGCATTTGCTCCTAGTTTAGATTTTATGTTGTTTGGATATGAATAAAGAATATCACTTGTTTTGTGAATAACAATAGAAGAAACTATAAGTGGATCACAAACTGAGAGCACATGGTAGGAGTGAACATCCCCTGCCTCTGCCTCAGGTCATCTTCAAGTCCTGGCCTAGGAGTGGATGCCAGCCTGGCAGGTGATACTCTAGACTGCTCCAGCTGCAGGGCTCAAGGTCAGACAAACTCAGATAAGTTTCACAGTCCAGGAAACTGGAATTTGTTATCATGGACCATATATAAATACTTGAGTTTGGAGAGAAGATCTTGGGAGCTTCAGAACTCATCTGTGCTGTTTGGCAGTTTCTAAAATGAAAATCATGTCATTCTGAGTACATATGGGATAGCTGTACATTAGAATGTCCTTCCCTAGCTTCTAAATTGTGTACCTGGAGTTGCCATCCAGTATGAGGTGTCCTATTGATCAAATGGCCAGAACTATGGCCCAACCTATCCTTCACTTAATGCTACATAGACCAGCTTATTTATGTAGGGTGGAATTTAATGGATTCAATAGACATCCAATATCTATAACTTGTCTAAGGAATTAAGTGACACAGCAGTACCTGGGTCATATTTTCTGAATCACAAATAAGGAAATATGATTCAATAGAAGATTTGGAGGGGACTCCTGTCTATTTATTATAATATTTATTCATTATTTAAAGAAACGGAATCTCTGGGACATTTGGGTGACTTTTGAGGACAAGGAGACAGGGTATTTAAAATTAGCAGGGTGGTTCTAGAAAATCCAAATGTGTGCTTGTCCTACAGACTGCACTTATGAGCACTTGTCCTGCTATCTTATAACAATGACAGGGTTGGAAAAACGGATAAAACCCCGCAGTTATGATCAGGCTATGGAGTCAGAGGAACTCGCATGCCAATCTTGGTTCTTCCCATCTCTAACAGTGTGATACTAGGTACATTTCTTACCATTCAAAAGCCTCCATGGGGTTAATGTAAATATTAAATGAGATAGTATTTGTAATGCTAAGTACAGAGCATGAAGCAAGCAAGACCTCAGTTAATGATAGTTATCATTATGATAATTTTATTTCTTCTGTAGATGTAGGAAGAAGAGAATATGACATTTCAAAATGAGTGATTTAGAGGCCAAAGATGCAGAGGATTTTTTTCCACTATTAAAACCTTTACATTTTCTACTCATTCCTCCAGTATGACAGCTGAAATGTCTGGAATGCCATTATTGAAATTACCAGCTATATTAGTTTTCTATTTCTATTTGTGAAAATTACCAAAAACTTAGTGGCTTAAAATGACAGATTCAATTACCTTACAGTCCTGTAGGTCAAAAGTTACATATGGATCTCACTGAGCAAAAATGAACATGGAGACAGGGACATGTTCCTTTATGGAAGCTCTGAAAGAGAATCTGTTATCTTGCCTTTTCTACCTTCTAGAGGTTGTCCACATTCCTTGACTGTGGCCCCTTCCAATCTACTCTCAAATCCAGCAATAATGGGTTGAGTCCTTCTCATATCACATCTTTCTGACCCACTTTTATTCCACTTAAGAACTTGAGCAATGAAGTTGGGACCACTTGGATAATCCAAGATCATTTCTCAATTTCTTTAAACTTCTTATTTCTGCAAAGTCCCTCTGCCATGTACAGTAACATATTCACATGTTCTAGGGATTAAGATGTGGATATCTTTGGGGGTCATTATTCCTCTTACCATACCAGCAAATTAAAAATGTATTCATTTTTAAATTTAAATTATATATTATTGTTTATGCTATTACATTGGTCCCAATTCTATCACTTTGCTTCCTTCTGCCTCTGCTCCCTCAGGCAATCCCCACACCATTGTCCATGTCTGTGGGTCATGCAGATATATTCTTTGGCACTATATTACCTATGCTTTACTTTTCATCCCCATGACTATTCTGTAACACTCAATTTGTATTGCTTAATTCCTTCACTTTTATTGCCCATCCTCCTGTCCACTCTCTCATCTGGCATCCATCAAAACATTCTATGTATCTATGATTCTGTTTCAGTTCTGCTTGTTCATTTATTTTCTTTTTTAGATTCAACTGACATTTTATTGTTTATATTTTTGATATTCTTTTTTTTAATTCTAATCATTGTTCAAATACAGTTTTCTCCTTTTTACTCCCAAACCAGTCCCCCCTCCCAACCTCCCCACTTCCCTCCCATTACCACCCTCCCCTTAGTTTATGACCATGTGTCCTTTAAGTTTGTTCCTGTGAACCCTTCCCACTATCCCCTTAAATTCCCTCTTCTCTCTGCTCCGGTCACCGTCAGCCTGGCCTCTATTTCAGTGTCTTTGGTTATATTTTGCTTGTTTCTTTGTTTTGTTATTTAGGTTCCTGTTAAAGGTGAGATCATATGGTATTTGTCTTTCACTGACTGGCTTGTTTCGCTAAGCATAATGTTTTCCAGCTCCATCCAAGCTGTTGCATAGGGTAGGAGCTCTTTCTTTCTTTCTGCGGCATAGAATTCCATTGTGTAAATGTACCATAGTTTTTTGATCCATTCATTTACTGATGGGCATCTTTGGTTGCTTCCAGCATCTAGCTATTGTAAATTGTGCTGCTATGAACATTGGGATGCATAGGTTCTTTTGAATTGGTGTTGTAGTATTCTTAGGATAGAGTCCCAGTAGTGGAATTGCTGGGTCAAAAGGCAGATTCATTTTTAGTTTTCTGAGGAAGTTCCATACTGCTTTCCATAGTGGTTGTACCAGTTTGCAGTCCCACCAGCAGTGCACTAGGGTCCCCTTTTCTCCACATCCTCTCCAACACTTGTTGTTTGGTGCTTTGTTTATGATGGCCATTCTGTCTGGTGTGAAGTGGTATCTCATTGTGGTTTTAATTTGCATCTCTCTGATAGCTAGCGATATTGAACATCATTTCATGTGTCTTTGGATTTTCTGTATGTCCTCCTTGGAGAAGTGTCTGTTCAAGTCCTTTGCCCACTTTTTCATTGGATTCCTTGTCTTCTTAGAGTGCAGTTGTGTAAGTTCTTTATATATTTTGGAGATTAAACCCTTGTCTGAGGTATCATTGGCAAATATGTTTTCTCATGCAGTTTGTTATCTTTTAATTTTGATACTGTTTTCTTTAGTTGTGAAGAAGCTTTTAATTTCGATGAGGTCCCATTTGTTTATTCTTTCCTTTATGTCCCTTGCTCTAGGGGACAAGTCAGTAAAAAAGTTTCTTCGTGAAATATCTGACATTTTCCTACCTACGTTCTCCTCTAGGACTTTAATGGTGTCATGTTTTATATTTAAATCTTTTATCCACCTTGAATTTATATTTGTATATGGTGTAAGTTGGTGCTCAAGTTTCATTTTTTTTGCACGTGGCTGTCCAGTTCTCCCAACACCATTTGTTGAAGAGGCTATTTTTATTCCATTTTATGTTGCTGCCTCCTTTGTCAAATATTAATTGACCATAGAGACTTCGGGTTATTTGTGGGCTCTCTGTTCTGTTCCATTGGTCTATGTGCCTGTTTTTATGCCAGTACCAGGCTGTTTTGATTACAGTGGCCTTGTAGTATAGTTTAGTGTCGGGTATTGTGATCCCTCCTACTTTACTCTTCTTTCTCAAAATTGCAACAGCTATTCGGGGTCATTTATAATGCCATATAAATTTTTGAAGTGTTTGTTCTATGTCTGTGAAATATGCCATTGGTACTTTAATAGGTATTGCATTGAATGTGTAAATTGCTCGGGACAGTATGGACATTTTGATGATATTAATTCTTCCAATCCATGAACACGGTATATGTTTCCATTTGTTTGTGTCTTCCTTGATTTCTTTCTTTAGTGTTGTGTAGTTTTCTGAATACAGGTCTTTTACCTCTTTGGTTAGGTTTATTCCTAGATATTTTATTTTTCTTTTTGCTATTTCATATGGGATTTTTTTCCTTGATCTCTGTTTCTGCTGTTTCACTGGTGGTGTACAGAAATGCCTTTGATTTCTGGATATTGACTTTGTATCCCGCTGTTTTGCCAAATTCATTTATTAGGTCAAGCAGTTTTTTGGTAGAGTCTATAGGATTTTCTATGTATACTATCATGTCATCTGCAAACAGTGACAGTTTTGTTTCCTCCTTTCCGATTTGAATGCCTTTTATTTCTTTTTCTTGTTTTATTGCTGTGGCTAAAACTTCCAGTACTATATTGAATAGAAGTGGCGAAAGTGCTCAGCCTTGTCTTGTTCCTGATCTTAGTGGAAAAGATTTTAACTTTTGGCCATTGAGAAAGATGTTGGCTGAAGGTCTCTCATATATGGCCTTTATTATGTTGAGGAATGCTCCCTCTATTCCCACTTCGCCGAGTGTTTTTATCATGAATGGGTGCTGCACCTTATCAAATGCTTTTTCTGCATCAATTGATATGATCATGTGGTTTTGTCTTTGCTTTTGTTTATGTGATGTATGGCATTTACTGACTTGTGAATATTGAACCATCCTTGCATCCCTGGAATGAATTCCACTTGGTCATGGTGTATGATCTTTTTAATGTGTTGTTGGATGCAGTTTGCCAGTATTTTGTTGAGGATTTTAGCGTCAATGTTCATCAGTGATATAGGCCTGAAGTTTTCTTTCTTTGTTGTGTCTTTATCTGGTTTTGGAATTAGGATGATGTTGGCCTCATAAAAAGAGTTTGGAAGACTCCCATCTTTTTGGATTTTTTTGGAATAGTCTGTGAAGGATAGGGGTTAACTCTTCCTTAAATGCTTTGTAGAATTCTCCTGTGAAACCATTTGGTCCCGGGCTTTTGTGTGTTGGGAGTTTTTTGATTACTGCTTCAATTTCTTTTGTTGTTGTTTGTCTGTTCAGGCTTTCTGCTTCTTTTTCATTGAGTTTTGGAAGATTATGTTTTTCTAGAAAGTTGTCCATTTCACCTAGGTTTTCAGATTTCTTGGCATACAGCTCTTTGTAGTAATTTCTTACAATCCTTTGTATTTCTGTGGTATCTGTTGTAATCTCTCCTCTTTCATTTCTGATTGTGTTTATTTGGGTGTTGTCTCTTTTTTTCTTGATGAGTCTGCTTAAAGGCTTGTCAATTTGTTTATCTTTTCAAAGCACCAGCTCTTGGCTTCATTGATCCTTAGAATTGTGCTTTTAGTCTCTATGTCATTTAATTCTGCTCTGATCTTGGTTATTTCCTTCCTTCTGCTTGCTCTGGGCTGCCTTTGTTGTTGTTCCTCGAGTTCTTGTAGACACAGGGTTGGTTGTTTGTTTGGAATGTTTCTAACCTTTTTAGGTGGGCCTGTATCCCTATGAACTTCCCCCTCAGGACGGCCTTGGCTGTGTCCCATAAGTTTTCAGTTGTTGTGAGTTTGTTTTCATTTGTTTCCAGAAACCTTTTGATTTCTTCCCTAATATCATTCTTGACCCATTCATTGTTTAATAGCATGCTATTTAATCTCCATGATTTTGAGTGTTTTTGGCTTTTTTCCTTGGGGTTGGTTTCTAGCTTCAGTCCCTTGTGGTCTGAGAAAATGCTTGGTATGATTTCAATTTTCTTGAAATTCTTGAGGCTTGTTTTGTGTCCTATCATGTGGTCTATCTTTGAGAATGTTCCGTGTACATTTGAAAAGAATGTATATTTAGCTTCTTTTGGATGGAGAGCTCTGTATATATCAGTAAAGTCCATTTCATCAAGGGTATTGTTCAATGCCACAATATCTTTGTTGATATTTTGTTTAGAAGATCTGTCCATTTTTGATAGTGGGGTGTTAAAAATCTCCCACTATAATTGTGTTGCTGTCCATATCTTTCTTGAAGTCCTCTAAGAATTTTTTTATGTATTTGGGTGCTCCTATGTTGGGTGCACATATATTTACAATATTTATGTCTTCTTGATGGATTCTTCCCTTGAGTATTCTGAAGTGACCTTCTGGGTCTCTCTTTATGGACCTTTTTTGGAAGTCTATTTTGTCTGATATGCGTATTGCTATCCTGGCTTTTTTTCCCTGTCCGTTTGCTTGGAAGATTTGTTTCCAGCCCTTCACTTTCAGCCTGTGTAGGTCTTTTATCCTGAGGTGGTCTCTTGTAGACAGTAGATATGTGGGTCATTTTTTCTTATCCAATCAGCTATTGTATGTCTTTTGATTGGAGCATTTAATCCATTTACATTTAAGGTTATTATTGATAGGTACTTATTCATTGTCTTTTATGTATGTGTGTTCCTCTCTCTCTCTCTCTCTTTTCCCTCCCTTCCTTAAAGCAGTCCTTTTAGAATCTCTTGCAGAGCTGGTTTGGTCAAGGTGTATTCTTTTAGACTTCTTTTGTCTGGGAAAATTCTTATTTGGCCTTCTATCTTGATCGAGAGCCTTACTGGATATAGTAGCCTTGGTTGCAGCCCTCTGGTTCTCATTACCTGGATTATTTCTTGCCATTCTCTTCTGGCTTGAAGTGTTTCCATTGAGAAGTCAGCTGTTAGCCTTATCGGGGCTTCCTTGTATGTTACTTGCTTTTTCTCCCTTGCTGCCTTTAAGATTCTCTCTTTGTCTTGAAATTTTGTCATTTTAATTATGATGTGCCTTGGGTTGGGTCTCTTTGGGTTCCTCTTGATTGGGACTTTCTGTGTTTCCTGGATTTGTGTGACTTTCTCTCTCATCAAATTAGGGAAGTTCTCCTTCATTACTTGTTCAACTAGGTTTTCGATCCCTTGCTTTTCTTCTTCTCCTTCTGGTATCCCTATTATACGGATGTTATTACGTTTCATATTGTGTTGCATTTCTCTTAATCCCTCTTCATTCTTTCTGAGCCTCTTTTCCTTTTCTTGCTCTTTCTGGTTTTCTACTTTGTCCTCCAGCTTGCTAATCCGATCTTGTGCTTCATCGATCCTGCTTTTCATTCCTTCTATTGTGTTCTTCAGTTCAGAAATTGTATTCTTCATTTCCTCTTGACCTTTGTTGAGAGTTTCTATTTCCTTTTTTCACGTTTATATAGTTTGCAGTGAGATTGATGTAGTTTCCCTCTAATTTCTGAAAGCTCATTGTGAGTTCATTGAACTTCCTGGTAATCATTGTTTTGAACTAACTATCTGATAGTTGAGTTGCCTCTATTTCATTTAGCATTTTTCCTGAGGTTTCCTCATTTCCCTTCAATTGGGGGTTGTTTCTTTGTTTTCTCATTGTTTGTGGGTTTCTTCTTTTTCTTCTTGTTTGTTAATTTGATCTGTTCTAATTCCCTTTAATTATGGTGTGAACTTCTGTGGTAGCATATTTGTGAGATTCAGTGGTGCAATCTCCTTCGTGTATCCTGGTGCTCACAGCTTTCTCCTATTCTTTTTTGTGATCAGTTGGAGGAGTAAGGCAAAATGGTTTAAAACAGCAAGACAGTATACTATGATATTTACTTTAGCAGCCAGTAGAGAAGAGATGGGTTATCCTTTGGCTCCTCATAGTGTTAACCATGATCCTCCACCCCACTATCCACGTTTTAGAAAGGATGGAAAGAAGGTAAGACTCTTATTGGGGACGAGAGGATTGCTAGTTGGATCTAGAAAGCTGTGAGGCTGTGGGAGGTCAGATTCTAAGGTAGGGTTGGACTAAAGATTAGTATATAGGAGTAGTGAGTAAAGGAATAGAGACAACCCCCATCATAGTATAATTCAGAAAATTGCAAAGTGGGCTGAGATCAGGTAGGGGTATTGAGAAGCAGTTACAATTGTATGGATTACATCTTATTAGCAGTAATAGTAAAGTGACAGTCTTGTGGCAGAATCGATGAGGTCTAGATAACAAGAATAAAGAGTATAGAACCTTGAGAGGTGTATTAATGGAACACAGATGAAGGATAGTTTCTTATCAATACCTTGTGACTGAGATACCAGGGGGAACCTATCAAATGACAGTATAACCAGCCAAGCAAAGAAGATTATACAGAAAGAGAAAGAATACCAAAATATTATTAAAATAAAAAATGTCGGAAGAGTGAGAAAAAGATAATACAAATTTACAGTAACTTGCAAGATTAAAAAAAAGGAAAGAAAAGCAGAAGATGTAGTGCAGGAGAGATAAATTTGGAGTGGAAAGAATAATATTAGGATGAATAGAAGAGAAACATAAAGGATTGTGAGATAAAAATAATAAGAATTGAAAAATAAAATGTCACATAAAACACAAGATAAAATCAATCAAGCCAGAGAAACCAAACAAAACCAAAAAACAAACAAACAAAAAAAACCCCCCAAAAACCCTCTTGTTGGTTTCTAACTGTCCAGACCAGTTTTTCTGATCTTGCTGGCTTCAGCTGGCTGAGGGACCTTTGAAATGCTTCTCTCTCTCCCAGCCAGACCTCAGCAGGTCTGTCAGGTAGCCTAGGCGCTCCCGAACACACTGGCTCTTTGGATCTCACTTCCATGTTCTTCTGAACTCTGGGGTTCTGCAGGTTTCCAGCTCTATGATCTCAGGAGGCACCCGTGATGTTTTGGGATTCACTGTGCCCTCTCTGGGGATTGTAAATCTGGGGATTGCACCCCTCCCCCAAACTTTTGAGATTGGGGTCTAGGATCGCCCTAAGCGCCTCTCTGCAATCCTTCCGGGATCAAAGAGCACAAGAGTCAGTCATCCTGATGGTGCGCGAGCCAAGCCGTTTCCAGCTCCATGTTCCCCGCCGAACCGCTCTCCAACCGGGTGTGGGCGCCTTTCCCTGCTCCCCGGTCTGGCTGGCTGGAAATCTCTGAGCCACCACTGTAGGAACGCACCAAGTGCCACGTCCCTCCCGGGATCACAGTGTGCGATTCAGGCCTCCCTATGGGGTTCGAGCGGAGCGAGGCCCGGTTCTGTACTCTCCATCAGTCTGTACTTCCACTGGGTGAGGGGTGCTGGTGCTCTTCCAGGCTGCCCCTGGTCCTGTCGGCTAGAGTCCCTCACTCCTCCCAGGTCTCTGGGCGGGTGTTCATAGTCCCTGGGAGATTTTTTTCCCAGTCCAACTGGCCAATCTGTTCCTTTTAGCAACACGTTCTCCCCTGGAGTTGCTCACCCCCCCGTATTCAGGGGAGGGAGCAGAGACTCCCCTCTCTCAGAAGCCCTGAGGCAGACCCAGGAGCACCGGGCCTGGGGTCTGCACACCCCTAGACCCCGAGCTGATCCCTGGGCACCTTTTGTCCCGTATCCATCTCCTTGCCGTCTGGTTTTCCAGTGAGTGCAATAATTTTTGATGTCCTGCTTTAAAAGTGATTGGGTAACCTAGCCCGCTTGCTCTGTTTCTCCACCGATCCACGAGTTCCCCACCTCTTCACAAAAGCCAAGAAAAATGCTGCCTAGAGTAAAGCAGCCATCTTCCCTCCCCAGATCTTCTTTTTAAAGAAGACTCTTTAATATTTCATATAATACTGGTTTGGTGATGAGGAACTCCTTTAGCTTTTTCTTGTCTGGGAAGCTTTTTATCTGCTCATAGATTCTAAATGATAGCTTTGCTGGGTACAGTAATCTTGGTTGTAGGTCCTTGCTTTCCATTATTTTGAATAATTCTTGCCAATCCTTTCTAGCTTGCAAAATTTCTTTTGAGAAATCAGCTGACAGTCTTATGGGAGTTGCCTTGTAGGGAATGGATTTTCTCTTGCTGCTTTTAAGATTCTCTCATTGTTTTTATGACTTCTGGCCAAGATGGAGGCATAGGTAGACACACTGTGCCACCTCACAAAACTAAAAGATAGACAACAACAATTTAAAAACAAAAAACAACCAGAAATACCAGAAAATTGAACTGTATGGAAGTCTGACAACCAAGGAGTTAAAGAAGACACATTCATCCAGACCGGTAGGAGGGGGCTGAGACAGACAGCTAGGGACTCCTGGCAAGGTAGTGGCTAGAGGACTGGGGTGGGCAAGGCAGTGTCTGGCAGAAACATTGAGGTGGCAGATTGTGGAGCTGGGTGCACAAGGCTGCAGCTGGCCAGCAAGGCAGCAGTGGGCAGACCCAGCAAGGTGGGAGATTGTGGATTGGGTGGTCCCACATTTCCACACAGATAAACCAGGAGAAACACCTGGGGAGTGGGATGTGCTGTGCAACCCAGGGCCCCAGCACAGGAAAATAAAGCCTCAAATCACTGATTGGAAACACCTGTGGGGACTGAGGCAGTGGGAGAAACTCCCAGCCTCCCAGGAGAGTTTGTTGGAGAGACCCTCAGGGTCCTAGAACATACAAAACCCCACTCACACAGGAATCAGCACCATAAGGGCCCAGTTTGCTTGTGGGAAGCAGGGAAAGTGACTGAAATCAGGCAGAGAGCAGAGCAAGCACCACTGTTCCCTCTCAGACCCCTTCTCCACATACAGCATTGCAACACAATTACACGAGTTACCCTGCTTGGGTGAATACCTAAGGCTCTGCCCCTCACTACATAACTGGTACATCAGGACAAAAAAAAGAGAAAGAAATGGCCCATATGAAAGAACAGATCAAAGCTCCAGAAAAAATACAACTAAGCAGTGAAGAGATAACCAACCTATCAGATGCACAGTTCAAATCACTGGTAATCAGGGTGCTCACAGAATTGGTTGAATTTGGTCACAAGTTAGATGAAAAAAATGCAGGCTACACTAAGTGAAATAAAGGAAAATGTACAAGGAAAAAATAGTGATGGGGAGGAAACTGGGACTCAAATCAATGGAGTGGACCAGAAGGAAGAAAGAAATATCCAACCAGAAGAGAATGAAGAAACAAGAATTCAAAAAAATGAGGGAAGGCTTAGGAACCTCCAGGACATCTTTAAATGTTCCAACATCCCAATTATAGGGGTACCAGAAGGAGAAGAGGAAGAGCAACAAGAGGAAAAGTTATTTGAACAAATTTATTCAAAAGTTATTTGAACAAATAATAAAGGAGAACTTCCCCAATCTGGCAAAGGAAACAGATTTGCAGGAGGTCCAGGAAGCTCAGAGAGTCCCAAAGAAGTTGGGTCCAAGGAGGAACACATTGAGGCACATCATAATTACATTACCCAACATTAAAATTAAGGATAGACCCTTAAAAGCAGCAAGAGAAAAAGAGACAGTTACCTACAAAGGAGTTTCCATAAGACTATCAGATGATTTCTCAAAAGAGAACTTCCAGGTAAGAAGGGGCTGGAAAGAAGTATTCCAAGTCAGGAAAGGCAAGGACCTACATCCAACATTGCTCTATCCAGCAAAGCTTTCATTAGAATAGAAGGGCAGATAAAGTGCTTCTCAGATAAGGTCAAGTTAAAGGAGTTCATCATCACCAAGCCCTTATTATATGAAATGTTAAGATTCATCTAAGGAAAAGAAGATAAAAAATATGAACTGTAAAATGACAGCAAACTCACAATCATTAACAACCACACCTGAAACAAAAACAAAAGCAAACTAAGCAAACAACTAGAACAGGAACAGATTCACAGAAACGGAGATCACATGGAGGGTTTTCAACAGTGGAGTCAGAGGGGGAGAGAGGGGGAAAAGGTACAGAGAATAAGTAGCATAAATGGTAGGCAGAAAATAGACAGGGAAGGGTAAGAATAGTATAGGAAATATAGAAGCCAAAGAACTTACATGTACGACCCATGGACATGAACTAAAGCGGAGGGAATGTGGGTGGTAGGGGATGTGCAGGGCAGAGGGGGGTGAAGAGGGGGAAATGGGACAACTGTAATAGCATAATCAATAAAATATATTTTAGAAAAGATTCTCCCATTGTTTTTAATCTTTGGAATTTTAATTATGATACATCTTGGTGTGGACCTGTTTGGGTTCATCTGACTTGGTACTCTCTGGCCTTGGTGGTCCAGCATTAGGTCTGTCTAGAAAGTATCCAGCCATGTACTATGAAAAATAGAGACATTTATTGAATATACAAGAAACATTGTACATAGGACAATGATGCCTCAGTCCCCTTCAAAGTAGGCATTCAGTACCTCACACAGATCTCCTGATCATCTTCAGTGGCCATGGTTTATTTTCCTGAATCTCACTGATGGTCAAATCTATTCCCTTTCAATGGTGATGTTAGTTCTGGGAAAAGGCAGAAGTCACAGGGTATCAAATCTGGCTGTTAGGGGGCTGAGTCACGTGGGTGATTGGATCTTTCTCCAAAAGATTCTGCGTGAGACATGAGGCATGAGCTAGCTCATTGTTGTGATGAAGCTGCCAATCACCAGTTGCCTATAGCTGTGGCCTTATGAATCATCCAGATAGTTTCCATGGGGGAATGTTCAAGCTTACAATAAAATTTGATGCAGATTCATTGCTCTACTTTTTCACTCATTTTTAATGGGACAGCCAAACAGTGCATATACATGCTCATTCAGCAGGGTCTACCACCCCCACTGACCAGTACAGTGAAGTAGTCATTGTTCATGCATGCACATTTCTCCACACTTTTCTTGGCTGCCAGGTTACATTGATGTTGTGTGAATGGTTTTGTTATATTTAAAATATTGAGGTCTCTTCTGGTCAAGATGGTGGCATAGGTAAACATGGCTTGCCTTGTCACACAACCACATCAAAATTACAACTAAATGATGGAACAGCCATCTCTCAGAACCATAAGAAATTGAGTTTGTGGAAATCTGATAAGTATGGGATTAATGAAACCACATCCATACAGACTGGTAGGTGGGGTGATATGTGGAATGGGCTGGTCCCACACCCATGTGTAGCAGATAAAAACTTGGGAGGTATGTCTTGGAAGTGAGGAGTCCCAGCCCTACATGAGGCCTCCCAGCCCAGAGATCCAGTGACAAGAAGATAAATTCCTATAACTTCTGGTTGCAAAAGCCAGTGGGGACTCAGTCAGTGGAAGAAACTTCTGAAGTACCAAGAAGTTCCTCTTAAAGAACCCACACATGGACTCACCTAATCAGACTTACTCTCTCTGAGTTCCAGCACCAGGGTAGTAGCTTGAAAGGTTCCAGTGGCAAACAGGGAGGAAGTGACAGGTCTTCCATCAAGATGAATGCTTGGAGACAGCTCTCTCCAAGACAGAAAAGACATTACCCCCTTTCTGCACCCTCCCCCACAGAACCACAGAGTTGGCAGGTGGGTGCTGTATCTGAGACTATATCAACCTGGCTAACACTGTTTGCCCCACCCTGGAGATCCCCAGAGACAATATCCCACCCAACTTATGGGCTCACCCAAATGATAACAGAGACTTTTCCATATAAGTGCCTGATCTTGGCTCATGCTTCACAACTTCTAAATTCTCTCAAACAAGCAACAGCTGACCCCTGTGAGCCTCTAGCCCCTGTACCTCTTATTAAGTGTTTCTAGGCATGGGATTAACAGCAGCCAGTCTGTATTCACAGCCTGGCTTTGCCTGGGAATCTCCAAGCTTCACACAAGTAGCAGCTATCTCAGATTGCTTTATCTCCCATATAGGGTGGGCCCAGACAAGACACAGGTGGGGGCTGACCTTGGCCTGTACCACCCAGGAAACCACAAAGCCTATGTACCCAGTGTACAGGTAAAGAGTGTACAGGTGAAGACCAGGTTGGAACACTACAACCCTGCTCCTACACAGCTGATCCTCCATGGAGGGTAGAGGTTGATGGTAAGTGGTCATAGTCAGTCCTTGCAGCTGACAGGCCTGGGAAAATCCATCCCTTTCACCTGCCAACAGCAATCAAAGCTCAACTACAGAAGGGTATAATCACCCCACAAAAGGGCACACCTTGAGTACCCAGCTTGGGTGACAGGGGAGACTGTGCCACTGGACCCTACAGGACACCTACTACATTAGGCCATGCTACTAAGACATGGAATCTAAGCAGCTCTACCTAATACATAAAAAACAAACACATGGAGGCTGCCAAAATGAGGAGACAAAGAAACATGGCCCAAATGAAAAAAGCAGATAAAACACCAGAAAAAAGAACTAAGCAAAATATAGATAAGGAGTATCAGATGCAGAATGTTTTGAACACTGGTTATAAGGCTGCTCAAGGAACTTAGTGAGGACTTCAACAGCATAAAAAAATCAAGTCAGAAATGAAAAATTCACTAATTGAAATAAAGAACAATGTGCAGGGAAACAACATTATAGCAGATGAAGTTGGGAATCGAATCAATGATTTGGAACATAAGGAAGCAAAAAAAAAAAAAAACAAAAAAAAACAAACCCAATCAGAACTAGAAAAAAGAATATGAAAAAATGAAGATAGTGTAAGCAAACTATGACAAATCTTCAAATATTCCAACATCCACATTATAGGCATGCCAGATGGTGAAGAGAAAGAGCAAGAAATCAAAAATTTATTTGAAAAATAATGAAAGAAAACTTCCCTAATTTGGTGAAGGAAATAGGCATGCAAGTCCAGGAAGCACAGAGCCCCAAACATGATAGATGCAAAGAGGCCCACTCCAAGACACATCACAATTAAAATACCAAAAGTTAAAGATAAAGAGAGAATCTTAATACCAGCAAGAGAAAAGCAGTTACTTAACATAAAAGTATCTAAACTATAAACAATAAAATGGCATAAATACATATCTATCAACAGTGAAATCTGAAAACAAACTAAGCAAACAAGAAGAACAGAGACAGAATCATGGATACAGAGAATGTTTTATAGTTGCCAGCTCTTAGTGGGGTGTGGGGGAAAGGATGAAGAGGTGAAGGGATTAAGAAGTACAAATAGGTAGTTACAGAACAGACAGGGGCATGTAAGGTACAGTATAGGAAATGAAATAGCCAAAGAACTTACACGCATAGCCTATGGACATGAACCACAGTGTGGGGATTGCCTGAGGGAGTTGGGGATGCTGTGTGGAGTGGGGCAAAGAGGGAAAAGTTGGGGCAACTGTAATAGCATAATCAGTAAAATATAATTTAAAAAACAATACTAGGACTTTCTGGACAGGCCTCGTATGTCTATTTCTTTCACTAAATTAGGGAAGTTTTCTGTCATTTTTTCAAACAGGTTTTCAATTTCTTGCTCTCTCTCTTCTCCTTCTGGTACCCTCATGATGTGCATTTTGACATGCTTGAAGTTGTCCCTGGAGCTCCTTATACTATCCTCATTTGGAGGGAGGATTCTTTTTTCTTCTTGTTCTGATTGGGTGTTTTTTGATCCTTCTATTCTAAATCACTGATTTGGTTCTTGGCTTCACCCACTCTACTGTTGATTCCCTGTAAATTGTTCTTCACTTCAGTCAGTACATCCTTTAATTCTGACTGGTTCTTTTTAATGGTTTCCATGTCCTTTTTTATGTTCTGGAACATCTTCCTAAGTTCACTGAGCATCCTTATATCCACTGTTGTTGTGAACTCTGCATCTAGTAGATTGCTTCTCTCCATTGCTTAGTTCTTTTTCTGGAGTTTTGTTCTGTTCTTTCATTTGGGTCACGTTTGTCTCCTCATTTTGGTAGCCTCCTATGCTTGTTTCTATTTATTAAGTAGAGGTGCTATGACTCCTTGTCTTGGAAGAGTGGCCTAATATAGTAAGTGTCCTATAGTGTTCAGTGGCACAGCCTCCCCTATTACTGAAGCTGGGTACTCGAGGTTGCCCACTGTGTGGTCTGTATACATCCTCCTCTTGTAGTTGAGCCTTGATTGCTGTTGGCAGGTCAATGAGAAAAATTTACCCAGGTTGATCAGCTGCAAGGACTGACTATGACCACAGACCACCAACCCTGACCACTGTGGAGTATCAGCTGTGCAATGACCCACTTCACAAGCAAGACTTACTTATCAGGGCTCTTGTTGCTGTTGAGTCTACCCCTTGAGTGTGTTGATTGTGGAGGTGGTGAATAGTGGTGCTCTGATGTTACCTGTAGCTCTCCACTGGGAGTGCAGGCTCTGGGGTCTCCAAGGTGGTGCAAGCCAAGGTCAGCCACCATTTGTTTTGACCAGGGCTGCCCAGCATAAGCTACAAAGATATCTGCAGTTGGTTCCAACTTGTGCTCTGTTTGGAGGTACCTATAAGAGTCCATGCTGTGAACCAAGGCAGCTGCTGCTAGTGCTGGGCCTGGGGCCACTGAGAAACAGGCATGGGGCATACTGTGGCAAATGCTGATTTTTGAGAGAATTTAAGAAAATCTGAGGCATGAGACAAGCCAAACCATTCATATGGAAAAGCCACTGGAAACAGCTAGCGTGGGTTGAAAGTTGTGTTGGGTGGAGCCTCGGGGAATACTGGGGCAAACATTGTGAGTCAGGTTGATGGAGTCTTAGAAATGGTGCCTGACTACCTGCTGTGTTGGTGGAGAGTCAGAAAAGGAACAATAGCCCCTTCTAGCACTTCTGCCTAGGAGAAACCTGCCCCCAAGCTCTTGTTCTGATGCCAGGCACTTAGTTCCTCCCTGTATGTCTCTGGTGTCTGATGATCCCATGCTGGCACTCAGAGGGAGTGAGCCTGAGTAAATCTGTACAGGAGTCCTTTAAGAGGAACTTGCTGGGACTCTAGCAGTTTGTCTTCCACAGCCTCAATCCCCACTGGTTTTTACAGCCAGAAGCTATGGAGACTCTTCTTGGATGTGGAACCCTGGGCTGGGGCCCCTCACTCCCAAGATTTCCCTCCTGATTTTTATTTGCCACACTTGGGTGTGGGACCAGCCAGTTCCACATCTCTGCCCCTCTTACCAGTCTCAATGTGGTCTCTTCTTTAATTCTGCAGTTGTAGGATTTCCATTCAGCTCTATTTCCTTTGCTTCTGAATAATGGTTGTTCTGTAGCTTAGTTGTTATTTTGATGTGATTGTGTGAGGAGGCAAGCTGTGTTTACCTACACTGCCACCTTGAATGGAAGAGCTAAAAATGCATGTAGCTGTGTGAGGAGGGAACCACCCAAAAACCAGAATTATTTTCTGGAAGGCAGGCATCTTACAGCACAGGCTTCCCCTGCTAGATGAGTGTTCTTGGAACACATCTGTATCAGTGTACCAGGTGGTGTTATTGTAAGAGACTATGTTCAACTTCAGTGAATTTTTTTTGAAGACTCTTTCAATGTGTTTGCCCATTTCATGATGGGTGATTTATGAGCACACCTGCCCACATCACGCTGAGTATTCAGCAGTTTTTGACCAAAAATGGCATAACCCCCATACTCATTCTTTCCTATTCACCTGATCTCACCCTGAGTGTGTTTTTTTGGTTTATGTGGATTAAAAATTCCTCAAAGGGAAAGATTTTGCAGATGTGGAAAAGATGAAACAAAAAATGGGAGAAGCACTAAAACACATCAAAATCGATGAGTTCAAAATTATTTTGAGCAGTGGAAAAATCTCAATAAGTGTATTGCATCAAATGGAGAATACTTTGAAGTTTTCTGAAGTTTAAATATGTAAGAATAAATACACATTTTTAAATAAATAAATTCCAGTTCTTTGGGTTCCCTTTTGAATATATACATATATATCTATGCATGTATGTATAAGAATCTATAGCCTATATATTAATTCAAAAATGAGAATCATACCCAAGTATCCATCATTAAAACTCAGCAACTCTGATTAGAGAAATTTCAACTGAGTTATTTTATTTCCCATGTAAATGATCCAATTATTGAACTACTTAAAATATATCCACTCAAAATAATGTTTAAAAGACAAATTTATTGGCCACTAAAGTCAAAATATACCAAAATCAAAGATGTGTTGTCTTGTTTTCTATATGTTCTCCATAGGAAAGTGGAAACCCATGCCATGCAATAACCAGTTTTGATATAAATACAGACATAACAACTCACTTGCATTGTTTTGTATACACGCACCCTCTATACATGCTTGTGCTATTTTTTTAAAACTGAGAGTGGAGAAATAAACTGTTTCCAGTGATACTACTGCATTTGAGGGGTCTCAGGCAACTGCAGTTGGTGAATGTAATCCCCCAGCTGCCAGAAGTGGACAAGGCTTAGTTGGAGTACTTGAGGAAATATAGCAATTCTTGCTTTTATGTTCAGCATGTCAGATTATTTTTCCTTTTCTCAATTACTTTAGAAACACTTTGAAGGAGTTCCTACTTCTTTTGATAGTCACAGAAACCTGATTCATGGAGAAAGAAAAGAAGAGGCAGGGAGATGAGGTGGCAGTTATGGAAAGAGACATAGGGAAGTTAATTCATTCGTTTTGTCCACATCTCAGGGAAAAAAATCATCCAAAAACACATGATTTTTATGTCCATTCTTTTATTACTCTAATAAAAATGTATAAATGCTATTGTTAATTTGTTCTTTAAGCCTATACCTTGAATAGTTTTTACAAAGATGATGAATTTGAGTTCATATTTTTCAATACTCTATGTGACAACCTGTGCTTGCAGAATGACTAGCTAGAGATGATTTGCAGTCTGTAGTTAAAGAAGTAAAGATCACGGGCAGATTAAATGAGTTCAAGTAAAGCCCTTTGACCAGGAAAAAAGGTTTACTGTAAGAAATAAACATTTTTCACTCATTTCACCTACCACTTATCACAGATGACATAGTGGACCCATGTCTTTGACCTTCCAAAAGGTACCTGAGGATTGTGAATCATTTGGATTAATGACTGCAACTTCCCACCAGTAAAACTTAAAGGGTTGAGATCAATATACAAAAATATTTCCCAATAACAGAGAGCTCTTTGAATCCCCTGGGTCTTTCACAGCCAGGCCCTGGCTGTCAGGTACCTCTTCAGTCAGTGGAGCCCCATTCTTGGCAATGCACTACTCTGGAGATGCAATCATGTCAGTGTTGAAGACATCATTGAATGACAGCAGAAGCTGGAATGGACCAGTTCAGACGGCTTCCTCAGCCTATCACAGCTAGAACTGAGACTTGCACAAGATCATGACTATAATAAAGTCTGACTATGGGAGTAAAATTTACTTCATTTCACTACAGAATAATCCCACAAGGCCCTATGTACTCTGATATTTGACTTTGCCACTTTTCAAATCACTTCCCTGTTCAAAGCCCCAGCCTCTCCAGTATGGGCAGGGCAGCATGGTGGGTGTGGACCAAATGGACTTTAACATGGGTGAGGTTAAAGGTCCAGAGGCTTAGTGTTACTGACATAGAGATATTAAACTGGAATTAGGGTTTGGAAAATTGGGAGTGGAGACTGGGAAGGGAAAGAAAGTACAAAGATGTATACTGTAGAAAATAAAGTCACAACCCTAGTCTATGACCTTGACTTCAAATAAGGTCTATTTATAGGCATCATGTACTGATCCTTTAAGTGCTAGAGTTCATTGGTTCAGTTCTTCAGTCACTCAAAAAATATTTATGGAGCACTGATTTAGGGTGAGAGTCTGTCCTAAGTAATAGGGAACAAAATGAATGAAATTTTCTTGGAAGCTTACATTCTGGTGAAAAAGACACATATAAGTTAACAAATAACAGGATAAATACAGACAAGAGAAGGAGAAAGTTGAATGACATCTGGATTTGGAAGCAACTAATTGTGTGAAGTGCTGGTAAATAGACTTCCAGGGAGAGAGAAGAGTGAGTACAAACACCCTGGACTAAGAAAAAGCCAGGTGGTATTGAACAACAGCAAAAAAAGGGCCAGTAGACTGGGAAACTTTTCTCCTCAGACTCAGTTTTGTTTTGTTTAATTGTGGTAAAATATAGCTAACAATATTTGTCAATTTAACAGTGGCATTAAGTACATTCACATCATTCTGTAGCCATAACTACCCATTTCTAGAACGCTTTTGTCATCCCAAACAGAAACTGCCCATTAAACAATAACTCTCCATTCCCCTGTCTGTCTGGTCCCCCAGCAACCACCATTTTACTTTGTGTCTCTGTAGATTTCACTTCTCTAGGGACCTCATATAAGTAAAATTATATAAATTTTTCCTTTTGTATCTGGCTTATTTCACTTAGCATAATGTTGTCAAGTGATGCGGACCCCAGCTTGTGGAGTCTGCCACATTGTGGATGGGGGAGAGACATTCATATGGACTACCGAGTCCTGTGGGGGAAAAGGGCGAGCAGCTTCACTCTCAAGGGGAGCAAAAAAGCCGCAGCCTCTGCCATGATGGGCCTTTATTTCTCTTTCTGGTTACATTACATGATAGTCCTCATTTACTATGCACAGGTTCACTTTAGGTGTTTACCTTTTACAGAAAACAAAGGAGCTGATGCTGCTAATCATATCACAGAAGAGGGATATTTGCAAATGAAAAGGGAAAAGTAATTGAATGGGTTACCCTCCTCCTTGGAAGATTTAGCATGGATTTTAGGAAGTTACAGTAAGCACTTGCTGTCTCAATTCAGGGTGAGGGAGTTTTAGCAAAAGCAAGTCTCAAAGTTGCCTAGGTACATTGTAGGCCTGATTCCCCATGGGAGAACCTATCCATGGGCATGGGTCCTGTGCATCTCCAAGTGGGAGCTGGGCCCACGCCATGCCGAATGATCTCCTCCAGTCAAGGTTCACACATATTGTAGCATGTATCAATTTCCTTTTTAAGGCCAAATAATATTCCTTTGTATGTATATACCACATTTTGCTTCTCTGCTCATCCACTGATGGACATTTGGACTGTTCTCACATTTTGGCTATAGTGACTAATGCTGCTATGAACACTGGCATTGAGATTCAGTTTTAATTGTTGACATCAGTGTCTAATTGAACTCTTATCAATGGATGTATATATGATTGACACCCATGTAAACCCATATTTTTAAAAAACAAGATGGCAAATGACTTAACTGATAGTGTATGTTCCTCATCTTAAGACTTATAATTTGCATAGTTATTATATTTATTTTTATTTGTTAACTGATCTGGTGTTTATGTACATTCTTAGATATTGCTTGGGGATTGCATTTTTAAATGATTGTAATTATTTTCCTTCTTAGATTGTTCAATGTAAGGTATATAATAAAAAGTAAGCATAGTTTTTCAACCCCATATGTATGTTATCTACAAGAGACCTACCTCAAAATGAAAGACTAAAAGTAAAAGGTTGGCAAAAGATATTTCATGAAAAAGGAAAGGAAAGAAAGCTGGTGTAGCAATACTTATATAGAACAAAATAAACTTTAAAACAAAGGCTATAATAAAAGACAAAGAAGGACACTGCATAATGATAAAGGTATCACTCCAACAAGAGGTTATAACCCTTATTGATGCACCCAACACAGGAGCACCTAAAAAATGTAAAGCAAATGGATGTAAAGGAAGAGATTGGCAGTAATACAGTCATAACATGAAATTTTAACACCACATTGATATCAATGGATAAATCTTTCAGACAGAAAATCAACAAGGAAATGATAGCCTTAAATGCCATACTAGATGAGATGGGTTTAATTGATATCTTCTGAGCATTGTACCCTAAAACAGCAAAATATACATTATTTTCAATGCACATGGAACATTTTCAAGGGTAGACCACATATTAGGACACAAGACAAGCCTCAATAAATTTAAGAAGATGAAAGACATATCAAGCACCTTTTCTAACCACAATGATATGAAATTAGAAATCAATCACAAGAAGAAAACTGAAAAACACACAGACATGGAGACTAAATAACATGTTACTACAAAATGAGTTAACAATGAGATCAAAAAGAAACCAAAAGACACTTTGAAAGAAGTAAAAATGAGAACACAACAATCTATGTTGTTCCAAAATCTATGGGACACAGGGAAAGCAGTCCTAAGAGGGAAATTCATACCTTTATAGGCCTATCTCAAGAAACAAACAAACAAAAAACCTCATATAAACAATCTTACTTTACACTTAAAGGAACTTGAAAAAGAAAAACAAAGCCCAAAATGAGTACAAGGAAGGAAATAATAAGTATCAGAGCATTTAAATGAAGTAGAGTCTACAAAAAGTACAAGAAATCAATGAAAGCAATAGCTGGTTCTTTGAAAAGATAAAAAGATTGGCAAACCTTTAAGCAGACACATCAAAGAGAGAGAGAGAGAGAGAGAGAGAGAGAGAGAGAGAGAGAGAGAGAGAGAACCCAAATAAATAACCAGAAATAAAAGAGGAGAAATAAAAACTAACACCAAAGAAATACATGTGATTGTAAGAAAATATTACGAACAGCTACATGACAACAAGGTGGACAACATGGATGAAATGGATAAATTCCTAGAAACATATAATCTTCCAAAATGAAATCAGAAAGAATCAGAGAATCTTAATAGACAGAGTACACATAGTGAACTTGAAGCAGTAATAAAAAAACTACTAACAAACAATAGTCTTTGGGAAGAGTTTTTGGGAACAACTATAAAGGACACATGGATAGAACCAAGTGGCAGGGGTAGAAGCAAGGGAGGGAGGTGGGGATGGCTGGGGCAGGGGGTAGGGAGTTGGGGGGGGTAAATGCAGACAACTGTACTTGAACAACAATAAAATAATTTTTTTTTAAAAGGTCTGGACCAGATGGCTTCACAGGTGGATTTTAGCAAATATTCAAAGAAGAACTAAGACCTATTCTTCTCAAGCTATTAAAAAAATAGTTATTCAAAAACTCAAGCTATTCAAGAGTACGAAAGACTCCCAAGCTCATTTTACAAGGACAGCAATATCCTAATTCCAAAACCAGATAAATACACTACAAAGAAAAAAAATTATAGCCAATATCCTTGATGAACATAAATACTAAAATCCTGAACAAAATAATAGCAAATTCAACAACACATTAAAAAGATTATATATCATAATAAAGCAGAATTTATTCTGAAGATGCAAGGTTGGTATAATAACCTCAAATCAATAAGCATGATATACCACATAAACAAAATGCAGGATAAAACCCACACAATCAAATCAATAGATGCAGAATTGGCATTTGATAAAATCCAGCACCCATTTTCAACAAAAATTCTCAGCAAAGAGGGAAGAAAGGAAACAAACCTCAGTATAATAATGGCTGTATATGACAAACCCACAGCCAACATCATACTCAATGGGCAAAAACTGCAAGTGTTTCCCTTAAGACTATGAACAAGACAGGGATGTCCACTTTCACCATTCTTATTCAACATAGTACTGGAAGTTCCAAGCAAAGCAATCATACAAGAAAAAGAAATAAAAGGTATCCAAATTGGAAAGAAAGAATTGCAGATGACATGATTCTATATAGAGAGAACCTTAAAGATTCCACCAAAAACTACTAGAAGTAACAAAGAATTCAGTAAGGAAAATACAAAATAAATATCCAGAAATCAGTTGTATGTTTATATACCAATAAGGAACTATCAGAAAGGGAAACTAAGAAAACAATCTTATTCACGATTGCTTCAAAGAGTATAAAATACCCAGGAATAAATTTAACCAAGGAGGTAAAAGACCTCTGTTTGGAAAATTTTAAGACACTAAACAAAGGAATTGAAGAAGATAAAAAATAAGTGAAAGTATATGAGCTGTGTTCATGAATAGGAAAAATCAACATCATTAAAATGTCCATACTACCCAAAGCAATCTATAGATTCAACACAATTCCTATCAAGATACCAGTGGTGTAATTCACAGAACAAGTGATCCAAAAATTTATATGGAATCATAAAAGACTCCAAATGGCAACAGTAATCTTGAGAAAGAAGAACAAAGTTGAAGGAATCATGCTACCTGACGCAAACTATACTACAAGGCTATATAGTTATCAAAACAGCATGGTACAGTAGTCTTTTTTTAAAATATCTGAGTTTTTTAAAAGATTTTATTTATTTATTTTTAGAGAGGGAAGGGAGGGAGAAAGAGAGAGAGAGAGAAAAACATCAATGTGTGGTTGCTGGGGGCCGTGGCCTGCAACCCAGGCATGTGCCCTGACTGGGAATTGAACCTGTGACACTTTGGTTCACAGCCCGCACTCAATCCACTGAGCTATGCCAGCCAGGGCTGTACAGTAGTCTTTAATCCAAAACAGCATGGCTTAAAAACAGACACATAGAACAATGGAACAGAATACAGTGCCCAGCAATAAAGTCACACCTTTATGGGCTATTGATATTTGATAAATTAAGTAAAGACAATCTTTTCAATAAATGTTGTTGGAAATATTGGACAGATACATCAAAAAAAATGAAACGACCATATTCTTGTATTATGTACAAAAATAAGCTCAAAGTGGATTAAAGACTGAAATGTTAAGCTCAAATCCATAAAACTCAAAGGAGAAAAGATAGACAGCAAAATCCTGAACATTTCATAGTATAATTTTTTTCTGATAATGTATCTTTTTGAGCAAGGGAAACAAAAGAAAAAATAAACAAATGAGGCTATATCAAACTAACTGCTTTGCTGTGCAAAGGAAACCTTGACAAAATAAAAAGACAATCCATTGAATTTCAGAACATATTCACCAATGATAAATCTGATGATAAGGGGTTAATATCCAAAATTTATAAAGAACTTATAAAAATCAACTCAAAAAACATCAAAATACCCAATTTAAAAATGGGCAAAGGACTTGAATAGACACTTCTCCAAAGAGGACACACAGATGGCCAATAGACATATGAAAAGGTGCTCAATGTTACTAACCATTAGAGAAATGCAAATTAAGACCATAATGATATATCACTTCTCACCTGTCAGAATGGCTACCATCAGTAAATCAACAAACCAGTGTTTTCAAGGATGTGGAGAAAAGGAAACCTTCATGCGCTGTTGGTGGGAATGCAGACTGGTGCAGCCACTGTGGAAAACAGTATGGAGTTACCTCAAAATTTAAAAATAAAACTACCTTAAGACCTAGTGATTTCACTGGTAGGAATTTATCTGAAGAAACCCAAGAGACTATTTGAAAGAATATATACACCCCTACATTCATTGCATCATTATGTACAATAGCTAAGATTTGGAAGCAGCCTAAGTGTCCATGAGTAAATGAGTGAGTAAACAGCTATAGTACATTTACACAATGGAAGATTACTGGCCATAAAAAAAAGGAAATTTTACTCTTTGTGACAGCAAGGATGGATCTGTAGAGCCTTATGCTAGGTGAAATAAGCTAGGCAGAGAAAGACAAATATCACATGACTTCACTCATATGTGGAATCTAATGAACAAAATGAATGAACAAGCAAAATAAAGACTTGAATGAACAAGCCAGATAAAGACAGATATAGAGAGCATACAGAAAGCTGTTTGGGGTGAGGGGGCTGGGTGGGGATAGATTGAGCAAAAAAAGAAAAAAAGAGAAAAAACTCGAGGACAGGAATAACAATGTGGTGATTATTGCGGGGAAGGGGGTGGAAGGTAGTGGACAGGGGTATGCGGGGATAAATGGTGGTGTGTACAGTGCATAGGTGATGTGTTGTAGGATTGTGCACCTAAAACATATATAATTTTGTTAAACAGTGTCACCTCAATAAATATAATAAGAAGGGCAAATAAATAAATAAACATAGTTTAAAAAATTACCTAATGTGAAAATATCCACAGAGGTGACTTGGTTTCTAATTGCCCCAAAGCTCAGCCAGAATGTTCTGGAGGAGAGGATGCCTTACTCTTATGAAACAAAGATGTATGTTATAGTGTTGACAGCTGTGAGCTCTGTTTATGTAGCTGTGCCTATCTTTACAAAATGGTGACTGAGTAAATGTGCCACCAGCCCTGTCTCCCTCAAGGTTGTTGTGACATGTATTGACAGTGGGGCTGAATTTCCATAAGCCCCACTCCACCCGATGAGGAGCAGAGATTATGCCCATTTTTACCATATGTGCCTGGTGCTTTCCTGAGGTGCTTCTCAACAAATAAATTTAAGTACACATTTGACATTTATTAGTGAATGTTGTTTAAAATGAAACCAAGTGATTCACCCCCTACCTCCTAAAAAATACATTTTTAAATATTAGCTAGAGTCACTAGTTAACTAGATAAACTGAGTCAGAGCTGAAGATGTTCATCCAGAGAAGACTCTCCTCACTATTTTAAAATCCTGGTTTAAACTTTTAAAATTTCTTTAAAATCCATGAACTGTAAATCATATAGAATGATGTAACCATGCAGCTATTTCAAGTGTTTTCACAGTAAGCTTTTGTGAGACCCCACAAAAAAAATCACAGGGTTTTCTAGATTCAAAATCACTATACTCCTTTTCTGTCAAGGCCTGCAGAAGAATCACCCTCACTTATTGTGATCCTATAATCTACATGACCGAGGAGTTCCAGGCATGAATAAATGTGGCCTCCCTCAGTGGCGAAGGACCTGTTAGTTGAGGGTGGGGCATCTGAAAAGATGTCACTGGATTGGGTCCTTAACCCTGGGCTCGTTAAACACACACCCCAGAACAGGCCTTCCTCCTGAGCTAGCAGCTGGCCAGGATTTTGCAGAGATTGCTGCCATGGTTCATTCTGTGGGCAGGTGTGGTAGGGAATGCAAGGACAGGGGGTGAACTGGAAGGGCAAGTTGAACTAAGTTCTGAATTACTGTTTCTTTTTGCCTTTTTCTCTTATAAGGACAGAAATGGGTTTTCCCCTTTACCTTTCTCCCACTAGTGGCTGGAGCCGCTCCCTGAACATTATTCATTCTCCTGTTTTTTCCTGGCCAAAGGGCCAGACAGATGTGATACTGTAGGTGTCCAGAAATTGCTTTCCTCCCAAATTTCCCCACTATTTTACAAATTCCATCAGAATATAAACCCCAAATTAGTCAGATTATCACCACACCTCCAATTTACTCTGTGAAATCTGCAGACAATGTCTACTCTGGGTTAGGAGACCAAAATGATGTCCATTTTCAGTGATTTGTCTCTGTGGGCTAGCACAGTGTTTGTAGCCTTGGCAAGTTACCTCTGCTTGAGAACTTAACTGTGCTGGATCTAAACAAATACAATTCTTACAATCCTGGCCAGTTTCTACCAGCCTGTGCCCACATTTCCCTCAAATGTAGGAAGCATTTAGAGCATAGAAATGACCTCTGTGATAATTACAATCTGGGAAAAATGGACCTAATTTTTGACAGAGAAGCTGAATGGGAAGCTGTGTTTGGCGAGATGACCAGAAAAGCTACACAAACATCCCTGATCTTACACTGTCAAGAAGACAGTCTCCAAATTGGTGGTTTGGAGGGAGGCCAAAATGTGTGAAGGGGATCAATTGTCTGGGGGGTAACTAGACTTACAGTGGTGAACACCATGTAGTGGCTACACATATTAAATTGTAGTCTTCTATACCAGAAATACATATAAATTATAGAATAATTTTAAAAAATAATAATAAAAAATATTTAGACAGAAAAAAGATATTCTCTGATAAGACCCTTGAGTACACAGCTCAAACTTCAAAAATCTGATCCTCCCTGCCAGTCCCCACCCCACCTCTATTACCCTGTTCTCCATCCCCAAACTTAAAACCTTATCAAACATCCATTCACAAAATAAACAGCAAAGTCCTTTGCAGACATAGAACATAACAGGCTTTCCCTTGATCTAGACTCTCTCTCCCTTCCCAGAGCCACCTTTAGATACCCTCCCCACAACCTCTACTCCATGCTTTAGTCAAACTCAGGTGTCTGAATCTTCCAAATGCACTGCGCTGTCTCTCACTCCCAAGTCAGGCCTTTACCTACACTGACCCCTCCACCCCATTTGCCTTTTCTCCCTGCTTCACCTGGTGTGGAAAACATTTGGCATATTTTGACCTGCTGCCTCTGAACCCTTTTCCCATGTGTGAGGACATTCTTCACCTTATGAATCTTGTTGGGAAACAGCACCTGTCTTCTGTTACAGAAGTTGAAAGACCCAGTACTCAATTTGCCAGCTGTCCTGGCATCTAAGATGTGGGCAGGTAACCTTATCCTGGTCTGCCTCTGTCTGGAATGTGGAATCTGGAAACAATGCTACCAAGAATCAGGGCAGGGAAGACTGCCTCATGGCTATGACATTGGTGGGGACAGCAAGCAGCATATAGTTCCCGGGGGGCATGTGTGATGCCACACCACCAATAGCAGCCACATCACACTGGTACAAATTTTCCAAATTGTTCTGTAGTCTTTCCAAAAGTGTGTGGTCAACTGATGTTCTCACCATAGATTCTGGCCAGAAACTGTTTCTGTTACTTGCAATTAAGAGTCTGACTGTTAACATAACTAGCTTCTATTTGTCCTTCAAGACCCTCTCAGTTATGACTTTCTTCAGAAGCAGCACCCATCCCTTTCCCAACCCTAACCAGTGTTTCTCTTCTGGACTCCCATGGAAGTCTGGTCCACCCCCGCTCAGCACTAGCAACACCATGTCGTGACTTGCCATTCACTCACCTGTCCTATCACTTCTAGACTAAAAGTTCTCTGAGATGATTATGCTTTGCTCATCTCTGTCTCCAGAACCTGGCACAATGTCTAACATGACAGTAACAGTAGCAACAGGACTAATACCAATACTAATAGTAATGACATTTGCCGAGCATCTACTATGTGCCAAGGGCTGCATTATCTTGTCAGGTGCAAAAAGAAAGATGTTTATTTAATGAACAAATGAATGTTTACCAAGGGTTGCCCGCAGGATATTTTTAAATAGTGTCGTTCAGGCAACCCTGAGGAAAAAATGGTACTATTCCACTTCATTACTTAACGCCACCTTTCTCTCTCTTTTCTTCCTCCGGATATATCACTAGTGTTCCATTCTTGTCCTCAGTTAGATGTTATTTAATACCTAGAAAGGTAATTGGCAGTGGTTATGGTGTTAGTTGCCAGTGACTTGCTTTTCAAAAGAAGCTTCTTAAGGTGTGAAACAGTTTCAGAAGTACCAAAGTCTTTGCTGCAGAATGGATTACTGAAGACCATACTTGTTTTTGTGGAGTGGGCATAGGGGCTGGGGATATAGGGAGAGTATTTGCATACCCATGTGAAGAAGTGGTGAAAGCTGCTCTCCCTCTCCCTCTATTTGCTCTGTTGTAAGGGAAGTCCTTGTCTGGGCTCTTCCTAAGCTCCACAGAGATTTTTCCAGGGCCTTGGCTAAGACATCTCCCCTGGAGAAGGCTCATGGTAAGAAGGAAGAGAGGAATCTACAGACAACTATTCCTACCCTACACTTTCCTTCTTCCTGGCTGAGTGAACACAGAGTTGACACATCTCTGAGAGGCCACGGACCCTGTTCTGGCATGCCTCTCTGCTCAACACTTGCTGTACACCCTAACAGAAAGTCTGAGGGTGAACAGAGGCCCCTCAGGTCAGGTGTAAATTGATTGCAAAAGCAAACTGAACAAGAAAACAAAAAAACAGGACAAGGACAGGGAAAGGACAACAGAGAGTTCCCCGTCACCTACTGGTCTTTCGGTCTAACTTCCTGCAGGCTGTCCTGGGACATTGGGAATATATGGTTGGAGGAGGCTGGTTACTTATTTCAAAAACAAGCAAGGCCCTCAAATCCTCTGAGCAACTAACGGAACAGAACACTCCATTAAGATTATTCCTGCATTTCCTCCAAACTGAGGTCTTCATCAGGGTGGCTGGTCTGGGCTGGAAAAATGGCAATCAGATGTAGATCAAAATGATAACTCCCAAATGATTATCGCAGAACACAGCAGCTAGTGTCTTTTAAGTGAGCCCTAATGTCTGGATGGAATTGGGGTTGTAGAGGAAAAAATGGAAGTTCATAGGAAAACATGAATTTTAAAATAGTTTACTGTGATTAGAGGCTCACCATATTTCTGACTTGACTTTACAATATTTCCCATGTTTAAGTCAAAAGGTGCAGAAGTGTGGCTGTTGTGGGGCTTTCACTGGGTACAGTCTCAGCAATGAGTCTCTTCTTACTCATTTCACTTGGGAATACAATTCACATATACAGCTGACCCTTGAACAGCACAGTTTAAACTGCATGGATCCACTAGTACATGAAAATTGTTTTCAATAAATACTGTAAATATTTTTCCATTCTTATGAATTTCTTTTTTAAGTATGTTTTATTGATTATGCTATTACAGTTGTCCCATTTTCCCTCCTTTATTCCCCCCTGCCTTGCACCCCGCTCCTATCTGCATTCCCTGCCCCCTACTTCATGTCCATGGGTCATACATATAAGTTCTTTGACTTCTCCATTTCCCATACTATTCTTAACCTCCCCCTGTCTATTTTGTATCTACAAGTTATGCTTCTTGTTCCTTGTACCTTTTCTCCCTCCTCACAGCCTCCCCACTGATAACTCTCCATGTGATCTCCATTTCTGTGATTCTGTTCCTGTTCTAGCTGTTTGCATAGTTTGCTTTTGTTTTTGGTTTTTTTTTTAGGTTTGGTTGTTGATATTTGTGAGTTTGTTGTCACTTTACTGTTCATAGTTTTGATCTGTTTTTTTCTTAGATAAGTCCCTTTAACATATCATATAATGAGGGTTTGGTGATGATGAACTTCTTTAACTTGACCTTCCTTATCTGGGAAGCACTTTATCTGCCCTTCCATTCTAAATGATAGCTTTGCTGGATAGAAAAATCTTGGTCCTTGCCTTTCATGACTCTTACTACTTCTTTCCAGCTCCTTCTTGCCTGCAAGGTTTCTTTTGAGAAATGAGCTGATAGTCTTACAGGAACTCCTTTGTAGGTATCTCTCTCCTTTCATTCTGCTGCTTTTAAAATTCTCTCCTTATCTTTAATCTTGGGTAATATAATTATGATGTGCCATGGTGTGTGCCTCCTTGGGTCCACACATCTTTGATTCCCAGTTAAGGAGGGAATCCTTAACTGGGAATCAAACTGGTGACCCTTTGGCTTGCAGGTCAGCATCCACTCCACTGAGCCACATAAGCCAGGGCATTTCTTTATTTCACTTTGCATAGTCTCTACTTTTTCCTCCATTTTGCAACCTTACTCAACCATTTCTGTGAGCATCCTGATAACCAGTGTTTTGAACTCTGCATCTGATAAGTTGGCTATTTCTTTGTCACTTAGTTCTTTTTCTGGAGTTTTGAACTGTTCTTTCATTTGGGTCATATTTCTTTGTCTTGGTGCACCTGTTATGTTGTAAGGGGTGGAGCCTTACCAGGGCAGTGCAACCCACATTGCTGTGTTGTGGCACTGTATGTGGGAGAGGGGTCTGAGAGGGAACAATGCCGCTTGCTCAGCTCTCTGCCAACTTTCAGTCACTTCATCCACTACGAACAAGCAGATTGAGCCCTTCTGGTGCTGATTCCCAGGTATGTGGTTTTTGAGTGCATTCTAGGACCCTGTTGGTTTCTCAAATGAACTCTCCTGTGAGGCTGGGAGTTTCTCTTGCCACCTTAACCCCCATGGGTTTTGAGGCTTGCTTTTCCCATGGTGGACCCCTGGGTTTCACAGTCTGAGTCATTCCCGCATTGTTCCTCCCAGTTTATCTTTATGCAAATGTGGGATCACCAGCCACTGCCTTGCCCGCCAGGTCATCCAGCTGCCACCTTTATGTACATCTTCTCTGTTCCAGCTGCCTGTCTTTGCCCCTCCTAGGGGCAAAGATGAATCTTTTTTCTTTAATTCCTTGGTTGTTGGACTTCCATACAGCTTGATTTTCTTGCAGTTCTGGTTTTATTTTGTTTTTAAATTGTTGTTGTCCTTCTTTTGGTTGTGTGAGGAGGCAAAGTGTATCTACCTATGACTCCATATTGGCCTGAAGTCTCTTTCTTATGATTTTCTTAATGAAACTTTATTTTCTGTAATGTACTTTATTGTAAAAATACAGTATATAATACATGTAACATAAAATATATGTTAATCAATGGTTTATGTTATTGGTAAGGCTTCTGGTCAACCATAAGCTACTAGTAGGAGAAATCGAAAGTTAAACATGGATTTTTGACTCCACATTAGGTCAGTGTTCCAAACATCTTATTGTTCAGGTGTCAACTGTATTGCTCTTTCAATTTGGGGATCACGGAGTACATGCAAACCATGGCATTTGTGAGCTCATTGCCTGCTGTTCTCACAACAAAAAACAGTGGAATGAGGCAAGTACTGGCTTAATTTCATCAGTGCATGCAGTGGATCTAAATGAATTCCCACAGTAGGGTACATTGACCTCAATTATCAAGTTTACCTGCACTGTATGGATTACTCACTAAAATATTTTATGTTACAGAGTGTGTTAAACTTTTGTATATTTCTTCACATTTGCACTTATAAGATTATTAAGGTCAAAGCTTTAAAATGAATATTAAAATTGAACAGTTTTAGAGATTATTTTTCTTTCTCTTTTCCTGCCATGCCACAAAAGTAAAAAATTCCAGTACTTTTCACTCCAATCCTGATTCATGTCACTGCCAACCACCTCCCAAACACTGAAAAAGTTAACAGAGACATCTCTCTGCCTCTACTCTTACCCTGGGCCTTATCAAGCAGAGACCATCCACCATTCAGGAGCAAGAGGTATCTTTATAAAGTGTCGTGGATAGACTGTGTTGGAGGTGTTTTTGGAGTATCTTTAAATTAGATTTGGTCACGCTCTGGCTTAAAATTCTTTCAAGGCTTCCCCTTACAACTAAAATAAAGCCCATATTCCAACCTTGGCCTATCAGACCTTCCTGACCAGGATTCTGCCTGGCTCTCCAACTAACCCATAACTTGCCCTGGTTATTGGCACTTTAGTCTCTTTAGCCTTCTTTCTGTCCCTTGAACCCACTAAACTTGGTCCCTCTCTAGGCCTTTGTACTTGCTGTTCATTCTGCTATTTTCTTCTTCATCAGATCTTCACATGGCTGCCCCCATTTTACATGTGGGTCTCAATGCACATCTCTTTGGGAGATTGTCAAAGACCATTCTAGTTAAATCACACCCCCTGTCCACCTCTGCCATTCTATCCATTATCCTATTGCATCACTTACAAGTACTTGAAATTAAATTATTTTTAAAAGTTCTGCTTATGTGTTTATTGCTTGTCTGCCTCCCTAATCAACACTAGAGTATGAGCTCATTGAAGGCAAAGACTCATTTTTTTTCAGTCACTGTTGTCCCCCCAGTACCCAGAAGAGTGCCTATCCTAGCAAATATTCATTAATTGTCAGATGACTTAACAAATTTAACATTCAGTAAAATTTATCTGGCAAGTATGATCATAGAACAGCATGGATGACTCTCAAATGCATTATGGTGAGTGAAAGAATTCAGACTCAAAAGGCTACACACTATAAAATTCTACTTCCATGGCATTCTGGAAGAGGGGAAACTCTAAGGATTAAGAAGAAAGGATCAGTGGTTACCAGGGGTTGTGGTAAGTATAATAGGGGTTGAATTAAAGATGCACAAGAGAATTTTGTATCTCGATTTTGATGGTGATTCCATGGCTACATATGTTTGTTGAAGTCATAGACTCATTTACTAAATAAGATAATTTTTGTATGTAAGTTATACTTCAATAATCCTGATTTCATTTAGTCACCTGACAAAATTCTTCACTCACCCTGGAATAAGCATACAATGGTTTGTAGAAAGGTTCTCATATTGAATGTGTGGTGAACAATCACCATGTATATGTGTTATGCTTGCAGAGACCTTGGGAGCAGCTTGGTGTAGCAGAAAAGTATAAACAGGACATTAGGTATACTAGGCTTTGAATTTTCACTTTGACGCTTAATGTGTATTTCAGTTAGAATTTCTTGGTTTCAATCAACCAAAAACCAGCTCTGCCAGCTATCTACCACTTGACTATACCATTAGTCAGAAAGAGGAATAACACAGTTTCTTGATTCACTGCATAGTACCTGGAACTATGCTACATGCAATGGCAGGGATGTAATTCCACCCCCTCTGCAAAAAAACAAAAACAATAACCAGGGTTCTCTTAGGACTCCAGGCAGCCCAAACAAACAATGTCCAACACACTGTATGATCTTACTTAACATGTCTGACACTCATTTTTCTCATATTTAATACTTACCTCTTAGGGATATAAGAATTAAACATGAGAGCTAGCTAAATTATTACTTAGAATTCCTAGAACATGAATGATGTTTTATAAATATTATTTCCCCTTTTGCTTCCTTTTGGCCTACACAGCTGAAACTTGTACCTTTAGCATTCCTAAACTCAGTTAGAAGCTTAATAATTTACTTAGTTCCCCAAGCTAGAAATCAGGAAGTAAGCATCAGTCTATTTTTTGTTGTCTGTTTATTTTCACCTCCTAATACAAAATATGCATTTCCTCAGGACTATTACATCAGCCTTGCAACAGGTCCACCTGTCTTACTCCCCTTCTCTGTCCCTAAGGTGGTGTAGCAGAATGGTAAAGCACATAGGCTCTGGAGCCAAACTATCTGGATCTAAATTTTGACTTCATTCTTTAATAGCTACACAACCTCAATCAAGCTGCAGAATCTCTGTATGTATTTATTTCCTCATGTGTAAATCAAGGATGATAATAGTTCTTACCTCAAAGAATTGTTATGGGGATTAAATGAGTTACTCTATGTAAACACAACAATGCTTGGGTCATCTTAAGTGCTATACAATATGTCTTGTTAAACAAATCTACCTCCTTGCTGTTTCTAGAATGACCTTTCTAAAATTTAAACAGGGACCTTCTGCTTAGAGAAACCATGCCCACCTGACTAACCTTTTTCACCCCTTCAAGCTTCCTTCTCCAACTGCCCAGCCCAAGCTACAGCTGGGCCCCTGTTTGCACTTTGTACTAAACCCTTTTATTGCACCTGGCCCATTGGGTTATAGTGATTTTTTATGTTTGTTTTCTACACATAGACTGTGAACTCTTGGAACTGTAGACACATCAAACTTATCTATGTACGGCCAGTACCTATGCATCCAAAGAAAGTGCTTTTAAATATTTTCTGATTGAATAAAATGAACAAAATAGGTAATACTTTGTCCACTGAGAGAAAATAGAGGATATTGTCTTCAAATGTAGTTTTACTGAAAATTGATGGGCAGAAATTCCTATGGCCATTCCTTTTACTAACTCACCATAAAAATCTAAGACCATAATAGTAAATGTTACCATCATACTGACATTCGTATAGAAATCTAAGTACTAAAGAGCAATTTTGGCACTATCTGGTAGCTCTATGCAGAAACGGAACATATAGAATCTAGACAAGAGGGTGATTTGCATGTAGACCTTGAACTTTGATTAAAATTTCAATCAGACTTTTGCTGGGCACTACAGAGTGAAGTGTTCCAGTCAATATTCCTTAGCAGGTCCTGAATGGTAGAAATTCTGTTACGGATTGAATATAGAACCATCTGGTTTATATTCCAGGCCTGCTGGAGGGTAAATTTATACCTTGTGAAAAATAGACCTGAATTCTTGCCTGGATCTGGAGTCTTGAAAAGCATACAGACGCAACAGGAGGACATAGGTAGGGTAGTGTTTTATTAAGAGGCCAAATGGAATCTTGGAATCTGTCCAAATGCCTGAGCAAATTCTCAGCTGGAGGCCCAGAGTTTGGCATCATTAAGTGTGGGAGAGACAATGCTGGCCAAGACCACTGAGGGATATTAGAGGATCTTAGTAAGGCTAAGGGGGGATGTTTACTTCAGAGAAGGGCTTCATTTTGATAGACCCAGAAGAAGTTAGCTGCTAAATGCAGCCCCAGAAAATTTGAACCTACTAAAATCACATCACCTACAGAGATTTAAAAACTATCAATGATCAGGCACCAGCTCAGACTGATTGACTGATAAATCACCAGAAATGGGGGCTCAAGAACCAGCCTTTTTCAAAAACCTCTAGACAATTCCAATGTACTAACAGGATTGAGAATCCCAGGTAAAGAGGGAAGGAAGAGACTCCTATGTGCTGAAGCAGAGTGCTATCCAGCCCATTCATACAAAACCTCTGTCAACTTAACTTAGACTACCATGAAAGAGGGGAATGCAGGGCACCCTTCCCCTATTTTATATCATTAAGATGGAATTCAGTCAGATGTTTATTTTTAATACTCTGAGCCTGGCAGGGCTATGACAAACACTCCTAAGAAGTAGCAATTGTTGGAAAAAAGTGGCAGAAAAGAAATTTCAGCAGACTTCTGGTAAAGATGGCAGCATAGGCAGACATGGCTCACCTCCTTGCACAACCACATCAAAATTACAACTAAAATATAGAACAACCATCTCTCAGCACTGTAAGAAATTGAGTTGAATAGAAGTCTGACAACTACAGAATTAAAGAAACAACATCCATCCAGACTGGTAGGAAGGGTGCAAAGCAGAATGGGCTGGTCAAACACCAACATGTGGTGAATAAAAATTCGGGAGGGATATCTTGGAGCAAGGAGTGCCAGCCCCATACCAGGCCCTGCAGCACAGGGTTCCAGTGCCAGAAAGGTAAGTCCCTACAACTTCTGGCTGCAAACACCAGCAGAGACTGAGACTGTGGAAGAAACTGCTAGAATCCCAAGCAGTTCTCATTAAAGAACCTACAAATGGACTTACTCAGACTCATTCCCTCTGAGCTCCAGCACCAGCATAGCAGCTTGAAAAGCACCAGTGATGATTATGGGGAAACTGAAGTGTCTGACATCAAGGTGAGCAGAGGCCATTGTCCCTTTTCTGAATCCTCCCCCATAGACTACAAAGCTGGCAGGCTGATACCATATCTGAGATTCCATCAACCTGGCTAACACTGTTTGGCTCACCCTGGAGATACCTGAGAATCTGCCCCATCCCACTTGCAGGCCCACCCACACTCCTTTTCCATATAAAAGGTCTTGTCTTTGTTCATTCTTCACAGCTTCCTAAATCTTCTCAAACAGGCAACAGCCAGCCTCAGTGAGCCTCCAGCACCCAAACCTCTTGCTAAGTGGCCCCAGGCACAGCACTAGCAACATACAGCATAGATTCACAGCTTGGCTTTGCCTTAGAATCTCCAAGCCCAGCAGAAGTAGCAGCCATCTCAGATTGCTTCGTAGCTCAAACAGGGTGGCCCTAGGCAAAACCCAGCAGAAGGCTGACTTTGGCCTTCACCACTCGGGAAGCCTCAGAGCCTTTGTACCCAGTGGACAGCTAGAGACTATATCAGAGCACCACTACTCTGCCCACTGCACAGCTCATCCTCCATAGAGAGTGGAAGTAGGTGATCAGTGCTCACAGTTAATCCTTGCTTCTGACCAGCCTGGGTAAATCCTCCCCATTGACCTGCCAAGAGCAATCAAGGCTCAACTACAAGAGGAGGGTGTACTCAGCCCACACAAAGGGCACACCTCAAGTACCCAGCTTGGGTGACGGGAGACTGTGCTACTAGACCCTATAGGACACCTGCTACATTAGGCCACACTACTGAGACATGGAGTCAAAGCAGCTCTACCTAATACATAGAAACAAACACAGGGAAGCTGACAAAATGAGAAGACAAAGAAACATAGCTCAAGTAAAAGGACAGATCAAAACTTCAGAAAAAGAACTAAACAAAATGGAGATGAGCAATCTATCAAATGCAGAGTTCAAACCACTGAGTATAAGAATGCTCAAGGAACTTAGTAAGGACCTCAAAAGCATAAAAATGATCCAGTCAGAAATGAAGGATACAGTAATTGAAAAAAAGAACAAATTACAGGGAAACAGAAGAAGAGCGGAAAGCCGAGAATCAAATCAATGATTTGGAACACAAAGAAGCAAAAACCAGCCAATCAGAACAACAAAAAGAAAAAAGAATCCCCCAAAATGAGGCTAGTGTATGCAGCCTCTGGGAAAACTTCAAGTTGTCCAACATTCACTACATAGGAGTACCAGAAGGAGAAGAGAATGAGCAAGAAACTGGAAATCTATTTGAAAAAAATAATGGAAAAAAAACCTTTCCTAATTTGGTGAAGGAAATAGATATGAAAGTCCAGGAAGCACAGAGAGTCCCAGACAAGATGGATACAAAGAGGCCCACTCCAAGACACATTGTAATTAAAATGCCAAAGGTTAAAGTAAAGACAGAATCTTAGAAGCAACAAGAGAAAAGAAAGTTACCTACAGGGGAGTTCCCATAAGACTGTGAGGTGATTTCTCAAAAGAAACTTTGCAGGCTAGAAGTGATTGGCAAGGAATATTCAGAGTGATGAAAAGCAGGTACCTACAGCCAAGATTGCTCTACCCAGCAAAGCTTTCATTTAGAATTCAAGGGCAGATAAAGAGCTTCCCAGACAAGAGATAACTAAAGGAGTTCATCATCACCAAAGCATTATTATATAAAATGTTAAGGGGACTTATTTAAGAAAAAGAATATCAAAACTATGAACAATAAAATGGCAATAAACACATATCTATCAATGATTTAATCTAAAAAAACAAACTAAGCAAACAAGAACAGAGACAGAATCATGGATACAGACAACGTTTGATGGTTGCCAGATGGGAGGGGAGTGTAGGGGAATAAGTGAGGATGTGAGGGGATTAAGAAGTACAGATAGGTAGTTACAGAATAGTTGTGAGGATGTGAAGTACAATATAGGAAATAGAGTAGTCAAAGAACTTATACCTGTGACCCATTGATATGAACAATGGTGTGGAGATTGCCTGAGTGAGTGGGGGCTGTTGGGTGGAGGGGAGCAAAGGGGGGAAAACCAGGACAACTGTAATAGCATAATCAATAAAATATAATAAAAATGGTAATAATTGTCTGGATCAACGTCAGGAATCACTCTTAGTTCCTGCTTATGAAATAAAATGTTGATAATAGATTGATATATAATAGAAAAATCTTCAAATATTTTCTTTCATAAAACAGAAAATGGGAGAGGAAAAAAGATGGTGGTGAGGTAGGTGGGAGCAGATCCCAGTTCTCCATGTGCCCAGCTGGAACACCTGGCTGATCTTCTGAGGAACAGAGTGAACAGCCAACAGAATCCCAGCATATATATATATATATATATATATATATATATATATATGAATGAAGTTTGGAGGCCAAAAAATGTAGAGGACATTGAAAAACAGGCAGTGGGGAGCTTGTGTTGGAATGGTAAGGTCCCTGGGATTTGTATTATTATTATTTTTAATTATTTTTACTTCTCTTATTTTATTAGTATTTTTTAAACTTCTCTTCCATATGTTTAATTTTCCTCATTTTATTTCTCTGTTTATTTGCATTGTTTGACTGGTTTTCCTTATTCACTCTTTATTGCATTTTAATTTTTCTTCTTTCGCGTTACTCATGTTCATATAACACACTACTCTTGATCAGGTACTTTCTATTCTGCCTATTCAAATCATATATTTCTTGTCAGATTATTATTGTTCCAGTACTATAGTAAATAATTGTTGTTCAATACAATTGTAAATACTACACAGCAACCCTCCCTGATCTTAGCCTACTTCACTTTATTCCTGAGCTTTATTATTGTTGTTAACTCCATTCTCTCACACTCTATGCCTACTTTCTATCCTTATTCTCACTATATCTCATCATCTAACCTTACACAAGCTCTGTTTTCTGTATTCAGTTCACAATCCTCCTCCCCTCTAACAAGAGTCTTATCTCTCTTTCACCTTTTATAAAAAGTGACTAGTTGGGTGAAATATCACGGTAAATGCTATGCTTATCCAAAGAATCTCCTATCTCTTTTCTATTTCTTGGTACTTTAAATCCCATAGAATAATCTCATTCTGTCTTAATTCATTTTGACTACCCCCTGCCACTGATCACATACAAGAATAGATGGGAGCTGCAAACATCAGCATACCTGCTGGAGGGGAGAGAACCCACCAACAAAGGAACCAACAACAGGTAAAAACCCAAGTACAACTAGAGACCCCACACAAACAGAAGAAAGGGCAAACCTGGAGCATCCAGACAAGGAGATCAAAGAGACTACAACACTAAGTCCCACAGAACTCCGACCACAGGAGTTCATCCTATAAAGACAGCTGGCAAAGCAGAACATCAGGAAATGCAGAAACAAACAAAAAGAGACACCTAAAATGGGGAGACAAAAAAGAACCTTCAATCAAAAGGAATGAAAGACCCCCTACTAAAATAGGTAAATGAAATGAAGGTAAGCAAACTATCAGATATAAAATTCAAAAGAATGATTATAAGGATGCTCAAGGAACTTACAGACAACTACAGGGAACTGAGTGAGAACTACAACAGTATGAAAAAAGAAATAGAAACTATAAACAAAAACCCCAGGAAGAAATGAACAATAAAATCATGGACATAAGAAACACACTAAACGGAATTACAAGCAGACTGGATGAAGCAGAGGATTGAATCAGCAAGCTGGAGGACAAGGTAGAAAAAAATACCCAGAAAGAGCAAGAAAAGGTAAAGAGACTCAGAAAGAATGAAAAAGTGTTAAGGGAAATGCCAGACAACATGAAATGTAATAATGTCCATATAATAGGGATACCAGAAGGAGAAAAAGAAAAGCAAGGGATAGAAAACCTGTTTGAAAAAGTAATAATGGAAAACTTCCCTAATTTGATGAGAGAAAAAGTCACACAAATCCAGGAAACACAGAGAGTCCCAATCAACAGGAACTTGAAAAGGCCCATTTCAAGACACATCGCAATTAAATGGTAAAATTCCAAAAAAAAAAAAAAAAAAGAGAGAGAGAATTGTAAAGGCAGCAAGGGAGAAACAGGAAGTAACATAAAAAGTAGCCCCTATAAGTCTAGCAGCTGACTTCTCAATGGAAACGCTCCAAGCCAGAAGATATTGGCAAGAAATGTTCTAAGTAATGAGAACCAGAGGCCTGCAACCAAGAGTTCTCTACCCAGCAAGGTTCTTAATTAAGATAGAAGGCCAAATAAGGAGCTTACCAGACAAAAGAAGCCTCAAAGAATACACCTCGACCAAACCAGCTCTGCAAGAGATGCTAAAGGGTTTGCTTTAAGAAAAAGAAGGAAAAGAGAGAGAGAGAGTGGAACACAGGTATGAAAAATGGCAATGAATAAGTACCTATCAATAATAACCTTAAACATAAATGGATTAAATGCTCCAATAAAAAGACATAGAATAGCTGAATGGGTAAGAAATCGTGACCCATACATATGCTGCCTATAAGAGACCCAACTCAGAACAAAAGACCTACACAGACTAAAAGTGAAGGACTGGAAACAAATATTCCAAGCCAAATGGACAAGGAAAAAAAGCTGGGGTAGCAATACTCATATCAGACAATATAGGCTTCAAAAAAGGACCATAAAAAGAGACACAGAAGGACACATTATAATACTCAAGTGAATAATCCACCAAGAAGACATAAACATTGTAAATATATATGCACCCAACATAGGAACACCCAAATGCATAAAACTTTGGAGGACTTCAAGATAGATATAGACAACAACACAATTATAGTAGGGGATTTCAACACTCCACTGTCAAAAATGGATAGATCTTCCAAACAAAATATCAACAAAGATATTGTGACATTGAACAATGTCCTAGATCAAATGAACTTAACTGATATATAGAGAGAGCCTTTCATCCCAAAGAAGCTAAATACACATTCTTTTCAAATGCACATGGAACATTTTCAAAGATAGACCACATGATAGGACACAAAACAAGCCTCAACAAATTCAAGAAAATTGAAATTATATCAAGCATTTTCTCTGACCACAAGGGACTGAAACTAGAAACCAACCTCAAGGAAAAAACTCAAAAACACTCAAACTCATGCAGATTAAAGAATGTATGGCATGCTATTAAACAATGCTATTTTGTCATTAAACAATGAATGGGTCAACAATGAGATGAAGGAAGAAATAAAAAATTTCTGGAAACAAGTGAAAATAAACTCACAACAACCCAAAACTTATGGGACACAGTGAGGGCAGTCCTGAGAAGGATGATCATAGCAATACAGGACTACCTGAAAAACTAGAAACATTTCAAATAAATAACCTAACCCTATAACTACGAGAAGTGGAGGGAAAACAACAAGACAGCCCAGAGCAAGCAGAAGGAAGGAAATAACCAAGATCAGAGCAGAATTAAATGACAAAAAGAGTAAAAGCACAATTCTAAGAATCAATAAATCCAGGAGCTGATTCTTTGAAAAGATGAACAAAATAGACAAGGCATTAAGCAGATTCATCAAGAAAAAAGAGAGAGAGAGAGAGAGAGAGAGGACCCAAATAAACACAATCAGAAATAAAACAGGAGAGATTACAACTGATATCACAGAAATAAAAAGGAAAGTAAAAAATTACTACCAAGAAGTATTTGACAAGAAATTTGAAAACCTAGGTGAAATGGACAAATTTCTAGAGAACTATAATCTTCCAAAACTGAATGAAGAAGAAGCAGAAAGGCTGAACAGACCAATAACAGCTGACAAAATTCAAGCAGTAATAGAAAAAACTCCCAACACACAAAAGCCCTAGACCAGATGGTGTCACAAGAGAATTCTACAAAGCATTTAAGGAAGAGTTAACCCCCATCCTTCACAGACTATTCCAAAAAATCCAAGAAGACAGAAGACTCCCCAACTCTTTTTATGAAGCCAGCATCATCCTAATCCCAAAACCAGATAAAGACACAACAAAGAAAGAAAACTTCAGGTCAATATTGCTGACAAACATAGATGCCAAAATCCTCAACAAAATATTGTCCAATTGCATCCAAAAATACATTAAAAAGATTATACACCATGATCAAGTGGGATTCATTCCAGGGATGCAAGGATGGTACAATATTTGCAAATCAATAAACGTAATACATCACAAAGACAAAAGCGAAGACAAAAATCACATGATCATATCCAATAGATGCAGAAAAAGGATTTGATAAGGTACAGTACCCATTTATGATAAAAACACTCAGCAAAGTGGGAACAGACGAAGTATTCCTCAACATAATAAAGGCCAAATATGAGATACCTACAGCCAACATCATATTCAATGTGCAAAACTAAAAACTTTCCCACTAAGATCAGGAACAAGACAAGGTTGTCCACTTTCACCACTTCTATTCAATATAATATTGGGAGTACTAGCCACAGCAATCAGATAAGAAAAGGAAATAAAAGGCATCCAAACTGGAAAAGAGAAAACAAAACTGTCATTGTTTGTAGATGACATGATAATGTACATAGAAAATCCTATAGACTCCACCAAAAAACTGCTCAGCCTAACACATGAATTTGACAAAACAGTGGGCTACAAACTCAATACCCAGAAATCAAAGGCACTTTTGTACACCAAAAATGAAACATCAGAAGCAGAAATCAGGAAAAAAAAAATCCCATTTGATATAGCAAGAAGAAAAATAAAACACCTAGGAATAAACCTAACCAAGGAGATAAAAGACTTGTACTCAGAAAACTACACAACACTGAAGAAATAAATTAAGAAGACACAAACAAGTGGAAGCATATACCATGTTCATGGATTGGAAGAATTAACATCATCAAAATGTCCATACTAGCCAAAGCAATTTATAGATTCAATACAATACCTACTAAAGTACCAATGGCATATTTCACAAATATGGAACAAACACTTCAAAAATTTATATGGAACCATAAACCACCCAAATAGCTGTGGCAGTTTTGAGAAAGAATAACAAAGTAGGAAGGATCACAATACTTGATATCAAACTGTATTACAAGGCCACTGTAATCAAAACAGCCAGGTACTGGCATAAAAACAGACAGATAGACCAATAGAACAGAACATAGAGCCCAGAAATAAACCCAAGTCTCTACAGTCAATTAATTTTCGACAAAGGGAGCAGCAGCATAAAATGCAATAAAAATAGCCTTTTCAACAAATGGTATCTGACATATCTGGACAGACACATGCAAAAAAAAGAAATTTGAGCACCAACTTACACCATACACAAAAATAAATTCATGGTGGATAAAAGATTTAAATATAAGTCATGACACCATTAAAGTCTTAGAGGAGAACATACACAGGAATATCTTGGATATTTCACACAGCAATATTTTCACTGATATGTCCACTAGAGCAAGGGGCATAAAGGAAAGAATAAACAAATGGGATCTCATCAAAATAAAAAGTTTCTGCATGGCTGAAAAAACAGCATTGAAATGAAAAGAGAACTAACTGTATGGGAAAACATATTTGCCAATGATACCTCAGACAAGGGTTTGATCTCCAAAATATATGAAAAACTCACATGACTCCACTTTAGGAAGACAAACAACCCAATAAAAAAAAATGGACAAAGGACTTGAACAGACACTTCTCCAAGGAGGACATACAAAAGGTCCAGAGACATATGAAAAGATGCTCAGTATCGCTAGCTATCAGAGAGATGCAAATTAAAACCACAATGAGATACCACTTCACACCAGTCAGAATGGCCATCATAAACAAAGCACCAAACAACAAGTGCTGGAGAGGTTGTGGAGAAAAGGGAACCCTAGTGCACTATTGGTGGGATTGCAGACTGCTGCAACCACTGTGCAAGACAGTATAAGATTTCCTCAGAAAACTAAAAATGGATCTGCCTTTTGACCCAACAATTCCACTGCTAGGATTATATCCTAAGAACACTGAAACACCAATCCAAAAATACCTAGGCACCCCAATATTCATAGCAGCACAATTTACAAGAGTCAAGTGCTGGAAACAGTCTAGGTGCCCATCAGTAAGTGCATGGATCAAAAAACTATGGTACATTTACACGATAGAATTCTATGCAGCAGAAAGAAACAAGGAGCTCTTACCCTTTGCAATAGCATGGATGGAACTGGAGAGCATTATGCTAAGCGAAATAAGCCAGGCAGTGAAAGACAAATACCATATGATCTCACCTTTAAGTAGAACCTAATCAACAAAACAAACAAGCAAACAAAATATTACCAGAGACATTGAAATTAAGAACAAACGAACAGCAACCAGAGAGGAGGTAAGAGGGGTAATGGGGAGAAAAGGGTGAAGGGTTTTCAGGAACAAGTATAAAGGACACATGGACAATAACAAGGGGGGGCGTGGGATCAGGGGAGGGAGATGGGGAAGGCTGGGGTGTGGGGGCAAGTAGGGGAAAAGGCAGAAAACTGTACTTGAACAAAAATAAATTTTAAAATAAAAATAAAAATAAAAATGCAAGAGGGGTAGCTGGAATTGTCGAGGGGAACACTATGTAAAGTATACTGTGTAACCACTAAGCTGTACACCCAAAACCAAGGCATAATAATGAAGAATGAACAAGTGACCCCCCCCCCGGAAAATGGCATCAATCAACAATAGAGTAATTCTCATTAAGGCTGTTCAATGGATAACAAGAAACCAAAAAGTTATTATTTTCTTTTTTTTAATTGAATTTATCGGGGTGACATTGGTTAATAAAATTATATAGGTTTCAGGAATACCATTCTATAATATATCATCTGTATACTGTATTGTGTGTTTACCACACCAAGTCAAGTCTTTTTCTATTACCATGTAACCCCCCTTTACTCTCTCTACCTTCCCTACTCCTTCTTTCCCTCTTGTAATTACCATACTGTTGTCTGTGTCTATGAATTCTTTTTCACTGAAGCTTGAAATTTATTCATAGATATTTAAGGAGATAGCTAGTACCCCAATAATTCTGTTATAATGTGAAGTTGAGTTAGAAAGTTGTCCTTTTGGAAATTACTTGGTGAACAGAGAAGAAGCTGGGTTTAGAGGAAAGATCACATGTTCAAAGACTTCACTCAAGCTCTGAATCCACAACTTACTGCTTATCTTGAATGTGTTTCTAAATTTATAAATAGTGGCTAATACAACTACTGCTAATGTATTCTTTTAGGTGTTCATGAGAAAATGTATGTGAAAGTGCTTTGGAAACTGAAAAGTACTACCTTAACATTATTATTATTATTTTAATTAATTATTAAGGATTAATACCTGATGAGTTAATTACTGTAGTTTCACAATAATTTAAATCTACAGGGTGGTTTAAAAGTCTGTGGTAAATATATACAATGGAAGTGAAAGAAGACAGAATTGGAGAGTAAATGGAAGAAAAGTTTGAAGTAAGTTTGGGATGTTACGGTGACATCATTTGGGGCCATGGTAAAGTTTGACACTGACTATCCTCAGTGCAATGGGAAACCAGAGAAGGATTTTTATGCAAAGGAGCAACCTGCTCTAATTTGTGTTTGAAGAAAGTCACTCTTGGTGCTGATATATGAATGAATTGGAGAGGGGGCAAGAATGAAAGCAGAGAGAACATTTAGGAGGCTTTATAGCAACCTGGGTAAGAGGCAAGGTGGAATGGTGTAAGGTGGGACTGGCTTGTGGGTGAATTCGAGTTATAGTTGGAGCTGGGTTTATCAAGGCTTCCTGAAAGATTGAAAGTAGAGGGGAAATAAGGGATCAAGGCCATCTCCTAGGTTTGGGACTCAAGCAATTGGAGGGCTGGTATTGCCACTTACTGAGGTAGGTGAGATTTATAGAAGAAGGAAGAGGAGGGCCAACCTGGAGGGTTGTGTGGGTAGGAATAGGAGTGGGAGTGTTGTATGATGTATTTTGAGGACATACAATTGGAGTTGTTAAGTAGGTAGTGGAATATACTTTGATGGAGTGATGATAGATATAGTTTGAGAACTGCTGAGCATTTTTTTATGTAATCGTGTGAGTAGAAATGTCCAGCAGGTGATAAAGGATGTATATGCCTGATGCTTAGGAGAGAGGCCAGAGCAAGAATTCTAGGTAACAAATGAAACCAGCTATATGAAGAATTCAAGAGAGGGGAGCAAGGAGTTTCCTTTGTCAGCTGCCTTTCTGCATAGTTCATACTGACCACAGCTCACCACCAATCCCCTATTTGTCTCTACATATCATGTTACAGAACTGGCCAGTGGTGTTCTGGAACAGCTGTGATGTTTGATTGCCCACTGTCAGGAAGCATGACTTCCAAGGCAAGAGTTTGGTGAAAGGAGTTGTTTATTTAAAGGTTATATAGATTTAGAATAATGGCAGATTTCTGGGGTAGGTTCTTCTCCCTTTAAAATTACCTAAATACAAATAGTCCTACCTTCCTTTAACAAAGCACGCCAGTTTCAGAATATACCACTTGGAGGTACCATCTTTCAGAAAAGTAGAAGTCTGCAGCTTAGCATTTCTGGTCACAGGTTAGCTTCACACATTTTTTATGAGTTTGGGTAGCCAGGCAGGTCCCCAGAGAACAGCCAGCTTTGCCACAATTTTTTGCAGGCAGACGTCCAGCCAGACCTCTTGACCTTGTGGCAGCCTCTCGGAAGACCTCCCATCGGGCTCTTCCTATGGTGTGCTAGTGTCCTTCATTTTTGTCAGCTCCCCCCCCGCCCGTGTTTTTGACCCTCTGTCAGCAGCCATTTTTAGTCAGGGCAAAAGTTCCCAGTGATACACAGACATCCAGGGAGGGCATCTGCCCCCAGATATGCCATGAGTCACTGCACATACCCACACAGTTTGCCCCAGCAGCAGCATTCTTACCTTCAGGAAGGCACAGCTATTGATCTTTGTTATGCAATTTGCATAAATGCTGTACTTTCTACTGTTCCCTGACCCCATTATAGGGGTTGTTCCCCTACTTTCAGGGGACCCATACTCTGCACCTTATTACAATCACACTATGCATATTATACTGTGCAAATGTTGATATTTCTGCTAAATCTCCCCTAAATTCTCAAATCTCAGTGTTAAAGCTGAGATTAGCATTAATGAAAATCCTATAATTAAAAAAAAAACATCAAGTTACTTAGCAGGACAGTGACATTTGAAATCTTAGCATGAAATATAGAGCTTTTCTGAAATATGGTATATATACTATTGTAAATTTTCTTATGTTGATTCCACAAGTCAAGGTAGCACTAGGATGAATATGCTCATCAGAAATTGATAGTGATAACTTTTTACACGAACTCTGTAATTCATTAGCTGTAAGACCTCTTAAACAAGTCACTTCATGTTTCTGAGCCTTTGTTCCTCAATTGCAAATGATATGGAGCAGATTAAATAAAGGTTCCTTCCATTTATAAGATTCCATGATTGAATGATTGCACTTATTTATAAATGGGCTCAGACCTCCACCCTGATTTACATCATTTGACAAGATCTTAGCACAGGAAAAGGAGAGTGATCAGATTTCCATGTGGGGCATGCAGTAAACAGGCAGAGGTCTAAGATGCCAGTGGCCACTAAGGGCATTTCCAGGGTCACTTGTCACCAATATCCAGGCATCTTAGGTCAAAGATCCCAAAGAAGTGGGACAAAATGGAAGTGGGTCTCTTGAGGTTCTCTTGAGTTAAAATCTTTTACCAGGTTTTGCTGTGAAACCTGCTGTGTGGTTCCGGTGACTCCCATTCACTGTGCTGAGAATATCTGTGTCTTTGAAACCGATTAAGTCAGCAAAGACATGGGACATGATTCCTTCACCAACTCATTTAGAAGAGACAATGGACAGGGAGTTCTAGCCAAAATGGAGGTATAGGAAGAAACCCTTTGCTTCCTCGGACAACCAAAAGAGGACAACAACCAAACTAAAAACAATAGACAACACAGAACTGCCAGAAAATCAGACTTAATGGAACTCTGACAACCAAGGAATTAAAGAAACATTCACCAGACTGGAAGGAGGGACAGAGAGGGGCAGCCAGGTTGGCTTAGAGGACCCGAGGCAAGCCAGAGGAGCATGCAGGTGAACTGGGGCTGGCTGAGAGGACTCGGAGCAAGGTGGTAGAATGAGCAGGCAAGGCAGGGTTGGCTGAATGGGAAACTAAAGATTCAAGCTAGCTGTAAACTACTTTGGTAGTTGCCACAGCAGGAGAAACTCCCAGTCTCACATGACAGAGTTTGTAGGAAAGTGGTGCTAGAGCCAGGAAAGTAAGCTGCATTATTCCCTCTCTGACCCCTCCCCCGCAGACAGCACCACAACACAGCCATGTGGGTTACCCTGCCTTGGTGAATATCTAAGGCTCCACTCCCTTACAACATAACAGGTACACCAAAGCAAAGAAATATGGCCTGAATGAAAGAACAGACTAAAGCTCCAGAAAAAGAGCTAAGCAATGAAGAAACAGCCAGCCTCTCTGATGCAGAGTTCAAAATATTAGTAATCAGGATGCTCACAGAACTGATTGAGCTTGGCCACAAAATGAAGGAACACATGAAGGCTACACAAAGTGAAATAAAGCAAAATATACAGGGAAACAACAGTGAAGGGAAGGAAGCCAGGACTCAAATCAACAATCCGGAACAAAAGGAAGAAGTAAACATCCAACCGGAATAGAATGAGGAAACAGGAATTCAAAAAAATGAGGAGAGACTTACAAACCTATGGGACAACTTTAAGCATTCCAATATCTAAGTCATAGGGGTGCCAGAAGGAAAAGAACAAGAGCAATAAGTTGAACACTTATTTGAACAAATAATGAAGGAAAACTTCCCCAAACTGGTGAAGGAAATAAACTTCCAGGAAGTCCAGGAAGCCCGGAGAGTCCCAAAGAAGTTGGTCACAAAGAAGAACACACTAAGGCACATCATCATTAAGTTACCCAAGATTATAGACAAAGAGAGAATCTTAAAAGTAGGAAGATGAAAGGAGAGAGTTACCTACAAAGGAGTTCCCATAAGATTATCGGCAGATTTCTGAAAAGAAACCTTACAGGCAAAATGAGGCTGGAAACAAGTATTTGAAGTCATGAAAGGCAAGGATCTACATCCAAGATGACTCTATCCAGCAAAGCTATTACTTAAAATGGAAGGGCAGATAAAGTGCTTCTCAGATAAGGTCAAGTTAAAGGAGTTCATCATCACCAAGCCATTATTATATGATGTCAAAGGGAATTATCTAAGATAAAGAAGATCAAACTATGAATAGTAAAATGACAACAAACTCACAGCTATCAACAACTGAACCTAAAAAAAAATGAAAACAAAAACTAAGCAAACAACTAGAACAGGAATAGAATCAGAGAAATGAACATCATGTGGAAAGTTTTCAGTGGAGGAGGGGGAGGGAAAGAATGTGGGGAAAAGGTACAGGGAATAACAAGCATAATCGGTAGCCATAAAATAGATGGGGAGAGGTTAAGAATAGTATAGGAAACAGAGAAGTCAAAGAACTTACATGTACAACCCATGGACATGAACTAAGAGGGGGAATGCTGGAGGGTTGGAGAGTGCAGGGCAGAGGGGGGATAAAGGGAGGAAATGGAAAACTATAATAGCATAATCAATAAATATACTTTTAAAAATGAAAAGACATGGGACAAAGACATAAATTTATTGATTATAAAAACAATTTTGTTATGGTAATGAAACTCCCTGCCATGCAGGTAAAACTGCTGGATATAAATGCAAATTTTTGTGATTATGACACTTAATTTCAAGATTGAGTTATTAGCTATCCCCTAAACTGTAGTGGTGTTTGCTACCTTGGTAATGTGAACAGGATTAACCTAAAGACTTACATAAGTATAGTATCATATTTTTCCATTTAGTAAATATTTTTTACTCATCCACACTGTGATTATTTAGTTGCCTCTAACAGGATTCAAACTCTTTGCCTATAATTCTGATTTCTTTGTCTCCATTATATAATAAAGTTTTCATTTACTTAAATATACATAATACTAACTGGAACAACTGTCAAATTAAAAATATATATGTATTTCTGACTTAAGAATGTGGCCAGAAGAATTTTATGCAAGAATTATGTTCAAAATACTTAACATCAGGTTTAAGTACTAACATCAGGGCACTGACCAGTCAGAGTGATCATAGGGCATACACAGTAGATAACATTCTCTCCACTATGTCTGGCTGAATAGTGGCCTGACTTCAGTGTGGTTTTAAACTAGGACATTTTGATTTCTGGTTTAAGACTAGGATTTCAAACTTGAAAACTTAACAAGAATGAAGCAAATGATACAAATAAATGAAGGGGGCTAAGGGTAAGACAAATACAAACAAGCGAGATCTGGTCCAATTTTAATGTTCAACAATCACCCACAGAAGAGTGTAACAACTTAGCTGCAGCTGATTTTTGCCTTGAAAATGCAGATTGAAAAGAATCTCAGAAATTGGATTGTGGGGAAAACAATTGTATGGACTGAGTGTGATTCAAGGACAGCCAGTTTACTCATCTGTATTCTAAGCCCATTCTTGAGTTTTCACTACAAAAAGTATAGAAATTTCTCATTTGGCCCTGGCTGATGTGGCTCAGTGGGTTGAGCTCTGGCCCATGAACCGAAAGGTCACTGATTTAATTCCTGGTCAGGCACATGCCTGG